>NC_041381.1:431756434-431903760 GCF_002162155.2 Triticum dicoccoides
GAGATAGCACGAGAAATGAGAGTGGGCTAGAGAGATAGAGAGAGACGAATATGACGTCACGACAAGAGATTCCCTTGAGTGTGTATATGCAAGGGGGAGAGGATAGAGGCACCAGGAGATTTTTGTGTGTGTTGTCTGTGTTGGTATGTGTGGGTGTGAGAAGATAACGAGATGTGGGGGCAGAGGGTGTCTCACCGCGTGAGGTCCGATGGGTCTAGGTGAGGCCCTTCGTTCGGTTCTGTCCTGCGCCACATTGGTCGGCCCGTGAGGCATTTAGCGAGACCCATGCATGACTAGTCGTACAAGACAAAGATAGCAGAATTGTGAAGGACTCTGTGTCCACTGACAAAGCCGTCTAGGATTTGTAACCCTAGGTTCTCAGACTAAGGTAACCCCTTATCTCTGATATTACTATTCATCCAACCTAACTTTAAAAGCATCCTACAGAATGCTCTGCTAGAATCATACTCATCGATTAGGGAGAGAGGTGTGAGACAATGCGTGAGAGACAAGCCTAAAGATAATGTGCATACAAGAGACACGTAGGCAGGTCTATGTATATAGAAAGGGTCGATGGGGATTGTGCATGTGTATGCTTGTGAGAGCAAGAGTGCTTGTGATAAAGGTTAGTGAAAACAGTCGTAAATGGTTACGAGAGGGAGGGAGGGTTATATCGAGAGCATGTCTGCGAGAAAGACACCTCGGGAGAGAGTGTGTGAGCATGTGTGAGAGACCACCGATGGAGAGTGAAACTACACATAAAAGACTGATGTAGACATTGATTAAAGATATAAATTGTATCCAAATATTAGGATGGGATCATGATATTAGCAATTTGCGTAAGGAACGGTCATTGATCCATCAGACATCTAGATTCTATCGAATTTGAGCATGTCTATGTTGTTATTTGAGACAATTGATCCACATAGTTAGTATTTTGAACTCAGACAATGCATCGCTTAGCAATCGAATATAAACGTGAGTATAGTTCATGTAGTGTGTGTAAAGCACATTATAAATACGAAAGTTACACAATGAACATTATAAATAGCTACCTATGAACTAGCATACATTTGAATTCAACTTAAGGTGGTTTAAAAAAATCGAATTCAACATGAAGTCCATTCAATTATTTGAATTCGATATCATGGCATTTGTAAATCATAACTAAATTATGGGGCACCAATCTTTGGTATGATTTTGTACATAATAGCATATGTAGTCGTGTATAAAATAGATTCAAATTTAGCTCCTCCATTCCAAAATAATCTTAGTTATAGGATTTTCAAGTGTCAAAATTTCAAAAAGAAGCGGATAATTTAATGAGGTTTTCAAACATACATGGTCAAATTTAACATTGTCTATTTAGGTCAATCCTCAAAGTTCAAGAGTATTCTAAATGTGAATGCTTGTGTTTCAAAATTTTGAATGAAGCTCCAAAAGAGCCTCTACTCGCCCGAAACCACGTGAGACCAATGTTTGGTAGTACAAGGAAATTACTTTTCTAATAACTCCGACCCGTGAAACCTACAGGCCCGACGTCCAAAGGTCTAAACCGGGGTAGGTTTGTAGCTTCATCTAGATGCCATGCAACCGCCTCCGAAAAAGATTCATACACAATGGCCGCCTAAGCACACATGCGCGCTGCCGAGATTGCTCCCGCCCACTATTTGGGACACCTAGGATTACCATCCTACCCCCGACCCACAGTAGGTCCGGAATTTAAGAGGGGTGCAAAGTTTGTACTTTCCCCAAATTTCGAACAAGCGCATCCCATCTGCTGTTCAAAAAAGCCAAAAACAAGCGCGTCCCAGACCGAAACATGTTTCTCCCTTAGCTCCCCCCACCCACCTGTTTGATTCCCCATTCGTACTCCATGGGTGCAAAAACTATCTATCCACCAGCCACGAAACCCCGGCGTCCTCTGTCCACCACCCCATCCCACCCATCAACCGCCGTCCTCCTCCATCACGCCGGAGCCGATACCCCGACGTCGTCGTCCACCGCAACCTCAACCGCAACACCCTCCACGGCTAGTAGTTGAAGCCGAGGCCGAGACATCCATACCAAGCCAGTTCAACCACGCCGTCCTGCGCCTCACCACTGCCGCTCCAACTTCGCCACCGTCCACCGGACCGGAGCTATTCCTGCTACACCGTCCTTCACCGTATCGGATCTGCTTCCCCTCCGCCAATATATCGCCACGACAACACAATCAACAATTTGGCCATGGGTTTGTCCAAGGATCCACCATCCTCCAAAACATCGGTTCCCCCAGGAGAAAAAACAATATCGCTGCGACATATGGAGGAGACCACACTGGCAGACGATAAGGGTACTCCTCTTCCCTTATTCGTGCAAATCTTACGTGTCTGCGTGCATGGTATTCATCCCACAGAAGACACTAGTTAACCGCTTCTTCTTGATACTAGATGTTCCTAGTAACTTGCCATGCACAAGGTTTCTCCTCATATACAATTTCACCTTAGCTAGAGGTCCGTCGCCCCCTTGGATTTCAATTCCTGGTCAGTTGATTCCCAATTGACGGAAGCATTCCCCAGCATAACAGGCGCTAGTCCGCCTATTACGCGGGGAAGCAACGCCACGGTGTTTATCTTAGGGTGTGTGTGGCATAGAGCTGTTGGCGCCCGATCTGGAGGTCAGTCGGGATTAAAGGGATGGCCTGGGGGCGCTGCCAAGCACAACGGTGGTGTGAGCTCGAGGGGAGGGCGGGGTGGTGGTGGCAGGGGTCTAGGCCGGTGGCCACTGGCGGTTTGAGAAAGATCGTCAATAGTGACTGGCGGAGGTAGACGAAGGCCATCTGCCTGTTCCTTATAGATCGGACGGTTCAAAAAAATTGATTGACCTATTTATTTTCAGTCAACTATTATCTTGATATGACCACATGTGGTGGTGTGCTAGAGGAGTACCTGCATTTCCTGTGCTCATATATTACAAAATCATACTGAGCAGAATCTAATTTTGTTTGCCATGCAATGTTGTAGAGCTATCATATGTCTCCTGTCATTTATTTTTCAGCCGGCTGCTATCTGCTACTTTTACAGTGCACTAGTTCTGCACACACTTCACCCATACTCTCACTATTGTGCTTTTATGCAAGGGTATTTCAGACTCTGCCTCGAGAGAAGCAGAAAAGAAAAGAGAGAAGTCGCTCCAGCTTCGTATGCGGGTAGGCAAGGCACGTTACAGTGCTATAAAGGGTACAACGTCAGCAGATGGAGATGGTAAACGTAGATCTGGAGTTGATGACCTTGCTCGCTATGAACCACCATCCTAGGTGCTTGCTTTAGCTTCGCGGTGGCTTGTATTCGAAAGGCCGAAGTCGGTCTTTATTAAGATAAGGAAAGATATTTTTCACATGAACCACCATCCCGTGAGCACCAGAAGACAAATAGCTTGTCAGGGCACTGGCCGAGCCAGTGATAAGCCCAGCACAGACATGCTTCACCTGGAAGCCAACTAAAAAGTCACGATGGTGGTGATGCAGCCCGCCTCCCACTAGGCTCTCAGGTCCTAGATGATCATGCTCACCACTCCAGCCGGATGTCTAGCTTGTATTGCTTCCAATTTCGTTAAATTGCATCTGCTTAGCCTACACATTATACCTTTGAATATGACACGCCTTTCTATTTTTGGTACATACTAGTACATCTGTTTATTAACCATGTTCTTACATCAAAGTAATGTTCTTGTGTATCCCTCATCAACCACTTATGATGAGGCAGTCAGGCAAGTGGACTACTACTCATTTAAAGAATGCAGCGTCAGCCTCCCGACATGATTTTCAAGAAACAAGGCTAGATGAAGATAGTGAACATAGCTATGTAGTTGATTACCGCATGTGCATGTTGCATGTGGTTGCATGTTGCATATGGTGTCTAGATTGTAATTCTTCCAATCTGATTAAACTTCATGTGCTATTCTGCTTAGCTTATACATTATACCTGTTAATGTGACATGCCTTCCTGTATTTAGTACATAGTACATCTGTCTATTAAGCATGTCCTACATAAAACTATATCCTGAATCAATCAATATGATGAGACACCTTTAGTATATGCAGTGCGATATTAGCTGCATCTTTCATATGATTTATAGCATGCGCTGCTTCTAATTTGTTGAAATGCCATTTATGATGGGACGCTTTTAACTTGGCAGAGTCATATTGGTTGCATCTTTCATGTGGTGTCTAGCTTGCATTGCTTCTTATTTGTTGGAATGGTTTCTGCTTAGTTTACACAAACAGTTGTGAACATGCCATGCCATCCTGTTTTTCGTACATATTCCATCCTGGTATCTTGTGTTTGCCTTACATCAAAGAAGTGATTGTCAGTATCATGCATGAATGAGTTCTGAAGAGAGAATTTTATTGCTTTTTCTTGTCGGTTGTACTTGAGAATTCAAAATCAATGAAGCGGAAGGAAGTTAGCAAGGTAGCGGATAAAGGTGCTCCTTCCAAACGGAGGGCCTCTACAAATTCTACTCCTCCATCCCCCCAAGATGATTTGCAAGACGACACATGCATAGACACTCAACGTAGTTGTGTTGATGATGAGCACGTCTCCCCTAGTGCACCATCACAGGTGCTCCCTCTAACTTGGCACTGTTATATGTGGTTGCATGTTATGTGTGATGTCTAGCTTGTATTGCTTCTAATTTTGTTGAATTCCATCGTCTTACTTTACACATTATACTTGTGAATAAGACACATGTTCCTGTTTCTGGAACATACAATATATGTCTATCACACCATGTTCTTACATCAAATTACTACTATTGTGTAACCTGCAACAATCACTTATCATAAGACACGTTTGACTTGGGAGTGTGATATAGGTTACATCTCGCATTCTTTTCTAGCTTGTACTACTAATTTGTTGAAATGGAACTTATGATGAGACAGTTTTAACTTGGTAGAGTGATATTCCTTGCATCATTCATATGGTGTCTAGCTTTCATTGCTTCTAATTTGTTGAAATGCCTTCTCCTTAGTTTACGCATCATAAGCTGTGAATATGCAATGGCACTAATTACAAGAGACCTCTAACTTGGTAGTGTGATGTTGTTTGCATCTTGCATATGATTTATTTCTTGTACTGCTTCACATTTGTTTAAACGCCATTTATGATGAGACACTGTTAACTTGGAAGAGCGATATTTGTAGCATCTTTCATATGGTGCTACCTTCCATTGCATTCCTTCTAATTTAGTGAAATGTCTTCTTCTTAGTTTACACATCATATTTCTGGTTATCACTTCCGTCCTATTTTTCGTACATATTACATCCTCCTATCATGTGGTTGTCTAACATCAAAGTTCAGTTCATCTGTATCATGCATCATTTTTTCTGAAGAACTAAATTGTTATTTGTTTTTCTTGTCGACTTGACTTAACATGGCACAGAGAAAGAGGAAGAAACACAGAATGGCAGGGAATGGGAAGCGGAAGAATCCTGCAGATTCTGCTGGTACTGATGGTGCAATAGAAGGTCAAAGTCCAGCAGAAAATTCTACAAATAGAGTATCCCGTGCTACATGAGCTGCAGAACAAGCCAAACAGAAACAAATAGCTGCCACGAAACAAGCAGAGACATCCCTAGTTGCTGCAACACCTTCCATAGTAGTACCATCTGCATGAGTTACTCGTGCATCAACTGAGCTAGCAGCATGCTCCCAAGCTCCCTTGCCACCTGACACTACTTCCCAAGCACTCTTGACACAAGATGAGTTGGCAAGACCAGATGAACCTTGTGAGCTTCAACAGCAAGAAGGTAGTTTCTGGAGTCAAGTTACACTTGCATGCTTCTTTATATGTAGTCTCACATTTTGATGTACACTAACACTTCCTATGTTCGTTGTTGGACTAGCACCTAGGCGCAAGGATAATGCTCGATAGGTTAACTAAATCTAGAGGAGGAAGAATGGAGATCCGTTTTGAGGCAGGTTTTCAAAGGCCACGTGACGCTACAGAGTCAGCCAAGTTAGTATCAGAGGCAGCAGTTGCCGTTAGGTGTCATGTACGTATCCTCCCAACATGGATTCATTACAGGAATGACAAAGATGAAACCCAGTTCAATACCTTCCTCGACCATTTATCTGTAAGTATGGTTATGTACGGAAACTAGTAATATCGTCTTGCTCTGTCCCATACTTTCTAGGTTGCTGATAATGAGACTCCCATAATTTTGAACAGATGAGGTTCAAGTTGGATAGCCAAGATGATGCAACCAGACAAGCTTGCACCCATGTTTTCAAGTATGCTCTATGACAGTATCGGTATAACTTGAGGAAAACTCACTTTGAAGGCAAGGCTAACAGTGAACTTGCCCAAACATCTCCAGTGGAAAATATATCGGATGAAGACTGGAGAGGCCTCGTTAAACACTGGTCTGATCGAAAGTATCAGGTACATTATATATATGTGATCAAATCACATGTTGAAGTCCTATTTATGAATGTGCCACACAAGTCTATCTTCTTGTAGGTGAACTCTTCAAAGAACAAGGCCAACCGTACGAAAGTGAAATTCCAATAGACGACAGGATCTCGTAGCTATATTGCACACTGCAAGGCTCTTGTAATCAGCTGTTGTTTCACTCTTTTTGCTATACCATATTATCAGATCTATATTGACTTGTTCCAAATGCAGAGGAAAGCCCGCAAGGACCAAAAAGTACCTGAACCAAATGTTGTGGAAATCTTCAAAGATTGTCACACTAGCAAGAAGAAGTGCATGACTACACCAGTTAAAGCTGCTGTTGTAAGTCCTTAATCCTCATGCCTTTTAACTACTACTTCCTCTGACTTGTGCCTTGAACTGCATGGTTTGTAGCCAATGTCTATTACTCTTTTCAATTTTATACACAATTGTCTTAGCATATCATTGCACCTTACAAGGTTTAAAAGAGAGGAGTGATGTTCCTTTGATCTTGACCTGTAATCTAGTTCCGTGCTGGACTTAGCATATCATTGCATGTTTGTCTGTTCTCAGTTTTTTTTGTGATATGAATGATGTCATACTATGCTTACCATATTATAAACTTTGCCTCTTTATCCTTAGCCCTCAATACAATGTGAAGAAATAGACAATACATTAGCGATGGTACATGGTCATATGTTTGGAACCTGGTTTTATTATGTACTTTGCAATAAAATAATATTTTACATGGATTCACCCGAATAAGTTTTGTATATAGACCAAAGCTATTTTGTTTGGTTTTGCTGCCTCCTCAATATCTTCTGTTCTGGTACTACTAATGTAAAAACACAACTTTTCAGCAAGCTATGGAAAAAATGGTGGAATCGTCACCTTCTGAAGGCGGTGAGGCAACTATAACCGCAATGTTAGCTCTTGCTGCAGTGGGTCAGTACCTGACCACTAACAGTGCCAAAAGCACGTTCCTGCGTAATACTGGGTTGGTTGTTAAGGCAATCTCGTCCAAATTGCCTCATGATCAAGATATGCAAGCTAAAACAATGTTGTATCTGCACTCCAGACACAAGTCCATTCCCTAACAGAGACCCTTTGTGAAACAAGGAGAGACATTGTTCGATGTCGTCAAGATATGCATGGTTTTGAAACCAGACTCTCAGACATTTGCTATGTTGTTCAGGAGCCTAGGAGAAATGAAGGCGAAGCTTATGGTGCTCCATCGGACAATACATCATGAAAATGTAACAGTCAGGTCAAATGAACTGAGCTTCTGAACTTCTAGTGGTGCATTTATCTGCTAGACTGTTAACTTTTATGCCAACCTTCCTTTTGCTTTATAGTTGTAATTTGTTTTGGTGCGATACAAAATTTGTTCTTAACATGAAGCCACTGGCTAAAGAAAACAGCAAGCCATTTTTGTATAGAGTAGGGTGTTCCCTATATTTGCACTTGTGGCGATCTTTGATGCCGAGTGGATGTAATATGTGCAATCGCCTTAATTGCCTAGCGTTAGTTTTGGGCTTATGTATTGCATAGTCTTCTTTTTCCCTGGTTTGCTAGTGAATGTAACAACCATGGGCCATATACGGACCATGGTAACTGTCGGTGTCAAAACCGGCGGATCTCGGGTAGGGGGTCTCGAACTGTGCGTCTAGGCGGATGGTAACAGGAGACAAGGGACACGATGTTTTACCCAGGTTCGGGCCCTCTTGATGGAGGTGAAACTGTCACACCCTAGCTAGTTCATGCATTAGAGTGTTGCATCATGTTTATTCTTTCATCAGAAACCTGAAATGGGGATGACAGAACCCCCAGCCCCTCTGAAACCAACTAGGGTTTACTAAAAACTTTTTCAATGAACCTGAAATGCCCTTCTAAAATGCCCATCATTTTTGTCTTGGTTCAGAACCTCTGCAAGAAGTGATGCACATTTTCCTAGGCCATCTCAGGGTTTTTGAATTAAATCATAAATATTTGAATTTGGGCATTTAAAATTATATAAAATAATTAAATGCTCAAATATCTCCAAACTAAAATGTTGCATGTTGGAAATAATCCAACTATGGACCAGGAGTAGTTTGGTGATTTTAGGAGTTGCCTAGGTATTTTTATTAATTCAACAAAGTTGCAGCAGTATTAAAAAACAGAAAACAGAAAAAAAAATAGAAAAACTTACCTGGCGCCAGCACCCGGCCCACCTGCCGGCCCAGCCCAGCGCCACTCCAGCGAGCTGCTTGCCGGCCAGGCAGGCAGGCAGGTGCCCGACGGCGACCGCAGCGCGCGCCACGCAGCTGGCCGTCGCCCTGCTTCACCTCCTCGCCTCGGGGCTAGATGGATGAGCTCCACGCCGCGCCGTGAACCCCCAGGACACCTCCATTCTCCCCCAACCCCTCTCTCTCGCGCTCCCCCGCCATGGCCGATGCCATCGCCGCCACCCCCTCGCCGTAGCCACGCCCTCCATCAACCCCACGCCGTGCCGCCGTGTCCAGGAGCTCCGCTACCCTCCTCTCCTTCGAGCAAGCCGAGCCCCGAGAGCTCGCAAGGCCCGAGCCCACCGCATCGACCTCGACCGAACCGCCGTCGCCGGAGATCCCCTTCAACGCCGACGTTGCTCCGGCCCGTCCCCGGCCGCACCGAGTGCTTCGTCGAACTCCCCGTGAGCTTAGCCATCTTCCCCTCCCTTCTTTTTCTTGCTCCCAAGCTGTGTAGCGACTTCCCAGAGCTCAACCGCACCCACCGCCGCGGAGCTCGTCGCCGACGTGCTCCCGGTCACCCTCCGGCCACAAACTGCTGCCCATCATGTTCACCATGTCACGTAGCACCTAACCAGCCACTCCCCGCACCTCACCGACCCCTCTAGCGTCAAGTTCATCTTCGACCAAACTCCGGTGGCCGCCAAAGTCATCGCCGGTGCCAACTCTGGCCACCCCGACCCCAACGGACTCCACCAAGAGCTGCGGCTCGTCCTCAGCTCCACTCGGATGGTCTCCGCGACCCATTTGGTGGCCGGAACAGCCAAAACCACTTCCGCCGCCGCGTCGGGCTCGCCGGCGGCTAAACGCCGGTGCAGCCGACCCGGGTTTGACCACGGGTGGGCCCTGGTTGACTCTCCTGAGTCAATGACAGGTGGGGCCCAGCCCTGTTAACTAATTAGGATTAGTTTAAATTAATTTCAGTTTAATTAATCACACTGACACGCAGGACCCACTTTCAGGTTTGACCCGGACATGTCCCGTTGACCTGCTGATGTCACACTGACGTCAGGCTGACGCAGTAATTGATTTTCTGGATTTAATCTAATATAGGAAATTCCAGAATATAGTTTAAACTTCAAAAATTCATAACTTTTAATCTGTAACTCCAAATCAGACAAATTATATATGAAAAATGATCAGAAAAATTCAATCTATCCATATGTACTATTTTCATGCATGATTAAACAAGTTAACTTGATGTTTAATGCAGAACAAGGAAAAACACTTTAAAGGGCCATGAATGAGTTTGAAATTTGAATCTTTGATTCAAATTGGTTCAAACCCTTCTGGTCTTAGTTGCATTAGCCCAACACACTCATATTGCCATGTTTCATGCATGCATCATATTGTTGCACATTGTTTGGTGATAGTTGTGTATCGGTGTTCTTTGCGGCAGGTTCTGCCTCCGAGGAGTACCGTGATTACCCTAACGAAGAACCGTATCAGTGCATCGAACCATCAGGCAAGCAACCAACCATTTGATCATATCGATACAATCCCATGTTCTCGCTCCTGCTCTCTTTTACTGCATTAAGACAACGCGTTTCAAACTGCTGTGTGCTACGGTAGTTGAACCCACTTCCTCTGCATGACCTGTCATTGCCACAGTAACTAGATGAAACCCACTAGCATGTGTAGGAGTTGATTGAGCCATATGTATGTGTTGTTCCTACCTTGCTATGCCTGCTATGCTTAGAGTCATGTTAGGTCTGGTTCATCTGGGTGATGGGCTAGAGTGAAATGTTTATGTCGGTAATGAGAGTGGTGTGGTGAACACGATTTGGTAAAGGTATCGATGAGAGGCCATGTAGGAGTACATGGTGGGTTGTTTCATTGAAGCTGACCTTAAGCACTGAGATCTGTATGTGTGATTTAAGATACAACTACTACCATGCATTGGGCCCTGAAATATGACCCCGCTCGACTTCTTATCCACCCTAGTTCTCTGTCCAGGAGTTGCAAGTAGTTTCTAGTGTTTGTAGCCTACTGGAGGGGTGGGCTATGATGCGGTAGGTACGTGGCACGGTGTACCGAATACCCGTTAGGTATCTCGGGAACCCTGTTCACATCGTTTGGGGCTGTGAGCGAAACCTCGGCTGGGTCTCCTCATGGATGGAACCCGAATAGGCGATAAACCTGGACTAGAGACTTAGGTGTTTAGGTAGGTCGTGGTCTACACCCACGTCGGCTTTCGCTTGAAGTCTGCCGAGCACATGTCGTGTGCAGACGCTAAGTGGTGGAAACATGTATGAAGAAGTACACCCCTGCAGGGTTAACATGATCTATTCGAATAGCCGCGTCCGCGGTAAAGGACTACTTGGTTGCCTATACAGTTCATAGACAAGTAAATGGAAACTACTAAAAGCCTCAAGATAAGTGTGAGTGCCGAGGATGGCTCTTCCGTAGGAAGACGGAGGTGGATCCTCGGTAGTGTATTGAAGTGGTGAGTAGTGGACTTGTGTGCGCAAAACCATTTCAAGTTGGAGTCTCGTAGGATAGCCTAGCCAAGAGTCAAAGCTGGCTTGCTGCAACAACTCCACCAACCCTTCTTGATAATGTGCATGTATGTAGGATCTGATGTAAGTCTTGCTGAGTACCTTTGTACTCATGTTGCTATAATTTACATTTTACAGAAGACGCTGCAACCCCTTCTGATGGGTTCTTCGTAGACGTTGACATCAATGAGTAGGCTAAGGCCCAAGTGGTGATCCTGAGCTTGTGAAGGACCACGTAGTATAGCTAGGCTTTCCAAGCCTCTTTTATTTTACTAGTTGTCTGTACCCAGACAAGTTACTTCCGCTGCTAGTTTGTATGACTGTATGACTTGAATGTTGGGTCGTGTGACCCGTACCTATGTGTATGTTATGTATGGCTCTCTGAGCCTTAAATAAAGTACTTGTGTCGTAGAGTCATGTTGTGATTCCATGTTGTATTTGCACATATCGAGCATATTGTGTGTATGTTATTGAAATGCTTGGTATGTGTGGGATCTGACTATCTAGTTGTTTATCTTTAGTAGCCTCTCTTACCGGGAAATGTCTCCTAGTGTTACCACTGAGCCATGGTAGTTTGCTACTGCTTGGGAACACTTAGGCTGGCCGGCATGTGTCCTTCTTCGTCCCTGTGTCTGTCCCTTCGGGGAAATGTCACGCATTGAGTACCGGAGTCCTATTAGCCCGCTACAGCCCGGTTTACCGGAGTCCTGCTAGCCCTGTGCTACAGCCCGGACCCACTTGCTGATGACCGACACGTTCGAAGCTGGGTCATGGATGCTTGTCCCTGTAAGTTTGTGCCACTTTGGGTTTACGACTAGTCATGTCAGCCTGGGCTCCTTATCATATGGATGCTAGCGACACTATCATATACATGAGCCAAAAGGCGCAAACGGTCCCGGGCAAAGGTAAGGCGACACCCGCGGGGATACCGTGCGTGAGGCCGCAAAGTGATATGAGGTGTTACATGCTAGACCTATGTGGCATCGAGTCGGGGTCCTGACAGCGTTGGTATCAGAGCAGGGCTGCCTGTAGGTTCTCCAAGCCAAACTGGTCGATGTTGAGTCTAGAAATTCTTTAGTTATATGTAGGGGAATTGTTTGTGGGTTGGGACGTAAGGCTCTTTTTACTCCTTTATCTTATGACATTCTGATCTGAGTCAGTCTATTCTTCCACCGGGGATTAAGGAATTAGGATCTTCTCTCTCTATCAGGTTCACGTGTTACTAATCAGTAGTACCTTATAGGTTTGATGGATACAAGCCTAGTTCAGTTCTACTACCACATTATGTTGCTAGGATGGACTCAGAACTTGATATGATGTTGTTGAGTGTGTATGGAATCCTTTGTCAAATGTCTCAAATTCTTTTGAGCATTTACAGCTGTTATGCTGCCAAAATTTTGCTAGTAATTCTAATGCCTTTGCATTATGGTTGTGCTTTCAGATGGCCACTCGTGACCTCAATCAAGTGGTTCGCCTGACTCGATGCCTAGATGTGCCCGGCCATACCGCCATGTTGGTCAGGGTAATGACTGAGGCAGGATACCGTTGGTATCCTGAGTACACGGTCGAAGAGCAATTTCGAGACTTTAATCAAAGCCAGTATCTCTGCACTGTCAGGATATTTCCATCTTATCCTGGATCCACCGAGCCCCTTCACTGCTCCTATGGACTCGGGGTTACTATTGAGATGGCTGTGCAGGACGCCGCCTACTCTATGATGACCATCATGCGAGTCAGGTCTGGCCTATTTCGGGACTCTGATTTCCGGTATATGCCAGGATCACTTCCGGGAGCACAAGGGTATCTCCAGGCTATCTATGCTGACCCCACTCAGGAGGATTCACGGACTCGCACCACTGCTGAGATGCTCGAGGATAAGGACCGTGAAAATCGGGCCTTGAGGCTAGAGCTTTTCAATACCCGTGCTGACCATTGGGCCACATTGACTCGGTTTGCACCGGCGGTGCAAGCTGGATATTCGGATATGCACGATCTCTATCCTGTGAGATCTGCTCTGCCAGACGTGATGGGTTGGCGTGATGTAGGAGGCATCACCCCACCTCGCGGTCCCCGCAGGCCACCGTCTGTTGGTCCAAGACCTCATCCTAGCCCCTATGGTCCGCAAGCTCCGCGAGATCATCTGTTCCCGGATGATCATGTTGAGCTTCCAGGCTATGGAGGTGACTTCTACGAGGACTACTACGGATCGGTCTGAGTTAGTGGTAGTATCACTAGTTCGTACTAGCGGTGTCGTCTATCATCCTGCGTGACTCGTGGGATATGACCTAGTTTGTACCGCCTTCCGGAGGTGTAGAAAAATAATGTATAGGAGCTTGGGATGCCTCCGATGAGATGTAATCTTCTTTTCACCGTAATAGTACCTTGTTTGGTCTTGTACTAAACCTTGTATGGTGTGTATGACGATGGAATAAAAGAAGCAGTTTCTATATCTACCATGTCATACAGATGATCATCTTGCATTCCGAGTTATTCCTTACATTCTGTATCCTATGTCGGAATCTTATCATTCTGACTAAATCATTGTCTTGTTTACCTAGGATGGTCAACACGCGCAATAACCCTGCTCCTCAAGAGCAGGCCGAAGGCAGTGAAGTCAGGAATGCAAATCTGCCTCATCCTCCTTCCCTAGCCGAGGTTATGCTGGAAGCTGAGAGAAACAAGCGGGAGACCAACCGTTTGTTGGAGCGTATTGAACAGAACACAGCACACCATCAGAGAAATAACTTGGTGACACTCAGCGATTTCATCAAGTTACATCCACCCACGTTCCACCACTCCGTCGAGCCTCTCGACGCTGATGACTGGCTTTGCAGTATTTCTCACAAACTGCGCTCCGCGCTAGTAGCTGAGGCTGACAAGGTCACCTTTGCTGCATATCATCTTGAAGGCCCCGCCAGTCTATGGTGGGAGAATTATGGAGCTATGTGCCCAGCGGGCCATGTCACTACTTGGGCTGAATTCAGCGAGGCTTTCTGTGAACATCACATTCCGGAGGGTCTCATGGACCGTAAACGTGAGGAATTTTGCAGTTTCACTCAAGGCCGACTCTCTGTGGATGCTTACAGCAGGGAGTTCGGTAACCTCGCACGATATGCCACTGAGGAAGTTTCTACTGATGCCAAGAAGCAAGCAAGGTTCCGTAAGGGACTTAGTCCTGACCTTCGCCGCGACCTCCGTCTGCATGAGTGCACATCTTTTCAGAAGCTTGTTAACAAGGCCATCAGTGCTGAGACGGGTCAGTCTGATTATGACGCAACATGCAAGCATGGCCGTGACGTGGGTTCCTCATCCGGTGCTGGCCCTCAGAAACGCCGCGTGTGGGTGCCCAACACTGCCCTGCCACCCAGGTTCACATCGAGGCCATCCTTCCAGGCGCCTCGCCCCGTTCAACAGTCTGTACCAGCCAAGCCCTATGGTGGTCCAACCAACAATGCTCCTCCACGCGCCAGTTCTGTGACTTGCTTTAAGTGTGGGGAATCAGGCCACTATATGCGCGAGTGTCCCCAAACCAACCCCAACCAATCTGCTAAAGTTGTTGGCCGTGGCAAGCCGATAGGGAAAGTGTTCCATGCCAAGCCGGCCACCGCTACACGTGGCCATGTCAACTGTATCTCTGCCGAAGAAGCTCAAGAGGATTCCAACGTCGTTCTCGGTACGCTCCTTGTTAATTGCCACCCGGCATCTGTTCTTTTCGATACAGGAGCATCTCATTCATTCATATCCGAGAACTATGCTCGCTTGCATAACACCGCATTCTGTGACATGCCATCCTCTATGGTAATTCAAACTCCGGGATCCAAATGGCAAACCTCTATGGTAAGTCATGGAAATGAAATCCAAGTCGACAGACTTGTTTTCCTTGCATCTTTGATAGCTCTTAAATCTTCAGATATTAATATCATCTTGGGTATGGACTGGATGTCAGCCCATCATGCCAAAATTGATTGCTTCTCTAGGACTGTTCAACTCACCCATCCTTCGGGGAAGATAGTCAATGTCTTGACCCGAATAGCCAAGCGACAGTTATATTCTCTTAACGCTAGCCCTTTGCCAGACCTTGAGGACGTTTCGGTAGTCCGTGACTTCCCGGATGTCTTCCCAGAGGAATTGCCAGGTGTTCCACCTGACAGGGATGTTGAGTTCGTAATAGACCTCATTCCAGGAACCGTTCCGATTGCTAGAAGACCCTATAAGATGGCACCACTAGAACTAGACGAGCTTAAGAAACAACTCGATGAGTCCTTGAAAAAGGGTTTCATCCGACCTAGTTCATCTCCGTGGGCTTGCCCCGTCCTCTTCGTCAAGAAGAAGGATGGTACGGACCGGATGGTTGTAGATTATCGACCTGTCAATTTGGTCACAATCAAGAACAAATATCCGCTCCCCAGGATCAACGACCTGTATGATCAGCTCGCTGGATCCTCAGTCTTCTCCAAAATGGATTTGAGGTTGGGCTACCATCAAATAAAAATCAGGAACGGGGACATTCCTAAAACGGCCTTTGTTACTCGTTATGGCCAATACGAGTACACCATCATGTCCTTCGGTTTAACCAACGCTCCAGCCACCTTTTCTCGGTTGATGAACTCAATCTTCATGGAGTATTTGGATAAATCGTCGTGGTTTACCTCGATGATATACTCATCTACTCCAAGAACGAGGAAGAACATGCCGAACATCTAAGGCTAGTGTTGAAGAAACTTCGAGAGCATCGTCTTTATGCCAAATTCTCTAAATGTGAATTTTGGTTGTCAGAAGTGACCTATCTGGGTCATGTAATATCTGGTAAAGGTATTGCTGTTAACCCTGAGCGAGTTCAAGCCGTCCTTAATTGGACTCCACCTGAATCGGTCAAGCAAGTTCGGAGTTTCCTTGGCCTAGCGAGCTATTGTCGTCGCTTTGTCGAAAACTTCTCCAAAGTTGCTAAACCTCTAACCGAACTCCTCAAGAAAGATAAAAAGTTCGAATGGACTCCACAATGTGAGCACAGCTTCCAGGAACTGAAAAGACGCCTGACTTTTGCTCCCGTACTGGTACCGCCAGACTTCTCTAAGGACTTTGTTATCTACTGCGACGCCTCGCGACAAGGACTAGGTTGCATTCTCATGCAAGATCGACACGTAATTGCTTACGCTTCACGGCAATTGCACCCACATGAGGAGAATTATCCTACTCATGATCTAGAGCTTGCAGCCGTAGTCTATGCACTTAAGACATGGCGACATTACCTCCTCGGTAATCATTGCGAAATATTCACTGATCACCAAAGTCTGAAGTATATGTTCACCCAACCGGATTTGAATCTCAGGCAAAGACGTTGGGTTGAGTTGATCACAGATTTCGACTTAGGAATAACTTACACCCCGGGGAAAGCCAACGTCATGGCTGATGCGCTAAGTCGTAAATCTTATTGTAACAACCTGATGTTACAACAAAGTCAACCGCTTCTCCATGAAGAATTTTGGAAGCTCAACCTTCACATTATTCCTCAAGGATTTCTTTCCACCTTGGTGGCGAAACCTACTCTTACGGATCAAATTATCGCTGCCCAAAAGCGAGATAAGGGAATATCTAAAATCAAGGAGAACATCGCTAGCGGAGGTGCTAGTTGTTTCTCCACAAATGATCATGGTGTTGTGTATTTTGAGAACCGTTTAGTGGTTCCCAAGAACCAGCATCTACGGCAGTTGATCCTTAAGGAGGCTCATGAATCTCCTCTCACCATTCATCCCGGCAGTACCAAGATGTATCAGGACCTACGCCAGAGGTTCTGGTGGACTAGGATGAAGAGAGAAATTGCTCAGTATATTGCTAATTGCGACGTCTGCCGTCGTGTAAAAGCAGAGCATCAACGGCCTGCTGGCACCCTTCAACCCTTAGCTATTCCTGAATGGAAATGGGATAAAATTGGTATGGATTTCATTACCGGATTTCCCAGGACCAAGAGAGGAAATAATGCTATCTTTGTCGTTGTCGATCGTCTTTCCAAAGTGGCCCATTTCTTACCTGTTCGCGAGAGTATAACCGCTAGTCAGTTGGCAGACTTATACATCTCCCGAATAGTGTCTCTCCATGGTGTTCCTTTGGAAATTAACTCGGATCGAGGAAGTCTTTTCACCTCTCGATTTTGGGAAAGTTTCCAAAATGCTATGGGAACTCGCCTTTCTTTTAGCACCGCTTTCCACCCTCAGTCGAGTGGTCAAGTGGAACGCGTCAACCAGATTCTAGAAGACATGCTTCGAGCCTCTGTTATCTCATTCGGAATGGAGTGGGAGAAATGCCTTCCATTTGCCGAATTTGCTTACAACAACAGCTATCAATCTAGCTTGGGTAAAGCCCCTTTTAAAGTTCTCTATGGACGTCGGTGTCGAACACCCCTTAACTGGTCAGAAACCGGGGAAAGACAATTCTTTGGCCCGGATATGATTCAGGAAGCAGAAGAGCAAGTTCGCATCGTTCGTGAAAAGTTGAAAACAGCCCAATCTCGTCAAAAGAGTCACTATGACCGAAAACATAAGGCTATGACTTTCGAGGTTGACGAGAAGGCTTAGCTTCGGGTTACTCCTCTGAAGGGAACCCATCGTTTCGGTATCAAAGGCAAATTGGCTCCTCGTTACATTGGACCTTTCCGTATTCTCGCTAAACGAGGAGAAGTTGCCTACCAGTTGGAACTACCTCCACATCTCTCCAGAGTCCACGATGTCTTCCACGTTTCTCAACTCAGGCGTTGCTTCTCGGATCCTATCCGTGGAGTGGACCACGAAATGCTTGATCTCCAAGATAATCTCACGTATCGAGAGTACCCCATTCGTATCCTCGATCAGGCCGAGCGTACCACTCGACGTCATAATATCAAGTTTCTCAAAGTTCAATGGTCGCACCATTCTGAGGATGAAGCAACTTGGGAAAGGGAGGATCGTCTTCGACTCGACTACCCCGCCTTCTTTCCGGAGGAACCTAAATCTCGGGACGAGATTCTTTTGAGTGGGGGTGAGTTGTCACACCCTAGCTAGTTCATGCATTACAGTGTTGCATCATGTTTATTCTTTCATCAGAAACCTGAAATGGGGATGACAGAACCCCCAGCCCCTCTGAAACCAACTAGGGTTTACTAAAAACTTTTTCAATGAACCTGAAATGCCCTTCTAAAATGCCCATCATTTTTGTCTTGGTTCAGAACCTCTGCCAGAAGTGATGCACATTTTCCTAGGCCATCTCAGGGTTTTTGAATTAAATCATAAATATTTGAATTTGGGCATTTAAAATTATATAAAATAATTAAATGCTCAAATATCTCCAAACTAAAATGTTTCATGTTGGAAATAATCCAACTATGGACCAGGAGTAGTTTGGTGATTTTAGGAGTTGCCTAGGTATTTTTATTAATTCAACAAAGTTGCAGCAGTATTAAAAAACAGAAAACGGAAAAAAATAGAAAAACTTACCTGGCGCTAGCACCCGGCCCACCTGCCGGCCCAGCCCAGCGCCGCTCCAGCGAGCTGCTTGCCGGCCAGGCAGGCAGGCAGGTGCCCGACGGCGACCGCAGCGCGCGCCACGCAGCTGGCCGTCGCCCTGCTTCACCTCCTCGCCTCAGGGCTGGATGGATGAGCTCCACGCCGCGCCGTGAACCCCCAGGACACCTCCATTCTCCCCCAACCCCTCTCTCTCGCGCTCCCCCGCCATGGCCGACGCCATCGCCGCCACCCCCTCGCCGTAGCAACGCCCTCCGTCAACCCCACGCCGTGCCGCCGTGTCCAGGAGCTCCGCTACCCTCCTCTCCTTCGAGCAAGCTGAGCCCCGAGCGCTCGCAAGGCTCGAGCCCACCGCATTGACCTCGACCGAACCGCCGTCGCCGGAGATCCCCTTCAACGCCGACGTCGCTCCGGCCCGTCCCCGGCCGCACCGAGTGCTTCGTCGAACTCCCCGTGAGCTTAGCCATCTTCCCCTCCCTTCTTTTCTTGCTCCCGAGCTGTGTAGAGACTTCCCGGAGCTCAACCGCACCCACCGCCGCGGAGCTCGTCGCCGACGTGCTCCCGGTCACCCTCCGGCCACAAACTGCTGCCCATCATGTTCACCGTGTCACGTAGCACCTAACCAGCCACTCCCCGCACCTCACCGGCCCCTCTAGCGTCAAGTTCGTCTTCGACCGAACTCCGGTGGCCGCCAAAGTCGTCGCCGGCGCCAACTCCGGCCACCTCGATCCCAACGGACTCCACCAAGAGCTGCGGCTTGTCCTCAGCTCCACTCCGATGGTCTCCGCGCCCCATTTGGTGGCCGGAACGGCCAAAACCACTTCCGCCGCCGCGTCGGGCTCGCCAGCGGCTAAACGCCAGTGCAGCCGACCCGGGTTTGACCACGGGTGGGCCCTGGTTGACTCTCCTGAGTCAATGACAGGTGGGGCCCAGCCCTGTTAACTAATTAGGATTAGTTTAAATTAATTTCAGTTTAATTAATCACACTGACACGCGGGACCCACTGTCAGGTTTGACCCGGACGTGTCCCGTTGACCTGCTGATGTCACACTGACGTCAGGCTGATGTAGTAATTGATTTTCTGAATTTAATCTAATATAGGAAATTCCAGAATATAGTTTAAACTTCAAAAATTCATAACTTTTAATCTGTAACTCCAAATCAGACAAATTATATATGAAAAATGATCAGAAAAATTCAATCTATCCATCTGTACTATTTTCATGCATGATTAAACAAGTTAACTTGATGTTTAATGCAGAACAAGGAAAAACACTTTAAAGGGCCATGAATGAGTTTGAAATTTGAATCTTTGATTCAAATTGGTTCAAACCCTTCTGGTCTTAGTTGCATTAGCCCAACACACTCATATTGCCATGTTTCATGCATGCATCATATTGTTGCACATTGTTTGGTGATAGTTGTGTATCGGTGTTCTTTGCGGCAGGTTCTGCCTCCGAGGAGTACCGTGATTACCCTAATGAAGAACCGTATGAGTGCATCGAACCATCAGGCAAGCAACCAACCATTTGATCATATCGATACAATCCCATGTTCTCGCTCCTGCTCTCTTTTACTGCATTAAGACAACGCGTTTCAAACTGCTGTGTGCTACGGTAGTTGAACCCACTTCCTCTGCATGACCTGTCATTGCCACAGTAACTAGATGAAACCCACTAGCATGTGTAGGAGTTGATTGAGCCATATGTATGTGTTGTTCCTACCTTGCTATGCCTGCTATGCTTAGAGTCATGTCAGGTCTGGTTCATCTGGGTGATGGGCTAGAGTGAAATGTTTATGTCGGTAATGAGAGTGGTGTGGTGAACACGATTTGGTAAAGGTATCGATGAGAGGCCATGTAGGAGTACATGGTGGGTTGTTTCATTGAAGCCGACCTTAAGCACTGAGATCTGTATGTGTCATTTAAGATACAGCTACTACCATGCATTGGGCCCTGAAATATGACCCCGCTCGACTTCTTATCCACCCTAGTTCTCTGTCCAGGAGTTGCAAGTAGTTTCTGGTGTTTGTAGCCTACTGGAGGCCGTGGACAGCGCTGACCGTAGGGGTGGGCTGTGATGCGGTAGGTACGTGGCACGGTGTACCGAATACCCGTTAGGTATCTTGGGAACCCTGTTCACATCGTTTGGGGCTGTGAGCGAAACCTCGGCCGGGTCTCCTCATGGATGGAACCCGAATAGGCGATAAACCTGGACTAGAGACTTAGGTGTTTAGGTAGGTCGTGGTCTACATCCACGTCGGCTTTCGCTTGAAGTCTGCCGAGCACATGTCGTGTGCAGACGCTAAGTGGTGGAAACATGTATGAAGAAGTACACCCCTGCAGGGTTAACATGATCTATTCGAATAGCCGCGTCCGCGGTAAAGGACTACTTGGTTGCCTATACAGTTCATAGACAAGTAAATGGAAACTACTAAAAGCCTCAAGATAAGTGTGAGTGCCGAGGATGGCTCTTCCGTAGGAAGACGGAGGTGGATCCTCGGTAGTGTATTGAAGTGGTGAGTAGTGGACTCGTGTGCGCAAAACCATTTCAAGTTGGAGTCTCGTAGGATAGCCTAGCCAAGAGTCAAAGCTGGCTTGCTGCAACAACTCCACCAACCCTTCTTGATAATGTGCATGTATGTAGGATCTGATGTAAGTCTTGCTGAGTACCTTTGTACTCATGTTGCTATAATTTACATTTTACAGAAGACGCTGCAACCCCTTCTGATGGGTTCTTCGTGGACGTTGACATCAATGAGTAAGCTAAGGCCCAGGTGGTGATCCTGAGCTTGTGAAGGATCACGTAGTATAGCTAGGCTTTCCAAGCCTCTTTTATTTTACTAGTTGTCTGTACCCAGACAAGTTACTTCCGCTGCTGGTTTGTATGACTGTATGACTCGAATGTTGGGTCGTGTGACCCGTACCTATGTGTATGTTATGTATGGCTCTCTGAGCCTTAAATAAAGTACTTGTGTCGTAGAGTCATGTTGTGATGCCATGTTGTATTTGCACATATCGAGCATATTGTGTGTATGTTATTGAAATGCTTGGTATGTGTGGGATCTGACTATCTAGTTGTTTATATTTAGTAGCCTCTCTTACCGGGAAATGTCTCCTAGTGTTACCACTGAGCCATGGTAGTTTGCTACTGCTCGGGAACACTTAGGCTGGCCGGCATGTGTCCTTCTTCGTTCCTGTGTCTGTCCCTTCGGGGAAATGTCACGCATTGAGTACCGGAGTCCTGTTAGCCCGCTACAGCCCGGTTTACCGGAGTCCTGCTAGCCCAGTGCTACAGCCCGGACCCACTTGCTGATGACCGACACATTCGAAGCTGGGTCATGGATGCCTGTCCCTGTAAGTCTGTGCCACTTTGGGTTTACGACTAGTCATGTCAGCCCGGGCTCCTTATCATATGGATGCTAGCGACACTATCATATACGTGAGCCAAAAGGCGCAAACGGTCCCGGGCAAAGGTAAGGCGACACCCGCGGGGATACCGCGCGTGAGGCCGCAAAGTGATATGAGGTGTTACATGCTAGACCTATGTGGCATCGAGTCGGGGTCCTGACAGAAACCCTACGTCCTGCTTGATTGATATTGATGATGTGGGTATTACAAGAGTAGATCTACCACAAGATCAAGGAGGCTAAACCCTAGAAGCTAGCCTATGGTATGATTGTTGTTCGTCCTACGGACTAAAACCATCCGGTTTATATAGACACCGGAGAGGGCTAGGGTTACACAGAGTCGGTTACAATGGTAGGAGATCTACATATCCGTATCGCCAAGCTTGCCTTCCACGCCAAGGAAAGCCCCATCCGGACACGGGACGAAGTCTTCAATCTTGTATCTTCATAGTCTTGGAGTCCGGCCGATGATGATAGTTCGGCTATCCGGACACCCCCTAGTCCAGGACTCCCTTAGTAGCCCCTGAACCAGGCTTTAATGACGACGAGTCCAGCGCGCACATTGTCTTCGGCATTGCAAGGCGGGTTCCTCCTCCGAATAATTCATAGAAGATTGTGAACACCAGGATAGTGTCCGGCTCTGCAAAATAAATTCCACATACCACCGTAGAGAGAATAATATTTACACAAGTTCAATCTGCTGACGTATTTTGTGGCTGACGTCACACCACAACCAAGCCTTTACTCGAATCGTTTTTATTATACCACCTCCGCGCGTTTAGCGAAGCGGTTTCCTTGGCACGTCTTGTCGAAGCAGAGAACGTGTTCCCCTTATTCCGGGATTCTCATCAATACGGACGTGGGTAACTCAACCGCGCCCGTTGCCACGCCCCCTCCATCGAAGGCGGGTTCCAAACGGTCATGGGGATGGCTCTTGGTATTCTCCCTCTTTATAATGAGACCAAGGCTCGTTCTTTTTCTTCAATCCTCAATCGAATCCGCCCCTCGCCCCGAGTTCCAACACCCAGGGCTCCAGTTTCGGGTACTTTCGACCTTCGACAATGTCCGGCTCCGACCTACGAGGCCGGTGGATGCCCTCCTCCATCACGGAAGAGGATGTGCTAAAGCTGAGAGGCGCCAGGTACTTAACATACGAGATTTCGCATAGGTTGCCTGCCCAAGGGCAAGTTATTCCTACTCCCGAGCCCGGCGAGAGTGTCGTGTTCGTGTCTCACCTCCGTCGGGGTTTAGGCTTCCTGATGGATCCCTTCGTGAGGGGGCTCATGTCTTACTATGGGCTAGAATTCCATGACTTGGCTCCGGAGTCCATCCTCCACATCTCATCATTCATTGTCGTCTGCGAAGCCTTCCTCCGCACTACCCCTCACTTCGGCTTGTGGCTCAAAACCTTCAACGTGGAGCCGAAGATGATTGAGGGGCGTCAGGCAGAGTGCGGCGGGGCGGTTATAAGCAAGAGGGCCGATGCTCCATGGCCCGAGGGCTCTTTTCA
Source organism: Triticum dicoccoides (assembly GCF_002162155.2). Lineage (NCBI taxonomy): Eukaryota > Viridiplantae > Streptophyta > Magnoliopsida > Poales > Poaceae > Triticum > Triticum dicoccoides. Next base: position 431,780,049 of record NC_041381.1, read on the forward strand.
AGAGGAGCTCGGCTTGTGGCAACAGGAGTGGTTCTATATCACCGCTCCCCGGGGCAGCAGGCAAAGGCCGCCGCCCGCCTTTCGCCCGGGCCCTCCACAACGGCTGACGTCATGGGTCAACAAAGGACTTGACTGGGGGCCGTCCAAAGATGTACCCCTGTTGCAGGGCCGGATTCGAGACCTCCAAGAAAGGGAGATCAATCTGGTCGTAGTGGCACAGGTTATGCTGATTCGGCGCCTTCTGCCCTGCAAACGTCGCCCCTCTGCCTGTGGGAATTTAATCCGGAGGGACCACGAGCTCTCCAACACTTCATGGGTTTGACACCCGTGGAGATGTACAAATTGTTCTTCGGATCACAAGAGATGCGTCCGGACTTGACCGAGGACGCTGGCCTAAGCTGCAATCGCCCGGATACTCAAGTAAGTAGCCCTGTGTCCGGACACATTGTCCATTTATTTATCATGGGTTTGCCTTTTAATCAGCTATCCCTTGTACATGAGTGGATAGCGCAAGCAAAACTGATACGGTGTCCGGCCCCCCTCCCTGAGACCACGCCGGATCCCGTGTTAATGAAAATGTTGGAGGTTGCACCTTCGGAGGAGGGAGAAGGGGGGCACAGGGAAACTACCACCTCTGCCAAGGAGGCTTTCACTAAGGGGGGAATCGAGAATCCCTCCCTCCAGGGGGAGAAGAGGACCGCTTCCGAAGACCCGGAGGCCAAGGCCTCAAAGCGGGGAAAGAAATCTGCACCGTAAGGTCCTCTGCCGGGAAGAGCCCCGGCCGCACCGTCTCCCCAAAGGAATCAGCCCTCCGGCGAGCCATAAGTAAAAAGGGGGAGTTTTGTAATAGGGGACATCCCTACTTTATTTCTAAGGGTAACCGAAGTTTTCACCTTGTAGTTCAGATCTCAGCCCTTCTTAGCAGAACTCATCTTCGGGGGACCTTCGTCCGGAGATGATGGAGAGCGAAACGCCTCCATTTGCCGCCCCGTCGGGCAGGGCGGACGACCCTGAGGTGTCGTCACAGAGGGTCTCCCCGAGTCCGGCGGAGCCGGGGAGTTCGGCACCCACTGGAGTACGGCCGGTGGAGCTGCAGGATTTGCTCGAGAGGGCGTCTATCTCAGAAGATCACCGCACATTAATGAGTATGGTGATTGAAAGGATCTCATCCGCCGAGAGCGGGTTCATGAGGCCCTTGGAAGTTTGCTGACGGGGTTTGAGGTACGCAAAAAATGACATACCTTTTAACAGTTTTGCACATGGAGTGTGCCCTATATAGATAGTAGCCCCTGAGACTTGGTATGCTGTCGAAAGCGACAGCGTGCCGAGGATCATAATCTCAGTTATAGAATGTCGCCTTTCCTATGCAGGTGGCGGAACATTCGGTGGCCAGCCGGACTGATGGAGTTGCCGAGCTGAAGCGGCAACTCGATGTTGCGGATGCAGACATCGCGCTGGTCAATAAATGACTTGACGAGTCACAAGGTAGGTGGTTTCTCCGCGGTCACCTAGTAAGGGAGCTAATGCCCGTTCCTTAAAATTTGTATGCTTGATGCAGATGGTGCCGCTGCTGTGGAATACCTTCGAGCAGAGCTTGCTCGAGCCAAGGAGCAAGCCAGGAAAAGTGATGCGGCTGCCTCGAAGGCAGCGGAAGAGCTAAAAGCCGAAAAGGCTGCTCACTGCCGAAGCAGGGAGGAGATGGCCGGAATGGCCGTGAAATTAAAAGATGCTACCGACCACTATGAGGTTCTTGAAAGAGAATGCCTAGCGGAGCAAGAGGACCTGAAGAAGGCCGTCGCCGAAGCCAAGGATGCCTGTTGTGCGATGCGGGCTATGAAGGGGGAACTGCGTCAGGCCGGAGACATTGCGGCTAGAAAGCCCTTTCTGCTGCGTAGGAAGTTCACGGATCCGAAGTACCTTGGGTGACGTGCTAAATTCATTGAGTTCTCTCTCTCTATCAGGAGACTCTTGGCCGGACTATGTCCGGAGGGAACGGGGAGCGGACGGTGAAGAAATTCGTTCCCCACCCACCACCCACTTAATAGCCACAGTCGATGACTTAACCGACACGCTTGACTTCGACTCCGAAGACATCGATGGTATGGACGACGATGCTGGAGATGAACGGGAACCATCACCCACGGGGCGCTGGACAGCCACCTCATCATATGATATATACATGGTGGATACACCCAAGGAAAACAACGGCGACGAAAAGGATGCAACAGAGGATAATCCCATCGGGCAGAAACCAAAGCGACAGCGCAGGCGCCACTCTAAATCCCGCCACAGTAAAAACAGCGATAACAGCGCAAGGAAAAATAACACCCCGGTCGACTCCAAAGGAAACGACGACCCCATGGACCCAGCGATGGAGCAGGATGAGCCAGGGGACACTGAACATAGTCCGGAGCCGACGTCCGATGACGGCGATCTCAGGGGTAAAACTCATCAACCTACCTCCGGAGAGGAGGACAGTCCGGACGATGACGCACTCACCATCCCGAAAAAACACTTTGAACAAGAGAACCTCCATAGAAGGCTTATGGCCACCGCGAGGAGCTTGAAGAAGCAGAAGCAAAGGCTTAAGGCCACGCACGATACGCTCAACCGAAGATGGAACCAAGTGCTAGACACTGAAGAAAAATACGGTGACGATCGCCACACAAAGAGCTACCCAAAGCATAAGCTGCTGCCCGAATTCGACGATGAGGCCATAGAGCCCATTCCGCCAAAAAACAATACGGCCGATCAGCCGGACCGACCACCCCATGGCCGCGACAGGGTAGCTAATGATGTCGCACACAAGTCAGCACACAATTTACGTGAGCTCCTGGACAAAAAAGCCGGCGTGACCATGTCCATCTTCGGATCCAAAAGGCGTGCCCCGGCGCTAGATAATAGACACCAAAACATTCATATAGATCGAATACCATCTTGGAATCAATAGCAAACGCAACATCATGCCATGATACATCCAAACACAAGGGCGCCGCACACCCCTGTGCTTCACTGATGAAGTGCTGGATCATGAATTTCCAGAAGGATTTAAACCCGTGAATATAGAGGCATACAATGGAACGACAGACCCTGGGGTCTAGATTGAGGACTTTATCCTTCATATCCACATGGCTCGCGGAGATGATCTGCACACCATTAAATATCTGCCCCTCAAGTTGAAAGGACCAGCTCGGCATTGGTTGAAAAGCCTCCCCGAAAACTCAATTGGAAGCTGGGAGGAATTTGAGCATGCTTTCAGGGCCAATTTTCAAGGGACCTATGTCCGACCTCCGGATGCAGACGATTTAAGTCACATAATCCAACAACCCGGAGAGTCATCCTGTAAGCTTTGGAGCAGATTTCTCACTAAGAAGAATCAAATCGTCGATTGCCCGGATGCCGAAGCCTTAGCGGCTTTTAAGCACAGTATCCGAGACGAATGGCTCATCTTTTGGGGTTATGCTTTGGAGACAGCTGCATTCATGTTAAATAGGGCACCATCGAAATCTGTTGAGACGACGCCTTATGAACTGTGGTTTGGCAAGAAACCAAAGTTGTCGTTTCTGAAAGTTTGGGGCTGCGATACTTATGTGAAAAAGCTTCAACCTGATAAGCTCGAACCCAAATTGGAGAAATGTGTCTTCATAGGATACCCAAAGGAGACTGTTGGCTACACCTTCTATCATAGATCCGAAGGCAAGACATTCGTTGCTAAGAATGGATCCTTTCTAGAGAAGGAGTTTCTCTCGAAAGAAATGAGTGGGAGGAAAGTAGAACTTGATGAGGTAACTGTACCTGCTCCTTTATTGGAAACTAGTTCATCACAGAAACCGGTTTCTGTGACACCTACACTAATTAGTGAGGAAGTTAATGATGATGATCATGAAATTTCAGATCAATTTGTTACTGAACCTCGTAGATCAACCAGAGTAAGATCTGCACCAGAGTGGCATGGTAATCCTGTTCTGGAAGTCATGCTACTAGATCATGATGAACCTACGAACTATGAAGAAGCGATGGTGAGCCCAGATTCCGCAAAATGGCTTGAGGCCATGAAATCTGAGATGGGATCCATGTATGAGAACAAAGTGTGGACTTTTGTTGACTTGCCCGATGATCGGTAAGCCATTGAGAATAAATGGATCTTCAACAAGAAGACCGACGCTGATGGTAATGTTACTGTCTACAAAGCTTGACTTGTTGAGAAAGGTTTTCGACAAGTTCAAGGGATTGACTATGATGAGACCTTCTCACCAGTAGTGATGCTTAAGTCTCTCCGAATCATGTTAGTGATTGCCGCATTTTATGATTATGAAATTTGGTAGATGGATGTCAAAACTGCATTCCTGAATGGATTTCTGGAGGAAGAGTTGTATATGATGCAACCGGAAGGTTTTGTCGATCCGAAAGGAGCTAACAAAGTGTGCAAGCTCCAGCGATCCATTTATGGACTGGTGCAAGCCTCTCGGAGTTGGAATAAACACTTTGATAGTGTGATCAAAGCATTTGGTTTTGTACAGACTTTTGGAGAAGCCTGTATTTACAAGAAAGTGAGTGGGAGCTCTGTAGCATTTCTAATATTATATGTGGATGACATATTGTTGATTGGAAATGATATAGAATTTCTGGATAGCATAAAGGGATACTTGAATAAGAGTTTTTCAATGAAAGACCTCGGTGAAGCTGCTTACATATTGGGCACTAAGATCAATAGAGATAGATCAAGACGCTTAATTGGACTTTCACAAAGCACATACCTTGACAAAGTTTTGAAGAAGTTCAAAATGGATTAAGCAAAGAAATGGTTCTTGCCTGTGTTACAAGGTGTGAAGTTGAGTAAGACTCAATGCCCGACCACTGCAGAAGATAGAGAGAAAGTGAAAGATGTTCCCTATGCTTCAGCCATAGGCTCTATCATGTATGCAATGTTGTGTACCAGACCTGGTCTGTGCCTTGCTATAAGTCTAGCAGGGAGGTACCAAAGTAATCCAGGAATGGATCACTGGACAGCGGTCAAGAACATCCTGAAGTACCTGAAAAGGACTAAGGATATGTTTCTCGTTTATGGAGGTGACAAAGAGCTCATAGTAAATGGTTACGTTGATGCAAGCTTTGACACTGATCCAGACGATTCTAAATCGCAAACTGGATACGTGTTTACATTGAACGGTGGAGCTGTCAGTTGGTGCAGTTCTAAACAAAGCGTCATGGCGGGATCTACGTGTGAAGCGGAGTACATAGCTGCTTTAGAAGAAGCAAATGACGGAGTCTGTATGAAGGAGTTCATATCCGATCTAGGTGTCATACCTAGTGCATCGGGTCCAATGAAAATCTTTTGTGACAACACTGGAGCAATTGCCTTGGTGAAGGAATCCAGATTTCACAAGAGAACCAAGCACATCAAGAGACGCTTCAACTCCATCCGGGATCTAGTCCAGGTGGGAGACATAGAAATTTGCAAGATACATACAGATCTGAATGTTGCAGACCCGTTGACTAAACCTCTTCCACGAGCAAAACATGATCAGCACCAAGGCTCCATGGGTGTTAGAATCATTACTGTGTAATCTAGATTATTGACTCTAGTGCAAGTGGGAGACTGAAGGAAATATGCCCTAGAGGCAATAATAAAATTATTATTTATTTCCTTATATCATGATAAATGTTTATTATTCATGCTAGAATTGTATTAACCGGAAACATAATACATGTGTGAATACATAGACAAACAGAGTGTCACTAGTATGCCTCTAATTGACTAGCTCGTTAATCAAAGATGTTTATGTTTCCTAGCCATAGACATGAGTTGTCATTTGATTAACGGGATCACATCATTAGAAGAATGATGTGATTGACTTGACCCATTCTGTTAGCTTAGCACTCAATCGTTTAGTATTCTGCTATTGCTTTCTTCATGACTTATAGATGTTCCTATGACTATGAGATTATGCAACTCCCGTTTAACGGAAGAACACTTTGTGTGCTACCAAACGTCACAATGTAACTGGGTGATTATAAAGGTGCTCTACAGGTGTCTCCGAAGGTACTTGTTGGGTTGGCGTATTTCAAGATTAGGATTTGTCACTCCGATCGTCGGAGAGGTATCTCTAGGCCCTCTTGGTAATGCACATCACTTAAGCCTTGCAAGCAGTGCAACTAATGAGTTAGTTGCGGGATGATGTATTACGGAACGAGTAAAGAGACTTGATGGTAACGAGATTGAACTACGTATTGAGATACCGACGATCGAATCTCGGGCAAGTAACATACCGATGACAAAAGGGAACAACGTATGTTGTTATGTGGTCTGGCCGATAAAGATCTTCGTAGAATATGTAGGAGCCAATATGGGTATCCAGGTCCCGCTATTGGTTATTGACAAGAGAGGTGTCTCAGTCATGTCTACATAGTTCTCGAACCCGTAGGGTCCGCACGCTTAACATTCGTTGACGATATAGTACTATGAGTTATGTATGTTGGTCACCGAATGTTGTTCGGAGTTTTTGGATGAGATCAGGGATATGACGAGGAACTCCGGAATGGTCCGGAATTAAGATTGATATGTGGATAGTAGTGTTTGATCTCCGGAAAGGTTCCGGAATCCATCGGAAGGGGTTCCGGATGTTTCCCAAAATGTTTGGACACGAGAACACTTTATCTGGGCCAAAGGGGAAAGCCCACGAGGTTTTTGGAAAGTGCAAAAGGAAGTTTTGCGGAGTCCAGGGGCCAGACGCCAGGGTCCCTGGTGTCTGGGTCTAGACGCTGGGAACCCTGGCGTCTGGCACTAGAGTCCGAGAAGGACTATGATGTCTACTACACAACCTTCTTCTTGTGGACGTTGTTGGGCCTGCAAGTGCACAGGTTTGTAGGACAGTAGCAAATTTCCCTCAAGTGGATGACCTAAGGTTTATCAATCCATAGGAGGCGTAGGATGAAGATGGTCTCTCTCAAACAACCCTGCAACCAAATAAGAAAGAGTCTCTTATGTCCCAACACACCCTATACAATGGTAAATTGTATAGGTGCACTAGTTCGGTGAAGAGATGGTGATACAAGTGCAATATGGATGGTAGATAAAGGTATTTGTAATCTGAAATAATAGAAACAACAAGGTAGCAAGCGATAAAAGTGAGCGTAAATGGTATTGCAATGGTAGGAAATAAGGCCTAGGGTTCATACTTTCACTAGTGCAAGTTCTCTCAACAATAATAACATAGATAGATCATATAACAAGCCCTCAACATGCAACAAAGAGTCACTCCAAAGACACTAATAGCGGAGAACAAACGAAGAGATTATGGTAGGTACGAAACCACCTCAAAGTTATTCTTTCGGATCAATCTATCCAAGAGTTCATACTAGAATAACACCTTAAGACACAAATCAACCAAAACACTAATGTCACCTAGATACTCCATTGTCACCTCAAGTATCTGTGGGCATGATTATACTATATGCATCACACAATCTCAGATTCATCTATTCAACCAACACAAAGTACTTCAAAGAGTGCCCCAAAGTTTCTACCGGAGAGTCAAGAATGTGTGCCAACCCCTATGCATAGGTTCATGGGCGGAACCCGCAAGTTGTTCACCAAAACATACATCAAGAGGCACATGATATCCCATTGTCACCACAGATAATCACGGCAAGACATACATAAAGTCTTCTCATAAAAGACTCAATCCGATAAGATAACTTCAAAGGGGAAACTCAATTCATCACAAGAGAGTAGAGGGGGAGAAACATCATAAGATCCAACTACAATAGCAAAGCTCAGGATACATCAAGAACGTGCCATAGAGGGAACACGATAGAGAACATGAGAGAGAGAGATCAAACACATAGCTATTGGTACATACCCTCAGCCTCGAGGGTGAACTACTCCCTCCTCGTCATGGAGAGCGCCGGGATGATGAAGATGGCCACCTGTGAAGGATTCCCCCTCCGGTAGGGTGCCGGGAAGGGCTCCCGAGAGGGTTTTGGTGGCTACAGAGGCTTGCGGCAGCGGAACTTCCGATCTAGGTTAATTCCTGAAAGTTTTAGTATTTATAGGAATTATTGGCGTTGGTTTCACGTCAGGGGGGGTCTCTGGGCCATCCACGAGACAGGGGGGCGCCCCCCTCCCCCTAGGGGCGCGCCCTCCTATCTCTTGGGCAGCCCGGAGCTCTTCTGGCCCAACTCCGATGCTCTGTGGTCTTCTTTTGGTCCATAAAAAATCCTCAAAAATGTGCACGTCATTTGGACTCCGTTTGATATTCCTTTTCTTTGAAATACTGAAACAGGCAATAAAACAGCAATATGGGTTGGGCCTCCGATTAATAGGTTAGTCCCAAAAGTAATATAAAAGTGTATGATAAATCCCATAATCATTCAAAATAGATAATATAATAGCATGGAACAATCAAAAATTATAGATACGTTGGAGACGTATCAAGCATCCCCAAGCTTAATTCCTGGTCGTCCACGAGTAGGTAAATGATAAAAATAGAATTTTTGATGTGGAATGCTACCTAGCATAATTCTCAAAGTAATTTCTCTTTATTGTGGCATGAATGTTCAGATCTAAATGATTCGGGATACAAGCTTATAAAACATAAAAATAATAATGCTTCAAAGCATACTAACAAGTAATCATGTCCTATCAAAATAGCATAGCCAAAGAAAGCTTATCCCTACAAAATCATATAGTTAGGCCATGCTTCATTTTCATTACACAAAATACTCCCATCATGCACAACTCCGATGACGAGCCGAGCAATTGTTTCATACTTTTTAACGCGCTTCAGCTTTTTCAACTCTTACGCAATACATGAGCGCAAGCCATGGACATAGCACTATGGTGGTGTATGGTGGTGGTTGTGAGGACAAAAAGAGGGAGAAGATAATCTCACATCAAATAGGCGTATCAACGGGCTATGGAGATGCCCATCAATAGATATCAATGTGAGTGAGTAGGGATTGCCATGCAACGGATGCACTAGAGCTATAAATATATGAAAGCTCAACAAAAGAAACTAAGTCGGTGTGCATCCAACTTGCTTGCTCACCAAGACCTAGGGCATTTTGAGGAAGCCCATCATTGGAATATACAAGCCAAGTTCTATAATAAAAAATTCCCACTAGTATATGAAAGTGACAACATATGAGACTCTCTATCATGAAGATCATGGTGCTACTTTGAAGCACAAGTGTGGAAAAAGAGATAGTAGCATTTGTCCCTTCTCTCTTTTTCTCTCATTTTTTTTCCTTTTCAATTTTTTTTCTTTCTTTTTTTTCTTTTTCTTTTCTCTTTTTTTCTTTCTTTTTGGTGGGCTTCTTTGGCCTCTTTTATTTTTATAAAGTCCGAAGTCTCATACCGACTTGTGGGGGAATCATAGTCTTCATCATTCTTTCCTCACTCGGACAATGCTCTAATAATGAAGATCATCACACTTTTATTGATTTACAACTCACGAATTACAACTCAAAGCTAGAACAAGATATGACTCTATATGAATGCCTCCGGCGGTGTACCGGGATATGCAATGAATCAAGAGCGACATGTATGAAAATTATGAAGGTGGCCTTGCCACAAATACGATGTCAACTACATGATCATGCAAAGAGAAATATGACAAAAGTAATGCGTGTCATATGAACAGAACGGTGGAAAGTTGCATGGCAATATATCTCGAAATGGCTATGGAAATGCCATAATAGGTAGGTATGGTGGCTGTTTTGAGGAAGGTAAATAATGGGCTCATGATACCGGCGAAAGTTGCGTGGTATAATAGAGGCTAGCAAAGTGGAAGGATGAGTGTGCGTATATCCATGGACTCACATTAGTCATAAAGAACTCATATACTTATTGCAAAAGTATACTTAGCCCTCGAAGCAAAGTACTACTACGCATGCCCCAAGAGGGATAGATTGGTAGGAAAAAATTCCATCGCTCGTCCCCGACTGCCACTCATAAGGAAGACAATCAAAAGAGCACCTCATGCAACAAATTTGTCACACAACTTTTACCATACGTGCATGCTACGTGACTTGCCAACTTCAACAAAAGTATTTCTCAATTTCATAATTACCCACTAGCATGACCCTAACATTACTACCTTTATATCTCAAAACAATTATCAAGCATCAAGTTGATCATAGCATCCAATTCACTTCCTATGATAGTTTTCATTCAAATTACTATGTTGTTTAAGACTCTCAAACTAATATAAGTGAATCATGAGAGACTAGCAATTTCTTCATAATATAACCACCGTCGTGCTCTAAAAGATATAAGTGAAGCACTAGAGCAAACGACAAACTACTCCGAAAGATATAAGTGAAGTTCAATGAGTAGTCAAAATAATTATGCAACTATGCAAAGACTCTCTCTCTCTCTCATTAAACAATTTCAGATCTTGGTATTGTATTCAAGCAGCAAGAAAAACAAAGTAAAATGATGATGCAAGGATAGCATAACTCATGTGAAGAAGCAAAAACTTAGGCTCAAGTGATACTAACCGATGATTGTTGAAGAAGAAAGGTGGGATGCCTAACGGGGCATCCCCAAGCTTAGATGCTTGAGACTTCTTGAAATATTATTTTGGGGTGCCTTGGTCATCCCCAAGCTTGAGCTTTTGCGTCCCCTTAATTCCTCTCATATCATGGTTTCTCTATTTCTTATCAAAAGCTTCATTCACAACAAACTCAACAAGAACTCGTGAGATAGGTCAGTATAAACCAATGCAAAACCTTATCACTTTCTACTGTAACAAATCACTAACATTATTATTGAACATTGAATACTAAATGTCTCTGCATATTTAATACTCCTATCCTCAAATAGAATCATTAAACAAGCAAACATATGCAAACAATGCAATCATAACAGCAATCTGCCAAAACAGTACAGTCTGTAAAGAATGCAAGAGTAACAATACTTCCCTGACTCCAAAACTTATGAACTAAAATTCCCACTGTAATAAATTTATCAGAGCTTAATATGCAAAAATATTCAATGTTATACCATTCTCTTACTTTTCTAGGGAATGTTTGCAACAGCGCTAAACTTTCTGTTTTCAAACAGCAACATGTATACTAGCAAAATAAGCATGGCAAAGGCTATCCTTGACTTTTTTTTATTGAAACTAAAGAAGCAAAACATTATTCTAACTAACAGCAAGCAAAAACTAACAAAATAAAATGATGCTCCAAGCAAAACACATATCATGTGGCGAATAAAAATATAGCTCCAAGTAAAGTTACCGATGAACGAAGACGAAAGAGGGGATGCCATCCGGGGCATCCCCAAGCTTAGGCTCTTGGTTGTCCTTGAATATTACCTTGGGTTGACTTGGGCATCCCCAATCTTAGGCTCTTGCCACTCCTTATTCCATAGTCCATCGAATCTTTACCCAAAACTTGAAAACTTCAACCACACAAAACTCAACACAAAACTCGTAAGCTCCGTTAGTATAAGAAAATAAATCGCCACTTAAGGTACTGTAATGAACTCATTATAAATTCATATTGGTGTTATATATACTGTACTTCAACTTATCTATGGTTCATACCCTCCGATACTACTCATAGACTCATCAAAATAAGCAAACAACACATAGAAAACAGAATCTCTCAAAAACAGAACAGTCTGTAGTAATATGTATCAAAGGTATACTTCTGGAACCCCAACAATTATGAAATACATTGCTGGACCTGAGGAATTTGTCTATTAATCATCTGCAAAAAGAATCAACCTAAAATCGCTCTCCAGTAAAAAATGGCAGCTATTCTCGTGAGCGCTAAAGTTTCTGTTTTTCACAGCAAGATCATATAAACTTCACCCAAGTCTTCCCAAAGGTTCTACTTGGCACTTTATTGAAATAAAAGCTATAAAACATGATTAATACAGTAGAATAATCATGTGGACACACAAAAACAGTAAGGATAAATATTGGGTTGTCTCCCAACAAGCGCTTTTCTTTAATGCCTTTTTAGCTAGGCATGATGATGGCAGTGATGCTCACATAAAAGATAAGAATTGAAACATAACAGGAGCATCATGAAGCATATAACTTGCACATTTAAGTCTAACCCACTTCCTATGCATAGGGATTTTGTGAGCAAACAACTTATGGGAACAATAATCAACTAGCATAGGAGGGCAGGGCACAACAAGCATAACTTCAAGATTTTCAACACATAGAGAGGAAACTTGATATTATTGCAATTACTACAAGCATATGTTCCTCCCTCATAATAATTTTCAGTAGCATCATGAATGAATTCAACAATATAACCAGCACCTAAAGCATTCTTTTCATGATCTACAAGCATACAAAATTTACTATTCTCCATATAAGCAAAGTTCTTCTCATGAATAGTGGGAGCAAACTCAACAAAATAATTATCAGGTGAGGCATAATCCAATTGAAAACTAAAATCATGATGACAAGTTTCATGGTTATTCCTAATAGCATACAAGTCATCACAATAATCATCATAGATAGCAACTTTGTTCTCATAATCAATTGGAACCTCTTCTGAAATAGTGGAATCATCACTAAATAAAGTTGACACTCTTCCAAATCCACTTTCATGTTCATCACAATAAGATTCAACATCCTCCAAAATAGTGGGATCACTACTTCCTAAAGTTGACACTCTTCCAAACCCACTTTCATCAATATAATCATCATAAATAGGAGGCATGCTTTCATCATAATAAATTTGCTCATCAAAACTTGGGGGACAAAGAATATCATCTTCATCATACATAGCTTCCCCAAGCTTGTGGCTTTGCATATCATTAGCATCATGGATATTCAAGGAATTCATACTAACAACATTGCAATCATGCTCATCACACAAAGATCTAGTACCAAACATTCTACAGATTTCTTCTTCTAGCGCTTGAGCACAATTTTCCTTTTCATCATACTCACGAAAGATATTAAGAAGACGAAGTGTATTAGACAAACTTAACTCCATTTTTTGTAGTTTTCTTTTATAAACAAAACTAGTGATAAAACAAGAAACAAAAAGATTCGATTGCAAGATCTAAAGATATACCTTCAAGCGCTAACCTCCCTGGCAACGGCGCAAGAAAAGAGCTTGATGTCTACTACACAACCTTTTCTTGTAGACGTTGTTGGGCCTGCAAGTGCACAGGTTTGTAGGACAGTAGCAAATTTCCCTCAAGTGGATGACCTAAGGTTTATCAATCCGTAGGAGGCGTAGGATGAAGATGGTCTCTCTCAAACAACCCTGCAACCAAATAACAAAGAGTCTCTTGTGTCCCCAACACACCCAATACAATGGTAAATTGTATAGGTGCACTAGTTCGGCGAAGAGATGGTGATACAAGTGCAATATGGATGGTACATAAAGGTATTTGTAATCTGAAATAATAAAAACAGCAAGGTAGCAAGCGATAAAAGTGAGCGTAAACGGTATTGCAATAGTCGGAAACAAGGCCTAGGGTTCATACTTTAACTACTGCAAGTTCTCTCAACAATAATAACATAGATAGATCATATAACAAGCCCTCAACATGCAACAAAGAGTCACTCCAAAGACACTAATAGCGGAGATTATTGTAGGGTACGAAACCACCTCAAAGTTATTCTTTCGGATCAATCTATCCAAGAGTTCGTACTAGAATAACACCTTAAGACAAAAATCAACCAAAACCCTAATGTCACCTAGATACTCCATTGTCACCTCAAGTATCCGTGGGCATGATTATACAATATGCATCACACAATCTCAGATTCATCTATTCAACCAACACAAAGTACTTCAAAGAGTGCCCAAAAGTTTCTACCGGAGAGTCAAGAACGTGTGCCAACCCCTATGCATAGGTTCATGGGCGGAACCCGCAAGTTGGTCACCAAAACATACATCAAGAGGCACATGATATCCCATTGTCACCACAGATAAGCAGGGCAAGACATACATCAAGTGTTCTCATAAAAGACTCAATCCGATAAGATAACTTCAAAGGGGAAACTCAATTCATCACAAGAGAGTAGAGGGGGAGAAACATCATAAGATCCAACTACAATAGCAAAGCTCAGGATACATCAAGATCATGCCATAGAGGGAACACGAGAGAGAACATGAGAGAGAGAGATCAAACACATAGCTACTGGTACATACCCTCAGCCTCGGGGGTGAACTACTCCATCCTCGTCATGGAGAGCGCCGGAATGATGAAGATGGCCACCGGTGAAGGATTCCCCCTCCGGCAGGGTGCCAGGAAGGGCTCCCGAGAGGTTTTTGGTGGCTACAGAGGCTTGCGGCGGTGGAACTTCTGATCTAGGTTAATTCTCGAAAGTTTCAGTATTTATAGGAATTATTGGCGTTGGTTTCACGTCAGGGGGGTCTCCGGGCCGTCCACAAGACAGGGGGCGCCCCCTCCTAGGGGCGCGCCCTCCTATATCGTGGGCAGCCTGGAGCTCTTCTGGCCCAACTCCGATGCTCCATGGTCTTCTTTTGGTCCATAAAAAATCCTTAAAAATTGGCACGTCATTTGGACTCCGTTTGATATTCCTTTTCTTCGAAATACAGAAACAGGCAATAAAACAGCAATATGGGTTGGGCCTCCGATTAATAGGTTAGTCCCAAAAGTAATATAAAAGTGTATAATAAAGCCCATAATCATTCAAAACAGATAATATAATAGCATGGAACAATCAAAAATTATAGATACGTTGGAGACGTATCAGACTCTTGCCTTTCGGGTGAAACCGACTTTGTGGAGGCTTTTACTCCAAGTTTGACCCCAAGGCTCAACATATAAATAGAGGGGTAGGGCTAGCACCCAAGACAGATCAAGAAACACCAAGCCATGTGCCGGCAACCCTGTCTCCTCTAGTTTATCCTCCGTCATAGTTTTCGTAGTGCTTAGGCGAAGCCCTGCGAAGACTGTTCTTCACCAACATCGTCACCACACCGTCGTGCTGCCGGAACTCATCTACTACTTCGCCCCTCTTGCTGGATCGAGAAGGCAAGGACGTCACCGAGCCGAACGTGTGCAGAACTCGGAGGTGTCGTGCTTTCGGTACTTGGATCGGTCGGATCGTGAAGACATACGACTACATCAACCGCATTGATATAATGCTTCCGCTTTCGGTTTACGAGGGTACATGGACAAGACTCTCACCTCTCGTTGCTATGCATCACCATGATCTTGCGTGTGCGTAGCAATTTTTTTGAAATTACTACGTTTCCCAACAGTTGCTATATGTCCCACATGTCGGTGACAGGAAGTACAGAATTCATGAAAGGGAGCATTGACAGAGGAGTATACTACAGAATTCATGAAAGGGAGCGACTTAGTTTTGGAAAATTTTGTTTTTTATGGAGTACGTACCCACTAGGGTTTTAGGGGTCATCTAAAAAACATTCGTTTTCCCGTTTGATAAGTCTCAATTCTACTACTAGTAGTAGTACCATTACATGTTGTATTTCGAGGTGCGTTAGATCACCCAATGCAAGCAGTGTCAAGAGGAAACTAACCAACGCATGTAGAAGTTCATGGAAATTTAGTGCTCATTCATGCATTCGTTCTAATTAATGCGTCGGTAAACATAACTTCTTGAGAAAAACGAGCGTACTACTTACTTGTGCAAACTACGAACTTAATTCGACCACTCACCGTCTAACTTGGTTGGAGAGATTTTGAAATTGAGACATAAACTGGAAAGGAGGGAGTAGTAACTCTTGTCTTGATTACTATTTGTGGCCTTGTATAGATATAAAATGTATTTTTTTATAGTGGCCTTGTATAAGTAAATGGAGGGAGTACTAAAGGACATATATATTCCAAACAATATGATAATCTCTCTAACCAAGGTACGTAGTAGGGACGAGGAGTAAACGGAGGGAGTAGTAAAATTTTCTCCCCGTGCTGCGAGCCACCGCGCGCGTGGGCGAGGGAGCGGGCGTAAGGCGTACAGTAGTACTACTACTACTACTCGTAAGCAAGCTTCACCTCATCCTGCGAGCCACTGCGCCCGTGGGTGGGGGAGATGGTGTACTAAGCAAGCTTCTCCTCATTCTACGAGTTAACGGGACACATCAAAAATACTCCAGTGTATAGAGCCTTGCCTCTAAGGTAGGCCTCACATGGTTTGCCTCTTTTTTAACATAACACGTCAAGTCGCAATTTGTTTGTTCACTCGTGGTAGACGATCCTCCCTCCACCAAGTGGACAGCCAGTACATGTGTCAAATTACCACGTGGGCTGCCTTTTCGTACAGAAATGAGCTCCACCGTGTACCCGCACGGGTGTGGTTGGGAAAGAGACGGGAGTATGTGCGCCGTGCGTGCACCTCTTCTCTTCGTGCACGTCCCCCACCTACGTGGGTGTGTGTGAGAGAGATACAAACCTAGACATAATGCGCCGTCCATCCCTATGCCTCCACCCAGTCCGACCACCAGTCACCACCATGCCCCACTCCTCCTCACCTTATCTCTCATCTTTATCCCTCCATTTTTATATACAAGGGGCCACTATCAAAATTACAATTTGCAGATATACAAGGCCACTAACACTAATCGATGCAATATTAATGGTGTTTGCCTTGTGGTACTAGCAAAGGAGGACATTAATTATCCCTTGCATGCATGCGGGAGTTTGTAAAAAAATGCATCTTGATGTTCCGTGCAATGCACGGGCATCTTGCTAGTCCATGAAAACAACACATGGCAAAATTCCACGGCGAACGAGGGATTTGAATCTGTTGGGAGGGGCTGTTTGGATCTTGCCCGGGGTAGCCAAAATATTGGCGACCCTTTTGTCCACCGGTGCCTTTGCCATCGATGAACGAGGAATGGCTCGGGTGCTCATGCTGTCATGCATCCTCCAGCGCGCATGTTGGAGACGAGCTCGCCTGAGCTGTGTTTTTTTGTCCCACGACACCACCCGAGCCACCCGCAGACCGACCGGCGACCCGAAAATTACGCCATCCAACCGTAGCCGCACACATTATGACGGCAACTCGATGAAATTCATGCAAACACGTAGACAAACTGATATTTCATATAAACAACGACGGAAATCATATAAAATACCTGATTTTCATACAAACATGACGTATTTCATTACATTCAAATGAACTACGCGGTGCTAGTTCTGGACAGCACAGGTATATAATACCTGGCCTAAATGGTCGCCCGCCGATTGATTTGTGTTCCTCATGTCTGGCAGCACGATCACCAGACTGTCGGGAGCCCCGAAGGTATATGCTTCAGCGCAAAGGATGGCTCGCTTCCCCACTGCCCAACTGATATCATTGGCTGATGCCGAAGATGATGGTGGCCGGCACCAGTTCGAGTTCATCACCGGCCACTACTTCGCCATGGTCGGCACCGGCTCGAGTTCATCCTAACATTCCCCTCTTCCATGGAGCCCATGCAGGGTCAACGAAGGTCCTCGCAACAAAAGGATCCCGCAAGAGACCTGCTGTGTACGCCGGTGTTGCCTCTGCGGTGGCCTTCATGGGACCCAAGCGGCGGCGGCCTCCCGTGTTCTACTTATCCTTGATGATGGCGGCGGACGCGGAGGCGCTAGCCACCGACTCGTCGCTCTCCGCGCACTCGGCTTCTGTCACTGCTTGCATGGCGTGGCCGCCGGCATGGGAGTCTCGGCCACAGAAACGGGAGACGCGGTACGAGGCGGCGACGTGGACGGCAGCAACGACGCACGTGCGCTGCTCCTCGTCCAGCTGGCCTGGAGCGGCGAGTTGCTGAACTGCGCGCCGGCTTGGGGCGGCAACTGGCTCCGTCGAGCGAGGGGAGGGAGGTGGATCAGTGAGCTGCATAGCTCGTATCTGGCGGGCTACCCAGCCGGCTTGGATGCGGATTAACTACTCTTCGTAAGCCATTGTAAGAGTGGACAAAATGGTGAAGGAGGAGATAGGGGAGCGGCGGAGGTGTGCGATTCTTGGCCGGCATTTGGCCTCGTTTAAATAGGAGATTAAATAGATAGCAGACGAGAGGAGCTCGGCCGGTGTTGCGTTTAATGCCGGCCCGGTCATGAACGGACATGTGTACAGAGTGGGTTTCTCGGCTTCCACACGGGCGGGTTTCTTGGAGGCGTTTGAATGCAGCAAGGAGGCGTGTTCAGCCGGGCGTGCAGCGAGTGGCGCCCTCGACTCTGACCTAGGACACCGCACCATTCTTCCACTGACGTGTGGGCTCTTTGGGTACATGGCCTGCATGTCAGTGACCCAACGCAGGCAGCACACAATAGAGGAACCTTTGGTGGGCCAGGGCGGTCAGAAGCGGGCATTTCATAAACCAATGATTGTTCATTGAGTGTGACGTCATCTTTTTCATGTAGATAAGCCTACTATGTTGATAGCCCGTTCGATACGTTGTGATTCATAAAGACCGCTGCAAACATCAATGTTCTGCTTATCACAGATAAGATTGATTAATACCCGTAACAATCCATGTCCTTAACAAAGGTGCATGCACGTATAGGTTGAGCGTGTGTCTTGCGTCGTATGTTGTGTGCATGCAGGCATGCAAGTGTTGCGTGCGTGCAAGGGTACATTTCAGTGTTGCATGCATGGGTGCGTACGTGCGTGTGTTCGTGAGTGCATGTGTACGTGTCAGTGTTGCACGCCAGCATGCGTGCGTGTGTACGTTATGTGTACATGCAGTGTTGCATGCCTTCATGCGTGCGTGTCCTGAGTGCGTGCATGTGTACGTGCGGGGTGAGCTACATGTCAGTCGACTAAATTTTTCATCTCTGGTCATTAGATTTTCCAGCCGTTGGATACGAAATCAAGGGCCTCCAGTTTATCATCAAACTCCACCCCCCTGAGCCGCCAGCCACCACCGGCCGAACCGCCAGCCCCCGCCGCCCGCAGCCGGCCCGCGCCGCCACGCCGCCCCGCCCTCCCCGAAACCACTCCCCACCGCCGGTCTGCCGCCGCACCGGCCATCCCTCTAGGCCCCCCGCGCCGAGCTTTTTCTCCGGCGATCCCCACCCCACCGCCCAATTAACGCCCCCCAACTGCCGCCGACTGCCAATTAGAGGTCTCACGACTTCAAATACCCACCGAACACTAATTTATTACCATTTATGTCCTTCATATACACGCTGACGGGTGGGCCCTATGGTAATGTGCGCTGCTGAATGTGGACTGTTTGGCTGGTCAATTGATAGTGTTATCAACAAATTACGGAGCTGTATGGTGACCCAGTGACTGTATGATCACCCTAAAATGTACTCCTATTTTATTAACACAGTACAGAATCAAACTACCATTTCTTTCTTTCATATACGGGTTGACATGTGGGCCCCACGGTTATGCGCCCCGATGGTGCAACACTAGTTGTGCCACGTGGAACGTTTGACTAGTCAATTGATTGTGTCATCAACAAAATACGGAGTTGTACGGGTGAGCCAGTGACCGTATAATCATGACATGTATTTATTTAACACGGTACAGATGCAAGGGCTCATATATACGCACAAGCACTCACCGCCATAAGCGCACACCCGCGAACCCTACCCCTATGAGCACCTTCGAGAGAGTGGGCCATCATATATGATCTTGAGATTTTACGAAGTCACCATAGGTGCCTCGTAGTTGAGTGGAATGTCTCCTCCCACTAAACGCACATCGCTGGAAAATACTGAAATTAACACACGATAAATGCGAGCACCGGGACTTTAACCTTGGTGGGCTCGAGAAACCACTGTCATCCTAACCATCCAACCACATGTTGGTTAGCACGACAAAATGTATGTGGTGACCGTGATGAGCTTATTCTGAAGTCCAGTGAGCATATCATGCTTTCGCTTCAAATACAATGACTGTAAGTGTCGTCAACAAAATACGGAGCACGCATCAAATGCAAAGTCCGTCAGTGTCATCAACAAAATATGGAGATGTATCGTGAGCTAGATATCGTTGTACTATTGTATATGCTTATTTTCTTAGTGGCCGATTGCGTGTGTGGTGTGGTGGGTACATCATTTCTAGTTGTGGTGGGTCAACATGAAGACTCATGGGTCGGTTCCATCCTACACCACATATAGGTTGGACCGAGACGCGTTATAAAAAGACCCATGTGGAGGACTCAGCGTACAACACGAAGCTACCAGAGTCGCGGAGGATTCTATCCCCACTGGTGATAAGCCGACTATTGATGATTTGTAACCCTAGGCCCCCAGTATGTTATAGAAGCTTGGGGGCTAGTTCGTCGATAGTATACACACACACACAATGCCTGGTATTCACGTGTACTTTGTACACACCCCTATCACTAATATACAGTACCAGGAGTAGGCTCTTTCTTCAACTGCAAGGGTCCGAACTAGGGTAAAACTTTGCCTCGTATTACCATCCAGCCTAACAGCCAGGGATAGACTACCGAATGATATTAGGAAATCATATCTGCCAACTACTAAGAGAGAGGTGTGTCTGGGGGGGCGATGTGTGCGAGAGAGGCCTAAAGATGACGTGCGTGCGGGAGACACGTAGGCACATATATGTGCGTATAGAGGGCTAGTAGAGACCGTGCATGTGTATATATGCATGTGAGAGAAATAGTGTTTTCCAACTGAGATTAGTGAAAAGAGTGGTACATAGTAGTCAGAAAGAGAGAGAGACAAACAGAGAGAGCATGTGCGTGAGACACCCCGACACCCTGAGAGAGATTGTGAGCATGTGTGAAAGAGAAATGTTGATGCATATAAAGTGTGTGCACTTATGCGTTAGATAGAGAGTGATATAACGTGTTTGTGAGAACGGGCCGAGGCATAGTGCATCTACGTGTAAAAGGCGGTTCTATGCATTAAATTAAAATATAAATGGCATTATTATTTTTGGATGAGATCATGAATTTTGCAAATTGCGTATGGACGAAAATCGGTCTATCATACACCCATGCTCTATTGAATTCTAGTATGTGCATGTGTTTATTTCATATTATCGATCCATGGAGTGAGAGCGGTTTGAAATACAGGCAATGAATGCTTTTGCAATTCATATATAAACATTAATTAGTGCACTCCATGTTGTTAGTGTGAAGCACTTTATACATTTGTCACTTGCATGGATACATTCCAAATTGCTAGCTACGAATTAGAATACATGTCGAATTCAACATAAAGGGGGTTTCGAAGATTTGAATTCATAGGAAGTGCATTCATCTATTTGAACCCAAGATAATGGAATTTGTAAATCAGATGTAAAAGGGGGCATCAATCTTTGTTGTGAGTTTGAACATGCTATATATATTCATATGCATATCTAACTTTTTTTTGGAACCAAGGAGATTATATCTGGATCCATGCATGAACTGAGGTAAGTGGCATATTTTTTAATATATACTCATGTACAATTTATATTAAAATGTACCCCTCCATTCCAAAAGAATCGTAGCTTTAGGATTTTCAAGAGTAAAGATTTGTGAAGTTTGACAGATCCTAAAAGTTCAATTCAAGAGAACCGAAAACGTTAATGCTCCTGCTCCCAAATATTGAACGAAGCGCCGAATAGGCCTCTGGTCACCCGAAACCAAGCGAGACTAATGTTTGGTGGTAGGAAATTACTGCCTGACTCTAGCCCGTGTAGCCTATCGGCCCGATGTCCAAAGGTCTAAACCGGGGTAGGTTTGTAACTTCACCAAGACGCTAGTCTCAACCGCCTCCGAGAAGCATTCATACGCCATGGGTGCCTAAACACCCATGTGCTCGGCCGAAATCTATTCCGCCCACATTTGGGACACCTGACATGACTGTCCTACCCCCAACCCGCAATATGTCTGAAATTTTAGATGGGGGCAAAGTTTCTAACTTTCCCCAAATTTCAAACAAGCGCGTCTCAAACCGAAACATTGTTCCCCCTTAGTTCCCCGCCTCCCTCTGTTGCCCATTCATACTCTGTGGGCACGAAAACACCCTCTCCACCAGCCGCGAAACCCCAGCCTCCTCTATCCTCCACCCCATAGCGGCCAATCCATCACCGCCCTCCTCCATCACGCTGGAGCCGGTACCCCGACGTCATCGTCCAACGCAACTACAACCGCAACACCCTCAAGGACTTAGCAGCTGAAGCCGAGGCAGAGCTGCCTCCACGACGCTGACGCCGACGTCCGCCGTACCAGAACCACTCCGACCACGCCGTCCTGCGCCTCACTGCTGCTGCTCCACTATCGCAACCGTCCACCGCACAGGAGTTGTTCCCGCTACGCCATCGTTCGCCGCCTCGGATCTGGTTCCCCGCCGCCGACAGACGGCCACCACACCACACTCAACAACTTGGCCAT
This sequence comes from Triticum dicoccoides, assembly GCF_002162155.2. Taxonomy (NCBI): domain Eukaryota; kingdom Viridiplantae; phylum Streptophyta; class Magnoliopsida; order Poales; family Poaceae; genus Triticum; species Triticum dicoccoides. The sequence goes on from NC_041381.1 coordinate 431,802,327, forward strand.
GGGTTGGTCCAAGGCTCCACCGTCCTCCACAACTTCTCGTTTCCAACGAACCACAAGAAGATCGTTGGAAAAACAGAAGGAGGACACAGCACTGCCAGTAGAAAGAGGTACTCCTATTCCCTTATTTGTGCAAATCTTACGTCTCTGTTCACACCGTATTCATCCCACGAAAGAAACTAGTTGAGCGCTTCTTACTGCATCTTCTTTGTGATACTAAATGCACAAGGTTTCCTTCCTTTACTATTTCACCTTTGCTAGAGGTCAGTAGCTCGCCTGGATTTCAATTCAGGGTCAGTCAAACCACAATTAAAAGAAGCAGCACCCTCTTAGGCGCGCGGAGCACCTAGTCCGTCTGTTCCCCGGGGAAGCGGCGCATCGGTGTCTATCATAGGGGTGTGGGGTGCAGGAGCTGCTTGCGCCCGATCCGGAGGTCGGCGGGCTTGAATGGATGGCCGGGGGGCGGTGCCAAGCACGGCGGTGCGGTGAGGTCGAGGGGAGGGCGCAGGCAGGGGAGGAATACTGGGATGGTGGTCGCTGGCGTTTCGAGGAAGATCGTCAACACTGACTAGCTGGAGGTAGATGAAGGTGATCTGCCCGTTCTTTGTACATCGGATGATGCAGAAGAAATGGACTGGCCTATTTGTTTCCAGTCGACTGTTATTTTTATGGAATCCTGTAGTAATTTAGTGTGCCATGCATGTTGTAGAGCTATCATATCTCTCCCGTCATTTATTTCTCACCGACCTGCTATCTGCTACCTTTACACTGTACTAATTGTGCACACACTTCACCCATACTCACACTATTGTTTTTTTATGCATGGGTATTTCAGACTCTGACGCAGTGTTGATGAATGCAGAAAAGAAAAGACAGAAGTTGCTCCAGTGTAATTCGAAGATAAGCACTAAGCGTTTCAGCGCTCTAATAGGTGCAGTGTCAGCAGTTGCAGACAGTAAACGTAGCTCTGCAGTTGATGATCTCAATTGCCACACACAACCATCCCAGGTGCTTGCTTTAACTTCGCGCTGTCAAATGTGGTTGCATGTTGCATATGGTGTCTAGCTTGTATTGCTTCCAATTTGGTTAAATTGCATCTGCTTACTTTACACATTATAGCTTTGATAATGACATGCCTTCCTATTTTTGATACATACTACATATGTATATTAACCATGTTCGTGCATCAAACTAATGCTCTTTTGTATCCCTTGTCAATCACTTACGATGAGACAGTCACCCGAGTGGGTTACTGTGAGACGCCCTACTCGTTTAAAGAGTGCAGTGTCATCCTCCCCACATGATTCTCAAGAAATAGCAAGGCTAAATGAAGATAGTCAACATAGCTCTCTAGTTGATCACCACAATTCCCCCACACCACCATCGCAGGTGCTTGCTCTTAGTTGGCAGTGTGATATGTGGTTGCATGTTGCATATGGTATCTACCTTGTAATGCTTCTAATTAGGGTAAATTGCATCTGCTTAGTTAACACATTATACCTGTGAATATGACATGCCTTCCTGTTTTTGGTACATACTACGTCTTTCCATTAACCATGTTCTTACATCAAACTACTTTTCTTGTGTATCCCTCATCAATCACTTCTGACGATACACCTTCAAGTTGAAAGTGTAATATTGGTTGCATCTTGCATATCATTTCAAACATGTATTGCCTCTAATTTGTTGAAGTGCCACTTATAATGAGACACATCTAACTTGGTAGAGTGATTTTGGTTGGATCTTTCATATGGCGTCTAGATTGCATTGCTTCCAATTTGTTGAAATGCCTTCTGCTTAGCATTTTTCATACATATTCCATCATCCCACAATGTGGTTGCCATACATAAAAGGTGTGTTCATTAGTATCATGCATCAACGAATTTGGAACTGCGAATTTCATTCCTTTTTCTTGTGTGTTTACTTGACAAGGCAAAATCTGAAAGGACGAAGGCACGGAATGATGGTGGTCCTCTGGAGCAACCGAAACAGATGATCTCTGCAGATTCTCCTACTACTCATACTGCAGTGCTAGTTCCAAATCTCATCTCCCCTACTCCACAACCCAAGGTGCTTGCTCTAACATGGCAGTGTGATATCTGGTTGCATGTTGCATATGGTGCCTAGCTTGTATTGCTCCTAATTTGTTAAAATGCATATCCTTAGCTTACACATTATACATGTGAAGATGACACTATCGGCTTTCTAGGAATGGGGGTCCCCAGACTTGCCTGCCCGCGGCCTGCGGCGTGGCTCAAGTAGGGGGCCCAGTGCGACCCATCTTCATCAACTGAAGCTCAAGACCCTCGCGAGGAGCCAAGCCTCGCGGGGCGGACGACAAGAAGCCTCCTCAGGCGCAACCTCATCAGGCAGGCTCGCGAGGAGGCGGAGAGATCAAGGCAGGGTGCCTCGTGAGGAGCCCGTGACTCAAGCCATGACGATCAAGACCAGGCGGGCGCCAGGCAAGCGCCGGCCTGGGCAGTGTCCTTGTTTCCCCTTTGGTGCAAAGGGGGCAAGCACAGGCCAAGGCATCAGGCAAAGGTTACCTTTCGCAGCAACAAGACCAAGACCAGCAAAATGGCAGGATGGGGGTCATCGTGGAGCCCAGGACGGTGTCATCGTCAGAGCCTTTGGCAGCCGAAGACCAACTTTAGTCAAGATAAGTGTACTAGATGTTCCCCTTCAAAATGGCCAATTGTTGGCGCCCTTCCCGCTCATTATTTGGGAAGAGGCCCAGGGCCTCCCTCTATAAATAGGACTACCCACCACAGAGTAGAGGCATCTAGAAGGAGGGTAGGTATCCAAGAGGCGACTGAACTCTCCCAAGCAGTTCATTGCACCAGCTCAAGAACAGCCCCTCGCGAGGTTGTCCTTTCCTTGTACTGTTCATCATCAGCCTCTAAGGCAATCCACACACCACAAACTGGAGTAGGGTATTACACCATAATGGTGGCCCGAACCAGTATAAATCTCGTGTCCCTTGTGTGTTCTTCTTTCTAGCCTAGATCCTTTGCGAGACTTGATACGTGAGCCGATAGGGGAGAGATCTTTGCGCCGCACCCTAGTGTTCGAACCTCAAGGGTATGCTGGAACCCTAAATCTGACATTTGGTGCTCCAGGTAGGGGTGCGCCGGAATCCTTCTTCTATCACCTCGCGTTCCGTCGCTTCGCCGTTCTGATGTCAAGTGAACCGACAGCCAACGTCGACTGCTGGGCGGTGTGGCCCGCCCACGCCATGCCGCCGGCCCAGGGAAACCTCAACCCTGCACCTCAGGCAGCTCGCGCTCTGCATGGTGCTGCGAGGCACGGGCGACGCGGCCAAACACCGCCTGCCCTCACGCCGCGGCAGGTGCGGTTAGCAGCAAAAGCCTCAAGCCACGCCGCGGCCACAGCGCCGCACCCTCGACGGGAGCAGGCGAACTCCAGGGCCGCGCTCACGGTGGCCCGAGGGCTGCTACGGTGCCGGCTGCCGGAGGGTGGCTGTGACGTGTTGTTGGAGCGAGTGGCCGAGCTCCTAGACGCCGCCGCCTCAGGAGCACTTCCTTTCTGCGTCCAGCTGCCTCCCCAGATTCGGAGTGGGCCGTATTGTTGGGGAACGTAGCAGAAATTCAAAATTTTCCTACGTAACACCAAGATCTATCTATGGAGAGACCAGCAACGAGTAGAAAGGAGAGTGCATCTACATACCCTTGTAGATCGCTAAGCGGAAGCGTTCAAGTGAACGGGGTTGATGGAGTCGTACTCGTCGTGATTCAGATCACCGATGATCTAGTGCCGAACGGACAGCACCTCCGCGTTCAACACACGTACAGCTCGACGATGTCTCCCACGCCTTGATCCAGCAAGGAGAGAGGGAGAGGTTGAGGAAGACTCCATCCAGCAGCAGCACAACGGCGTGGTGGTGATGGAGGAGCGTGGCAATCCTGCAGGGCTTCGCCAAGCACCTACGGGAGAGGAGGAGGTGTCACGGGAGGGAGGGAGGCGCCAAGGGCTCAGGTATGGATGCCCTCCCTCCCCTCCACTATATATAGGGGCAGGGGAGAGGGGGGAGGCGCAGCCTTGCCCCCTCCTCCAAGGAAGGGGTGCGGCTAAGGAGGGGGGAGGAGTCCATCCTCCCCAGGGCACCTCGGAGGTGCCTTCCCCCTTTAGGACTCTCCCCTTTAGGGTTCCCTAGGCGCATGGGCCTCTTGGGGCTGGTGACCTTGGCCCATGTAGGCCAAGGCGCACCCCCTACAGCCCATGTGGCCCCCCGGGGCAGGTGGCCCCACCCGGTGGGCCCCCGGGACCCTTCCGGTGGTCCCGGTACAATACCGATGACCCCGAAACTTGTCCCGATGGCCGAAACAGGACTTCCTATATATAAATCTTTACCTCCGGACCATTCCGGAACTCCTCGTGACGTCCGGGATCTCATCCGGGACTCCGAAAAACATTCGGTAACCACATACAAACTTCCTTTATAACCCTAGCGTCATCGAACCTTAAGTGTGTAGACCCTACGGGTTCGGGAGACATGCAGACATGACCGAGACGTTCTCCGGTCAATAACCAACAGCAGGATCTGGATACCCATGTTGGCTCCCACATGTTCCACGATGATCTCATCGGATGAACCACGATGTCAAGGACTCAATCAATCCCGTATACAATTCCCTTTGTCTAGCGGTATGGTACTTGCCCGAGATTCGATCGTCGGTATACCGATACCTTGTTCAATCTCGTTACCGGCAAGTCTCTTTACTCGTTCCGTAACACATCATCCCGTGATCAACCTCTTGGTCACATTGTGCACATTATGATGATGTCCTACCGAGTGGGCCCAGAGATACCTCTCCGTTTACATGGAGTGACAAAATCCCAATCTTGATTCGTGCCAACCCAACAGACACTTTCAGAGATACCCGTAGTGTACCTTTATAGCCACCCAGTTACGTTGTGACGTTTGGCACACCCAAAGCACTCCTACGGTATCCGGGAGTTGCACAATCTCATGGTCTAAGGAAATGATACTTGACATTAGAAAAGCTTTAGCATACGAACTACATGATCTTGTGCTAGGCTTAGGATTGGGTCTTGTCCATCACATTTCTCCTAATGATGTGATCCCGTTATCAACGACATCCAATGTCCATGGTCAGGAAACCGTAACCATCTATTGATTAACGAGCTAGTCAACTAGAGGCTTACTAGGGACATGGTGTTGTCTATGTATCCACACATGTATCTGAGTTTCCTATCAATACAATTCTAGCATGGATAATAAACGATTATCATGAACAAGGAAATATAATAATAATCAATTTATTATTGCCTCTAGGGCATATTTCCAACAGTCTCCCACTTGCACTAGAGTCAATAATCTAGTTCACATCGATATGTGATTAACACTCAAGGTCACATCCCCATGTGACTAACACCCAAAGAGTTTTAGGTTTGATCATGTTGCTTGTGAGAGAGGTTTTAGTCAACGGGTCTGAACCTTTCAGATCCGTGTGTGCTTTACAAATCTCTATGTCATCTCCTAGATGCAGCTACCACGTTCTATTTGGAGCTATTCCAAATAATTGTTCTACTTGGAGCTATTCTAAATTGTTGCTCCATTATACGTATCCGGTATCTCTACTCAGAGCTATCCGGATAGGTGTTAAGCTTGCATCGACGTAACCCTTTACGACGAACTCTTTTATCACCTCCATAATTGAGAAAATTCCTTAGTCCACTAGTTACTAAGGATAACTTTGACCGCTGTCCTGTGATCCATTCTTGGATCACTCTTGTACCCCTTGACTGACTCATGGTAAAGCACACTTCAGGTGCGGTACACAGCATAGCATACTGTAGAGCCTATGTCTTAAGCATGGGGACGACCTTCGTTCCTTTCTCTCTATTCTGCCATGGTCGAGCTTTAAGTCTTAACTTCATACCTTACAACTCAGGCAAGAACTCCTTTTTGACTGATCCATCTTGAACACCTTCAAGATCATGTCAAGGTATGTGCTCATTTGAAAATATTATTAAGCATTTTGATCTATCCTTATAGATCTTGATGCTCAATGTTCAAGTAGCTTAATCCAGGTTTTCCATTGAAAACACTTTCCAAATAACCCTATATGCTTTCCAGAAATTCTACATCATTTCTGATCATTAATATGTCAACAACATATACTCATCAGAAATTCTATAGTGCTCCCACTCACTTCTTTGGAAATACAAGTTTCTCATAAACTTTGTACAAACCCAAAATCTTTGATCATCATCAAAGCATACATTCCAACTCCGAGATGCTCACTCCAGTCCTCAGAAGGATTGCTGGAGCTTTGCATGCTTATTAGCATATTTCAGGATGGACAAAACCTTCCGGTTGTATCACATACAACCTTTCCTCAAGAATCGTCGAGGAAACAATGTTTTGACATCCTATCTGCAAGATTTCATAAATAATGCAGTAATTGCTAATATAATTCCAACAGACTCTTAGCATCGCTACGAGTGAGAAAGTCTCATCGTAGTCAACTCCTTGAACTTGTCGAAAAACATCTCAACGACAAGTCGAGCTTTCTCAATGGTGACACTTACCATCATTGTCTGTCTTCCTTTCAAAATCCATATGTACCTAACAGCATTACGACCATCAAGTAGCTCTTCCAAAGTCTACACTTTGTTTTCATATATGGATCCTCTCTCGGATTACATGGCCTCGAGCCATTTATCGGAATCCGGGCCCACCATCGCTTCTCCATAGCTCGTAGGTTCATTGTTGTCTAGCAACATGACCTTCAGGACAGGATTACTGTACCACTCTGAAGTAGTACGTATCCTTGTCACCCTACGAGGTTCGGTAGTGACTTGATCCGAAACTTCATGATCACTATCATAAGCTTCCACTTCAATTGGTGTAGGTGCCACAGGAACAACTTCCTGTGCCCTGCCACACACTAGTTGAAGAGACGGTTCAATAACCTCATCAAGTCTCTACCATCCTCCCACTCAATTCTTTCGAGAGAAACTTTTCCTCGAGAAAGGACCCGATTCTAGAAACAATCCCTTATTGCTTTCGAATCTGAGACAGGAGGTATACCCAACTGTTTTGGGTGTCCTATGAAGATGTATTTTATCCGCTTTGGGTTCGAGCTTATCAATCCTGAAACTTTTTCACATAAGCGTCACAGCCCCAAACCTTTAAAAAACGACAACTTAGGTTTCTCCAAACGGTGTCGTCTCAACGGAATTACGTGGTGCCCTATTTAAAGTGAATGTGGTTGTCTCTAATGCCTAACCCATGAACGATAGTGGTAACTCGATAAGAGACATCATGGTATGCACCATATCCAATAGGGTGCAACTATGACGTTTGGACACACCATCACACTATGGTGTTCCAGGCTGTATCAGTTGTGAAACAATTTCCACAATGTCTTAATTCTGTGCCAAACTCGTGATTCAGATATTCATCTCTATGATCATATCATAGATCTTTTATCCTCTTGTCACGACGATCTTTCAACTTCACACTGAAATTACTTGAACCTTTCAATAATTCAGACTCGTGATTCATCAAGTAAATATACTCAACATCTACTCGAATCATCTGTGAAGTAAGAACATAACGATATTCACTGCATGCCTCAGCACTCATTGGACTGCACACATCAAAATGTGTTACTTCCAACAAGTTGCTATCTTGTTCCATCTTACTGAAAACGAGGCTTTTCAGTCATCTTGCCCATGTGGTATGATTTGCATGTCCCAAGTGATTCAAAATCAAGTGAGTCAAAAATGGTCCATTTGCATGGAGTTTCTTCATGCATATACACCAATAGACATGGTTCGCATGTCTCAAACTTTTCAAAAACGAGTGAGCCCAAAGATCCATCAATATGGAGCTTCTTCACGCGTTTTATACCGATATGACTTACGTGGCAGTGCCACAAGTAGGTGGTACTATCATTACTATCTTTTGGCATGAACATGTGTATCACTACGATCGAGATTTAATAAACCATTCATTTTAGGTGTAAGACCATTGAAGGTATTATTCAAATAAACAGAGTAACCATTATTCTCCTTAAATGAATAACCGTATTGCGATAGACGTAATCCAATCATGTCTATGCTCAACGCAAACACCAATCTCGATGGTAGAGGGAGCGTGTGATGCTTGATCATATCAACGTTGGAAAAACTTCCAACACATATCGTCAGCTCACCTTTAGCTAGTCTCCGTTTATTCCGTAGCCTTTTGTTTCGAGTTACTAACACTTAGCAACCGAACCGGTATCTAATACCCTGGTGCTACTAGGAGTACTAGCAAAGTACACATTAACACAATGTATATCCAATATACTTCTATCGACCTTGCCAGCCTTCTTATCTACCAAGTATCTAGGGTAATTCTGCTCTAGTGGTTGTTCCCCTTATTACAGAAGCACTTAGTCTCGGGTTTGGGTTTTACCTTGGGTTTCTTCACTAGAGCAGCAGCTGATTTGCCGTTTCATGAAGTATCCCTTCTTGCCCTTGCCCTTCTTGAAACTAGTGGTTTCACCAACCATCAACAATTGATGCTCCTTCTTGATTTCTACTTTCGCGGTGTTAAACATCGCGAATACCTCAAGGATCATCATATCTATCCCTGATATGTTATAGTTCATCACGAAGCTCTAACAGCTTGGTGGCAATGACTTTGGAGAACCATCACTGTCTTATCTGGAAGATCAACTCCCACTCGATTCAAATGATTGTTGTACTCAGACAATCTGAGCACAAGCTCAACAATTGAGCTTTTCTCCTTAGTTTGCAGGTTAAGAAAGTCATCGGAGGTCTTATACCTCTTGACATGGGCACGAGCCTGAAATCCCAATTTCAGCCCTCGAAACATCTCGTATGTTCCGCGACATTTCGAAAAACGTCTTTGGTGCCTCAACTCTAAACCGTTTCACTGAACTATCACGTAGTTATCAAAACGTGTACAAACGACGTTTGGGGTTCAGCACACTGAGCGGTGCATTAAGGACATAAGCTTTCTATGAAGCAATGAGGACAATCCTCAGTTTACGGACCTAGTCCGCATAATTGCTACTATCAACTTTCAACTAATTTTTCTCTAGGAACATATCTAAACAGTAGAACTATAGCGTGAGCTACGACATAATTTGCATAAACCTTTTGACTATGTTCAGGATAATTAAGTTCATCTTATGAACTCCCACTCAGATAGACATCCCTCTAGTCATCTAAGTGATTACATGATCCGAGTCAAACTAGGCCGTGTCCGATCATCACGTGAGACGGACTAGTCATCATCGGTGAACATCTTCATGTTGATCGTATCTTCTATATGACTCATGTTCGACCTTTCGGTCTCCGTGTTCCGAGGCCATGTCTGTACATGCTAGGCTCGTCAAGTTAACCCTAAGTGTTTCGCGTGTGTAAATCTGTCTTACACCCGTTGTATGTGAACGTTAGAATCTAACACCCGATCATCACGTGGTGCTTCGAAACACGAACTGTCGCAACGGTGCATAGTTAGGGGAGAACACTTCTTGAAATTGTTGTAAGGGATCATCTTATTTACTACCGTCGTTTAAGCAAATAAGATGTATAAACATGATAAACATCACATGCAATCAAATAGTGACATGATATGGCCATCATCACTTTGCTCCTTTTGATCTCCATCTTCGGGGCTCCATGATCATCATCGTCACCGGCATGACACCATGATCTCCATCATCATGATCTCCATCATCGTGTCTTCATGAAGTTGCCTCGCCAACTATTACTTCTACTACTATGGCTAACGGTTAGCAATAAAGTAAAGTAATTACATGATGTTTAAGTTGACACGCAGGTCACAAATAAATAAAGACAACTCCTATGGCTCCTGCCGGTTGTCATACTCATCGACATGCAAGTCGTGATTCCTATTACAAGAACATGATCAATCTCATACATCACATATATCATTCATCACATCCTTTTTGGCCATATCACATCACATAGCATACCCTGCAAAAACAAGTTAGACGTCCTCTAATTGTTGTTTGCATGTTTTACGTGGCTGCTATGGGTTTCTAGCAAGAACGTTTCTTACCTATGCATGAACCACAACGTGATATGCCAATTGCTATTTACCCTTCATAAGGACCCTTTTCATCGAATCCGATCCGACTAAAGTGGGAGAGACAGACACCCGCTAGCCACCTTATGCAACTAGTGCATGTTTGTCGGTGGAACCGGTCTCACGTAAGCGTACGTGTAAGGTTGGTCCGGGCCGCTTCATCCCACGATGCCGCCGAATCAAGATAAGACTAGTAACGTCAAGCATATTGAACAATATCGACGCCCACAACTACTTTGTGTTCTACTCGTGCAAAGAATCTACGCAATAGACCTAGCTCATGATGCCACTGTTGGGGAACGTAGCAGAAATTCAAAATTTTCCTACGTAACACCAAGATCTATCTATGGAGAGACCAGCAACGAGTAGAAAGGAGAGTGCATCTACATACCCTTGTAGATCGCTAAGCAGAAGCGTTCAAGTGAACGGGGTTGATGGAGTCGTACTCGTCGTGATTCAGATCACCGATGATCTAGTGCCGAACGGACAGCACCTCCGCGTTCAACACACGTACAGCTCGACGATGTCTCCCACGCCTTGATCCAGCAAGGAGAGAGGGAGAGGTTGAGGAAGACTCCATCCAGCAGCAGCACAACGGCGTGGTGGTGATGGAGGAGCGTGGCAATCCTGCAGGGCTTCGCCAAGCACCTACGGGAGAGGAGGAGGTGTCACGGGAGGGAGGGAGGCGCCAAGGGCTCAGGTATGGATGCCCTCCCTCCCCTCCACTATATATAGGGGCAGCGGAGAGGGGGGAGGCGCAGCCTTGCCCCCTCCTCCAAGGAAGGGGTGCGGCTAAGGAGGGGGGAGGAGTCCATCCTCCCCAAGGCACCTCGGAGGTGCCTTCCCCCTTTAGGACTCTCCCCTTTAGGGTTCCCTAGGCGCATGGGCCTCTTGGGGCTGGTGCCCTTGGCCCATGTAGGCCAAGGCGCACCCCCTACAGCCCATGTGGCCCCCCGGGGCAGGTGGCCCCACCCGGTGGGCCCCCGGGACCCTTCCGGTGGTCCCGGTACAATACCGATGACCCCGAAACTTGTCCCGATGGCCGAAACAGGACTTCCTATATATAAATCTTTACCTCCGGACCATTCCGGAACTCCTCGTGACGTCCGGGATCTCATCCGGGACTCCGAACAACATTCGGTAACCACATACAAACTTCCTTTATAACCCTAGCGTCATCGAACCTTAAGTGTGTAGACCCTACGGGTTCGGGAGACATGCAGACATGACCGAGACGTTCTCCGGTCAATAACCAACAGCAGGATCTGGATACCCATGTTGGCTCCCACATGTTCCACGATGATCTCATCGGATGAACCACGATGTGAAGGACTCAATCAATCCCATATACAATTCCCTTTGTCTAGCGGTATGGTACTTGCCCGAGATTCGATCGTCGGTATACCGATACCTTGTTCAATCTCGTTACCGGCAAGTCTCTTTACTCGTTCCGTAACACATCATCCCGTGATCAACCTCTTGGTCACATTGTGCACATTATGATGATGTCCTACCGAGTGGGCCCAGAGATACCTCTCCGTTTACACGGAGTGACAAAATCCCAATCTCGATTCGTGCCAACCCAACAGACACTTTCAGAGATACCCGTAGTGTACCTTTATAGCCACCCAGTTACGTTGTGACGTTTGGCACACCCAAAGCACTCCTACGGTATCCGGGAGTTGCACAATCACATGGTCTAAGGAAATGATACTTGACATTAGAAAAGCTTTAGCATACGAACTACATGATCTTGTGCTAGGCTTAGGATTGGGTCTTGTCCATCACATCATTCTCCTAATGATGTGATCCCGTTATCAACGACATCCAATGTCCATGGTCAGGAAACCGTAACCATCTATTGATTAATGAGCTAGTCAACTAGAGGCTTACTAGGGACATGGCGTTGTCTATGTATCCACACATGTATCTGAGTTTCCTATCAATACAATTCTAGCATGGATAATAAACGATTATCATGAACAAGGAAATATAATAATAATCAATTTATTATTGCCTCTAGGGCATATTTCCAACACGTATAGCAGCCCCATACGTGCCCATGCAACTCCAAGCGGGCTCCAGGGCCTACTCAACGCCGACCTGGCCGGCAGCACCAGGCGACAAGTCGCGCCGACCTCATCTCCGGCCGGCGAAGGAATGCACGCCGCGACCTTTGGCCTTGGCGGACCACCACGCCACCACCCTCAAGACAACGCTCCAGGACGGATTGCATGGCATGTGGGGCACTACGGCGAGACCTGCGGGGCGGTAGCCCTAGAAGCTTACGTGCCCCACATGGTGGATCAAGAGTGTGCACTAGAAGAAGACCATGACTCGTTCCTCGGGCCAGGCTGGGGCGAGGAGACACCAGAAGCTGAGCTCTTTCGGGAACCCCAAGAGGGCCATGATGACCGCGCCAGTGGCAGCAACTATCTGGTACCACTAATTCCTCAAGAGCAAGCTTATGCTAACCATCGGTCGCAGGAGGTACAGGTCGCCGCAGCAGATGGCTGCCTCAATCCTGCAGCCCCTTACCCCTCGGGAGGAGGGCACCGGGGGCTGCAGGAGAGGTTCCGAGATCCAGGTTCGTCCCCGCGGCACTCGGCACAAGGCGTTCTCAGGAGGTAGGCCCTCTGCCGGGGAGGTGCCTCAGGGCCTGTCCCCGGCAGAGGACCCGTGGTCGTCAGGGGAACCGCTGGCGACCGCTCTATCCCATTGGCGTCGTCCTTGGTCTCCGGTCACCGTCAATGGCGGTAGAGTGTGGCACAAGGCGGGGCCCTCATCTGGCGATATGAAGAAAGGCCGGTACCTATGAAGAAGGCCCAGTGCCTGGAAGCTCGCCGCCCTGTGACACTCTCACGTAATAATGAGTGGGGTTGTACACCCCCCCCCCCGGAGTCTCCGGAGAGCCGCCCTCGGGCCTCGGGGGCTCCCGCCCACGCCCAGTGGCAGCACTTAGCTCCGCGCTGGTGAGAAGACGTCGAAGACTAGACTAGGTGCCGGACGTGGCCTTTTTGCTTTTTGCCTTTCTCTCTGTTGCCAAGTTCCTTCGATTTGAATTTAAGTTGGATTTGAGCTTGAGACTTGCGTGTGTTTGGGGAAGGAGTGTTTAGTCTCGTTCGAGCAATCTCTCGTGTTCTGGTTTCGGCTTTGCATCCAAAGTTAGCATTAGATGCCTCCCCTTGCGAGCCCCTCACGAGTCGGGCCAGGCCAAGCAAGGCTACGATCCGGACCCCTGCCGCCGCACCCCCTCAGGGGGTCTCATCGCGGGATCAATGGGTTTACTTAGAAGACACTTGGGGCATTGCGACCCCCACAGGATCGCTTGGGACCCATCCGTGCCAAAGGTAAACAAGTCAACCAGCCCATCATAGGGCCAATGGCTCAGCATAAGCATGCATGCGGCATTATGTCTACAAGGACACCAACCGCAAACCTTTACACGAGGGGCTCCCCCTCCCAAAATGCTCTTACAACCTTCAGGGCCAAGCCCGACTATTTTCGCGCAGGACAAACAGCGGAGGTGACACAAGATCAATTAGACAAGTCCCCCAATGCGTCTTCAGGGGTGCCCCCGAAGTCATCACTGGCGTCACTGGCCCCATCATCACCCACGCCGTCGCTGTCATCGGCGCCCCGATCATTCACCATGCCGCCTTCATCGGCAGCCACGACCACGCCGTCGTCTTCAGTGGCGAAGGCCCTAACGAGGGTGTCCACGTTGTCCTCCACCCAATTTGCGAGATCGCCCTGGATGGCTATGGGCACCGGTGCGATGGCGGCATCAAAGTCGAAATGGGGATCCATGTTCTGAAGATAACTGAAAACCCGGGAAAAAGCACGCCCAAGCAAGGCTCGGCTCCTCTCCTCAACGAGCCCACGGACCCTGTCAGAGCGGGTCTCTAGCTGCGTCACCACATCTGTGAAGAACCAGAGGTTGCCAGCGTAATTGATTACGCGGGGCTCCACAACGGCCGCCTCGCATATGTTGCCCAGGGCCGCGTTTGCCCTTTCCCTGAGTGTTCGAAGCATGGGGGCATGCACGTGCTCCAGGGTCTATCGCTGACGGATCTTGTCCTCATTCCGCCGCGCCACGGCCTCGGCGCCATCGACCCTCTGTTGGAGAAGAAGCACCTCAGTGCGGGAAGAGGCCAGCTCCGTCTGCGCTGCGCCAAGGGTGGCCCTGGAGGCGTCCGCACACCGCGCCACTTCATCCAGCTTGGCCTTGAGGGCAGCGGTCCTACCCTCAGCTTCGGCCCTGATCAGCTCCAGCCTCTCCTCGTGCTCACGTTCAAGATTCAGGCGAGCCTCCGCCACGCGACGATCAACCTCCTCTTGGACTCGGGTTTCCCACGCGCTGACGTCATCCTCCGCCCGAGTCACCAGACGCTCCCTCGTCTCCAACCGCTCAAGGTCAAGGGCGCGCTCAGCAGCCTCCAGCGTCAGCATATCCTCACGCTTGTGAAGCTCCGCCTGGTCAACGAAAGCCCCCTTCAGCGACACAAGGGCTGCCTGACGCAACTCCACTTGCTGCTCTAGAGAGTTGCTCTAGGCTTGGAGCTCCCACACGCGCTCCTCTGCAGCCTTGCATCGTCGGTCTGCTTCCCGAGCCTCCTCGGCGGCTTGGGTGCAGGCCTCCCGCGAAGCCGCCAGTGACGCTTCATCCCTCGCATTGTCAAGGTCACGTTGGTGACGCGCGAGGGCGACGGCAACCTTCAGCTTGTGCCTCTCCTCAGCGAGGCGCAGGCCTTCGGCCTCAAGGCACGCATCCTCGCCAGCAAACTCCACGCCGAGCTGGCTCACTGCATCAGCGGCCCTCTGAAGAAACTCTTGGCGGAGGGCGCGGTGCTCCCGAGCATTCCCGAGAACGTCTCCGGTGTCATCCTCCGCCGCTGGCAAACACGGAGGGCCCTGAGGCGGCATGCCCCCTTCCCGTGAGGGGCTGGGGGCTGGCGCCCCAGCAATCGCCGGACGGACCTCGCCAGGAATCCAACTTGGCGCCGGTCCATTCCCAGAGGAGGAACTCAAGACCGACCTCAGCCAGTCACCATCCACGACCAGGGGGGAGCGCAGGGCAAGCTCCATGTACCCCAGGAGAACTCGTGAAGAGAGCACAGCAGGCGCGCAGGCTCTAGGTGCCCCGCGGGACGGATCACTTCCCCGACCAGCCCATCAGCGGGGGCATTGCTCGAGCTTGGCATGCCCAAGGTCGGCGATGAAGACGAAGCTTGGGGGAATGACTCCTTGGCAGTCTCCGCGAATTCGGCACGAAAGGGCCCTGAAAGGCCACGGTCAGCCGCAGGGATAGTAAAGTAAAGGAACAGGGAGAGAAGAGGACTTACTCGTCCATGGCAAAGTACTTCCTGCGCTTCAACAGGCGGCAAGGGCGATCATCGCCACCCGAGTCCTCCTTCCTCTTGCGGAGGGCCTCGAAGTCCACGCGGAACCGGCCCAGGCGCTCGGCACAAGGGTCGGCCTATGGCGTGGAGGAGGCGTCAGGGTGATCAGCGCAAGGGGAATCGGCCTGGGGAACGCCACCAGCCGCCGCCTCGTGAGGAACGGCCGGGGCCTCGGAAGCCCCAGCCTCGGGAGCCGAAGGCCGCGACTCCTCGCCTGCTGCTGCTCCATAACAGGCTTTGGGAGATGCCACCTTTGGGGCTCCGCACGGTGTCAGCATCTCGACATCACCCCCTTCGGCTCCCGGCGGTTCTCGTCTCCCCGTTCCTGCACCTGAGACAGAGCCGCTTGGGGCGACCGGAAGAGCAATCACAGCGACTGGATTCTTGCGGGGCCCCATGAGGCCAGCCGGGCGTAGCCCCCACTCATCAAAGCTGGGCGTCTGCCTCACAAAATCGGCCCTGCCCGAGCAAAGATACAAGAGGGCACCACCATGTCGAAGGCTGCCTAGGGAAGGATCACCAGTCAGGACCTTGAGCACCATCCTCAGCGCTTCATGCGCCAGGTCCTCCTCCTAAATCCGCATGCGGTCCTTGTGCCCTGCAAAGTCCCACATCCGGCGAGAGTGGCGCTGGAGAGGGGCAATGCGACGCTGGAGGAACTCCTTCACCACCTTGGGTGCCGTCACGTCAAGCGCCCTCAAACTCTTGAAGCGGTGCCAGATGAAGGCGAGCCGGTGGCTCGCGAGCGTTTCATGGCCCTAGCCTGAGTTAGGAACAGCAGGCAAGGCCAGGTGCGAGAGCAGGGGGCTGGGCACCCCGACATCCACATATAGCCACCGCTCTGTGAACTTGGCCTCAGAGGGAGGAAGGCTGAAATCGATCCCTGAAGTAGCCATCTCTGGCACGGCTAAGAAGCACACACACCCCGAGCATTGAGCAGGTTTGCTCAGGTGCAAGGAGAAGAAGTGGCGCAGCAGGGCAACAGAAGGAGGAATGCCCACCATTGCCTCGCAAACAAAAGCAAAGACAGACAAGAGGGTAATGGACTCAGGCCCGAGGTGCATCATGTGGATCTGATAATGGGAGAGTACCGCATTGAAGAAAGTGGAAAAAGGGGGAACCAGACCCGCCCACAGGGCATCGGCGAAGAATCGGACCTCCATGATGACCCTATCAAAGGAGGCATGGGACGCAGGCCGGACCGTGGTCCTGCCGCACTCATTGAAGATGGTGGCAAGAGCAGAGCGGACCTTGTTCAAGGCTTCGGGATTGAGTATGATTGATCGATCGATGGCGGGGGCCGCCACCAAAGGCAAGCGGGACAAAGGCGCGGGCTTCTTCCCCTTTTCCTTCTTCGTTGGCGCCATGGCGATGGAAAGAGGGGAGAGCTCGAGCCGGATTGAAGGCGGAGGATGGAGCCGGAGGAAGAAGGAAGGACAGGAAGCGCGCGGACGGCGAAAGAAGAATAGCTATGTGCAACCACGGGTCCGCCAAGCCGAGCGTATAATGAGGCATCATGGGGAAGCGGAGACGCCCATGTCCAATCAACCGCCACGCGGCACACAAGGCCGCAGGCTATTGGGGCACACGGCGCTTCGCACTTGCCCCTTCGCTTCTCTGCTAAGCCATGTCCGGGCGCGCCTTGGGCCCGGGGGCTACTGTCGGCGTTCTGGGAATGGGGGTCCCCAGACTTGCCTGCCTGCGGCCTGCGACGTGGCTCAAGTAGGGGGCCCAGTGCGACCCATCTTCATCGACTGAAGCTCAAGACCCTCGCGAGGAGCCAAGCCTCGCAAGGCACACGACAGGAAGCCTCCTCAGGCGCAGCCTCATCAGGTAGGCTCGCGAGAAGGTGGAGAGATCAAGGCAGGGTGCCTAGGAGCCCGTGATGCAAGCCATGATGACTGAGACCAGGCAGGCGCTAGGCGGGCGTCGACCTGGGCAGTGTCCTTGTTTCCCCTTCGGTGCAAAGGGGGCAAGCACAGGCCAAGGCATCAGGCAAAGGTTACCGTTTTGGTGCAACAAGACCAAGACCAGCAGAACGGCAGGATGGGGGTCATCGTGGAGCCCAGGACGGCGTCATCGTCAGAGCCTTTGGCAGCCGAAGACCAACTTTAGTCAGGATAAGTGTACTAGATGTTCCCCTTCAAAATGGCCAATTGTTGGCGCCCTTCCCGCTCATTATTTGGGAAGAGGCTCAGGGCCTCCCTCTATAAATAGGACTAGCCACCACAGAGTAGAGGCATCTAGAAGGAGGGTAGGTATCCAAGAGGCGACTGAACTCTCCCAAGCAGTTCATCGCACCAGCTCAAGAACAGCCCCTCGCGAGGTTGTTCTTTCCTTGTACTGTTCATCATCAACCCCTGAGGCAATCCACACACCACAAAACTGGAGCAGGGTATTACACCACAATGGTGGCCCGAACCAGTATAAATCTTGTGTCCCTTGTGTGTTCTTCTTTCTAGCCTAGATCCTTTGCGAGACTTGATACGTGAGCCGGTAGGGGAGAGATCTTCACGCGCACCCCAGTGTTCGAACCTCAAGGGTCTGCCGGAACCCTAAATCTGACAGACACGCCTTCCTGTTTTTGGTACATACTACATCTGCCTATCACACCATGTTCTTACATCAAACTACTGTTCTTGTGTATCCTGCATTTATCACTTATGATGAGACAGTCATGCCCGTGGGTTAATATGAGACGCAATACTCTTATAAAGAATGCAATTTCATCCTCTCCACATGATTCTCAATAAACATCAAGCCTAAATGAAGATATTGAACGTAGCTATGTACTTGAAGACCACACTTCCCCTACACCACTATCACAGGTGCTTGCTCTAACTTCGCAGTGTGATATGTGGTTGCATGTTGCATACGGTGTCTAGCTTGTAATGCTTCTAATTAGGGTAAATTGCATCTGCTTAGTTTACACACTATACCTGTGAATATGACATGCCTTCCTATTTTTGGTACACACTACATCTATGTGTTAACCTTGTTCTTACATGAAACTACCTCTCTTCTGTATCCTGCATCAATCACTTACGATGAGTCACCTTTATTCGTTGCATATTGCATATTATTTCTAGCTTGTTGCCATGTATTGCTTCTAGTTTGGTCAAATACATTTGTTAGGGCACCCTTTTAATTTGGCAGAGTGATATTGGTTTCATCTTTCATATGGTTTCTAGCTTGCATTGATTCTAACAAGTTCAAGCACCTTGTGCTTAGTTTACACTTTATACATCATACATGTCAATATGTCACGCTGTCCTGTTTTTCGTACATATTCCATCCTCCTATCATGCGTCTGTCTTACATGAAAGTAGTGTTCGTCATTATCATCCATCAATGAGTTCTGAAGAGCAAATTTTATTCCTTTTTCTTGTGGATTTGACTTGACAAGGCGAAATCAAGAAAGAGGAAGGAAAAGAGTAAGGAAGGCGATGATGGTGGTCCTCTGCAGCAATGTAAACGGGGCATCTGTACCGATTCTCCTTGTACTGATAGTGCATTACAAGGTCCAAGTCTCTGCTCCCCTACTCCACCATCCAAGGTGCTTGCTCTAACTTGGCAGTGTGATATCTGGTTGCATGTTGCATATGGTGTCTAGCTCGTATTGCTCCTATAGGGTAAACTACATCTGCTTAGCTTACACATGATACATGTGAATATGACACGCTTTCCTGTTTTTGGTACATACTATATCTGTCTATCACACCATGTTCTTACATGAAACTACTCTTCTTATGTATCTTGCATCAGTCACTTATGATGGGACACCTTTAAGTTGGCAGTGTGATATTGGCTTGCATCTTGAATATGATTTCCAGCATGTATTGCTTCTAGTTTGATGAATGCCACCTATGACGAGACAGTTTTAACTTGGCAAAGTGATATTGATTGCACCTTCCATATGGTTTCTAGTTTGCAGTGCTTCTAATTTGTTGAAGTGCCTTCTGCTTAGTTACCACATCATAGGTGTGAATATGTCAAGCCGTCCATTTTTTCATACATATTCCATCCTCGTATTATGACTTTGCCTTTCATCAGAGTAGTGTTCGTCAGTATCATGCATGAATGAGTTCTGAAGAGTGAATTATATTCCTTTTTCTTGTCGGTATGACCTCACAATGCAAAATCAATAAAGCTTAAGGAAATTGGCAAGGCAACTGAAATGGAGGTTCTCTACAGATTCTACTCCGCCATCCTCCCAACAAGATTCGCAAGACAACTCAAGGCTAGACAGACAACGTAGCTGTGTAGATGATGAGCACATCTCCCCTACTCCACAATCACAAGTTCTTGCTCTAACTTGGCACTATTATATGTTGTTGCATGTTGCGTATGATGTCTAGCTTGTATTGCTTCTAACTTTGTTGAATTGCATCTGCTTACTTTACACATAATGCCTGTAAATATGACATGTGTTCCTGTTTCTACATCAGACTACTGTTCTTGCATATCCCGCATCGGTTACTTATGATAAGGCACCTTTAAGTCGCCACTGTGATATTGGTTGTGTATTGCATATGATTTCTAGCATGTACTGCTTCTAATTTGTTGAAACGCCATATAGTTTGAACTTGGAAGAGTGATATTGGTTGCATCTTTCATATGGTGTCTAGCTTGAAGTGCTTATAATTTGTTGAAATGCCTTCTGCTTAGGTACCACATCATAGGTGTGAATATGTCACGCCATCCTGTTTTTCATACAAATTCCATCCTCGCATCATGTGTTTGCCTTTCATCCCAGTAGTGTTTGTCAGTATCATGCATGAATGAGTTCTGAAGAGTGAATTTTATTCCTTTTTCTTATCGGTTTGACTTCACAATGCAAAATCATTACAGCTTAAGGAAATTAGTCTGGCAGTGGATGATGGTGGTCCTTCGGAGCAACTCAAATAGGGGGTCTCTACAGATTCTACTCTGCCATCCTCCCAACAAGATTCGCAAGACAACACAAGGCTGGAGAGTCAACGTAGCTGTGTAGATGATGACCACATCTCCCCTACTCCACCATCACAGGTGCTTGCTCTAACTTGGCACTATTATATGTGGTTGCATGTTGTGTATGATGTCTAGCTTGTATTGCTTCTAACTTGAGTTGCATCTGCTTACTTTACACATAATGTCTGTGAATATGATACATGTTCCTGTTTCTAGAACGTACGTGTACATGATGAGCACATCTCCCCTACTCCACCATCATAGGTGCTTGCTCTTACTTGGAACTGTTATATGTGGTTGCATTTTTCGTATGATGTCTAGTTGTATTGCTTCTGATTATGTTGAATTGCATCTGTGTAGCTTACAACTTATACCTGCAACGATCACTTACCCATAAGACACATTTAACTTGGGATTGTGATGTAGGTTGCATCTTGCATTGTCTTCTAGCTTGTACTGCTTCTAATTTCTTGAAATGGCACTTACGATGAGACACTTTTTACCTGATAGAGTGATATTGGTTGCATGTTCATATGGTGCCTAGCTTTCATTTCTTGTTGAAATGCCTTCCGCTTACTGTTTTTTCATACATATTCCATCCTCCTATCGTACGTGTGAATATGAAATGCTGTCTTTTTTTGTATATATTCCATCCTTCTATCCTGCGCTTGCCTTACATCAAAGTAGTGTTCATCTGTATCATGCATCAACCAGTTATGCAGAGCTAATTTTATTCATCTTCTTGTGGTTTTGACTTCATAAGGAAATATTAGAAAATAGGAAGGAAAAGAGTAAGTTAGGGGATGTTGGTGGTCCTCCGCACCGACGCAAACAGAGACTCTCTAGATTTTCCACTGCTACTGCTAATGAAGTTGAAGTCCCAAGTCTACATGATGAGTTCATCTCCCGTACTCCACCGTCGCAGGTGCTTGCTCTAAGTTGGCAGTGTGATAATTGGTTTCATGTTGCATATGTTGTCTAGCCTGTATTTCTTCTATTTTGATTAAATTGCACCTGCTAAGTTTATATGTTATACATGTGCATATGACATGGCTTTCTGTGTCTAGAATACACTGCATCTATCTATCATACCATGTTCTTACATCAAAGTGCTGCTGTTGTGTATCCCGCATCAGTCACTCATGGTTGGACGCTTTTAACATGGTAGTTTGATAGTGGTTGCATCTTGCATTGATTTTTATGTTGTACTGCTTCTAATTTTTCGAATTGCCACTTATGACAAGACACTTTTAACTTACAGAGTAATATTGGTTGCATCTTTAATATGGTGTCTAGCTTGCATTACTTCTATTTTCCTGAAAATCCTTCTGCTTAGTTTGCACATCGTAGTTGTGAATCTGTCATGCCGTCCTGTTATTCTTACATATTCCATCCTCATATGGTTGTCTTACATCAAAGTATTGCTTGTCTGTATCATGCATCAATGAGTTCTGAAGAGCGATTTTATTCTTTTGTGTTGTGGGTGTGGCTTGACATGGCAAAGTCAAAAAAGAGCAAGGAAAATAATATAGTAGGGAGTATTGTTACTCGTCGGGTGAAACGGAAAAGGATCTGCCGTCGAGATTCTGCTGGTACTTATAGTGCAGTAGAAGGTCCAAGTCCACCGGCTAAATCTACAAACACAGTATCACCTGCTCTACCAGCTGCAGCATCCTCTTCAACTGTACTAGCATCTCAACGAGTTACTCGTTCGTTTGCTCCGGAACTGGCCAGTTCCCGAGCTGCCTTCACACCTAACACTACTTCCGAAGCACTGCTGACACAACAGGACTTGGCAAGATCAAATGAACCTCATGAGCATCAACACCAATACGGTACCTGACCGAGTCAAGTTGCAGTTACATGCTCCTTTATATGTACTCTCACAGTTTGATGTACACTAACACTTTCCATATTCGTTGTTGAACTAGCACCACGGTGCAAGCGGAAACAGACATCAGGGATAATGCTTGACAGATTAACAAAATCTAAAGGAGGAAGAATGGAGATCCATTTTGAGGCAGGTTTAAAAAGGCCACGTGATGCTACAGAGTTAGCCAAGTTAGTATTAGAGGCAGCCGTTGTCGTTAGGTGTCATGCATGTATCCTCCCAACGTGGATCTAGTACAGGAATGAGAAAGACAATACCCAGTTTAACACCTTCCTTGACCATTTATCCATAAGTAATGTTATTCATTGCAATTAGTAATATTGTCTTGCTCTGTCCCATACTTTCTAGCTTCCTCCTAATAAGACTCGCATTCTTTTTTCAACAGATGAGGTTCAAGTTGGATCTGAAAGATGATGCAACTAAACAAGCATGCACTCATGTTTTTCAGTCTGCTCTGCGACAATATCGATACCACCTTAGAAAATCTCACTTTGAAGGCAAGGCTAGCAATGAAATCGCCCAAATATCTCCAGTGGAATATATTACAGATGAAGACTAGACAACCCTTGTTAAACACTGGTCTGATCCAAAGTATCAGGTAGGATATATATATTTGATCAGACCACATATTGAACTTGTATTTATGTATGTGCCTTACAAGTGTATCTTCTTCTAGGCTAACCGTTTGAAGAACAAAACCAACCGTTCTAAAGTGAAATTCAACAGACAACAGGATCTCGTAGCTACATTGCACACTATGAGGCTCTTGTAAATAGCTGCTACTTCCTTCTTTTTTGTGCCATATTATCGTATCTATATTGACTTGTTCCAAATATAGAGGAAAGCCCATGCGGACCAAAAAGAACCTGAACCGAATGGAGTGCAAATCTTCAAGGATTTCCACACCAGCAAGATGAAGGGCATGAGCACACCAGTTCAAGCCGTTGTTGTAAGTCCTCACTCCTGTTCATTTAACTACTTGGTTTGAAGCCAATGTCAGTTACTTTGTTCACTTTTATACACAGTTGTCTTAACGTATCATTTCACCTTACATGGTTTGAAAGAGATGAAGGATATTCTTTTGGTCTTGATCTGTAACCTAGTTGCTATGTTCACATGCGCACACAATGATAAAATAGCCTGTTTGTTTTATATCTGTTTGCCCATGATATGAATGATGTCATACTATGTTCATCCTACTTTAAACTATGTCTCTTTATCCTTAGATATCAACGAATGTGAGGAAATAGACAATACAGTAGGCATGCTACATGGACATATGTCCCGAAAGTGATTTTGTTATGTAGTTGGCACTACAATACATGCTAATGTATTACAGTAGTTCACCAAAATAAGTTATGTATAAACTTTTAACCTACTTTGTTTGTTCTTGTCTCATTAGTAACTTATCTGGTACACTAATCTACAAGTTCAAACTTTCAGGAAGCTATGGAACAAATGATTGAACAGCCACAACCACCTGAAGGTGACGAGGCTACCACAGGCACAATGTAACCTCTTGCTGCAGTGTGTCAATATCTCTCCACTAATAGTGTAAAAAGCACCTTCCTGCGTAATTCTGGGTTGGTTGTCAAGGTAACCTCGTCCAAATCGCCTACTGAACAAAATCTTCCTGCTAGACAGAGTGTATCTGTGCTCCAGACACAAGTCCAATCCCTAATGTACGTCGTTTTGGAAACAAGAATAGTGGTTGACAAATGTTGTCAAGATATGAATGGTTTTGAAACCAGACTATCAGACATTCGCTTCGTTGTTCAAGAGCAATGGTGGAAAAAGGTGAAGATCGTGCTGCTCCATCAGATTCTACAGCCTGAAACATTAGCACTCAGGTCAAATGATCTGTGCTTCTATACATCTGATGGTGCTTTTATCTGGAAGGACTGTAAACTTTATGCCAACATGCCTTTTGTTGTATGGTTGGAATTTATTTTGTTGTGATACAACATTTATGATGCTGCCACAGGCTGCAGTAATTGCGATGCTATTTTTGTATAGTGTAGGTTTATCTTAGTAATGTATTCGGCCGAAAGCTTCATAGGAGCCCAACATGCCAACATTCATCGGGCCCATTCCAATTGGGCTAAAAACTATTACGGGCCGAAATTGGCATGTAGCCCACTAAAAATATCTGGACCTAAATCAGCATAAGCTTTCATATTTTCTGGTAGGCCTGTGCCCATAGTGGGCCTTTAACAGGCTTAAACATAATTTGGGCCCTCAGTAAAAATAGGCCGTTTACAGGTGTAAATATCTCAAGCCCATAAAAAACATGGGCCTTTAATAGATCGAAAGTGAGATTGGGCCCTGATTGTGCCAAATAACCCACTGGTCTTAGCAGGCCGAAATTGTGGCCCATTTACGATGCGGATCTTTGACAGGCCGAAATTCGGACGGGCCGTAAATCGCCGATCTAATACACGGGCCTTTAACAGGCCGGAACTTTGGTCGGGCTAGTTTATCGTCATTTTTATATGGGCCGTTAATGGGCCCGATATGACGTTGGCCCACATATGGCCCCTGTTTTTTGTCCGACGTTAACAGGCTAAAAATGACAACAGGCTGAAAGTGGCCCAAATCTATAGTGGGCCTCTAACAGGACGAATGTCGGACATGGCCGAATATGACCCAAATCCTTCACGGTCATTTATGGGCCAAAAGTTTTGATGGCCTGTAAATGGGCCCAAATGAAGCAGGACCTTTAACAGGCTAGAAATACACCGGGCCGTAATTCGGCCCAATTACTTAGCGGACTGTTAACGGGCCAGAAGTGACCATGGGCCGCGTTGATGACAAGTTTAGGATAGGCCGTTGACGGGTCGATTTGACAGAGAATGTTGGGCCTTTAGCTGGGCCGGCCCATTAGGGTCTGTAGAATCTTGTGGGCCTTTAGCTGGGTCGGCCCATTGTGGTCCGCAAAATCTTGTAGGCCTTTAGCTGGGCCGGCCCATTATGGTCTGCAAAATCGTGTGGGCCTTTAGCTGGGCCGGCCCGTTATGGTCTGCTAAATTTTGTGGGCCTTTAGCTGGGCCGACCCATTATGGTCTGCAAAATTTTGTGGGCCTTTAGCTGGGCCGGCCCATTATGGTCCGCTAAATCTTATGGGCCTTCGGTTGGGCCAGCCCATTTAAACTTTATGGGCCACTTTTGGGCCAGTCCACGTGTCAACATATCATAGGCCCATCTCGACCGTTGGATGAGTGACACATGTGCCAACGCGGCGCTGACGCGTGGATCCGTCAGTCAATGAGAATTTTACATGTGGAAAATCGGCATTGGTCGTGGCTGTTAGCGGGTTATCGAATCCAAAAACCAGACCTGATAGGTTAATGGCGATTAACGGCGTCCCATTACGGTGGATGCCACGTGTCGGTCACCCTTGACGAAAGCACTTCTATGACGCGCGATTTATCGTCATGGAAGTGGACACTTCCTTGATGATAATTTTGGTAATGTCATGGAACACTTCTACGACAACACAGGTATGACTATCTTGATTCTGTCATAAAATCGTCATGGATGTACATGCATGACAGAAAACGCGACCTACTGTGACAAACACGTATCATCACGGAAGTGTATTTTTTTGTAGTGTTGGTGGGCATGCAAAGGTTAAAGTATTTCTACCAGAACACGATGATTATCTAGATGTGTTCATGAAGACAATGAAGGATGGGTGGTCGGCCATCACAAGGGGTTGGACTAGAGTCGTGCGTGCCTTCTGCATGGAGGGGGGGACAATATGGGCATTCCGCTTCACCTTGTTCAGCAACCAGAATGTATTTTGCCTGTTTCTTTACCGTCTTTAATAGTACAAGTATACGACTGTGGTTCATCATTCTTTATTTGGTTCTTATGTAATTCTTGAACATATGTACCTGTGAATCGAATAATGCATTGGTTGCTTGAACCTAATGGGTATGAATAAAGCTATATCCTACTTTCAAATTCAAATTCGGTACAAATTTAAATAGCTGCAATTAAATTAGGGTCAAATTATGCTCTGTTGGTAATTACGGTGCACACGGTCGGTAAAACACAAACGTGTGTGATATACACCATAATCCAATGGGGTTCAGAGAGAGGAAACATGTGCGACCATGCACACAGTTGCCATTTGCAAAGCGTGTGCGATGTCAGACAATATCACAAATGGTGCGGGCAAACTAAACATTTGTGATAGTTGCCTTATCATACACGATTTGCAACCATGGACTGTTTCTAATGTGGTACACATCGTAAACGTTGCACCACAAAATAGCATGTGCGATAGCTATCATGTACGATGGTGTTACGACGGCTCGACGTTTCATAATCCTATCCGACACTCGTACAATCATTAGCTAATATTCTTAATTAGTTATCACATACGGTTCAGGAAAAGTGAATGTGTGTGATTGTCTGCTTATCATACATGTTCTATAATCATGAACTGTTTGTGATGGGCTGTGCATCGTATACATAGCACCACAGAATACCGACTGCGATGGCAATGCGAGCACAAATGAGATGCAAGGATGGAGAGTTTGGGATATTCGAGATATCAGAAACAGTTATATAGGGACAACTGTATGCATCATGGCTTCCTATCCCCGACGGATTTTGGGTCGTGTGGGAAGGACCCCCCTATCACAGTCACTCACTTGGTGACGGTTCAAAACACCGTCGCGAAAAGGGGTTAAAACCATTTGTATAGCACCTCGTTGTACCAGTGTTCCATCATATTTGTTCAAATCACGTTCGCTACTTTGATAATTTGATATGTGGGTGGACTGGTGCTTGGGTGTTGTTCTTACTTGAACAAGCCTCCACACTTATGATTAAGCCCTCTCGCAAGCATTTGCAGCTACGAAAGAAGAATTAAGATAAATCTAGCCATAACATTAAACATATGGATCCAAATCAGCCCCTTACGGAATAGCGCATAAACTAGGGTTTAAGCTTCTATCGCTCTAGCAACCCATCATCTAATTACTAATCCACAGTGCATTCCCTTAGGCCCAAAGATGGTTAAGTGTCATGTAGTCGACATTCACATAACACCACTAAGGCAAACAAAAACATACATATCATCAAAATATCGAACAAATACCAAATTCACATGATTACTTATGACAAGACTTCTCCCATGTCATCAAGAACAAAAGTAACTACTCACAAAATCATATTTATGCATGTTCACGATCAGAGGGGTATGAAATAGCATCAAGGATATGAACATTTAATCTTCCACCAAATAAACCAACTAGCATCAACTACAAGATGTAATCAACGCTACTAGCAAACCACATGTACCAATATGAGGTTTTGATACAAAGATTGAATACAAGATATGAAGTAGGGTTTGAGAAGAGATGGTGCTGGTTAAGATGTTAATGAAGATTGGTCTTCCCATGATGAGAGGTTTGTTGGTGATGATGATGCCTTCAATTTCCCCCTCCTGAAGGTAAATATCCCCGGCGGAATCACTCTGCCAGAGAGCAGATGTGCTCCTACCCAGGTTTTGCCTCGAGACGGTGACGCTTCGCATTGAAATCCTCTCTTTATTTTTTCTAGGGAAAATGGGCTATATACTAGAAGATGGGCATTGGAGGCTGGCCAGGGGCCCCATGAGACACCAGGGCGCGACCAGGGGGTGGGCGCGCCTTGGTGCCTCATGGGCACCTGGGTGGCCCCCTCAGGTATTTTGTTTCACCAATATCTTTTATTTATTCCAAAACAATTCTCCGTGAAATTACAACTCATTTGGAGATGTGCAGAATAGGTATCTCTAACATGGCTTTTTCAGGTCCAGAATCCCAGCTGCCAACAATCTTCCTATTTATGTAAATCTTGCAAATTAAGAGAGAAAATGCATTAGAATTGCTCCACAAAGTGTTATATTGATCAAAAACCTTATAAATAACAATAGGAAAACAAGAAGCAAAAGGGACGTATCTGTGACGACCCTAACCCTAGTTAAGGGGATCGGCCGCACAAGAGGGAGAATCGGAATGAGGAGAGGAGCAAGGGAGAGAGGTAGACGAAGTAGGTGAGAATGATTTCAGAGATATCTCATTTCCTGTCTCTCTGTTCAGCCTGATAGGGTTAAGTACAACACGCTAGTTCCTAGGCCACATGCGGCCCAACACAACCCAGGCCTATGGCCTACTTGCTCTCTCCTACTACTTGTCCACCGATACCTCTGTATCAGGTGTGACAATTTCCCCCTTGAGCGGTAGCATCTTCTTCTTCCCAGCATGGCGCCATGGGGTAGCGATGGCAAAGAACGCTATAATTTTCCCAGGTGGCGGACTCTGGGGATAGCGAGGACCTTTGGACGAGGACTTGGACAACGGTGTTGCTGCCTTTCTTGAACATGCAGCGGTCAAGAATGATGATCGGCTAGAGCAGAGCACTGGCCAGGTCTGGCATGCGAGGAAGCTCGGCGAACACTGGCGATTAGTCAGGTGTATATGGCTTGAGCTGGGAGACGTGGAAGACCGGGTGAATGTGATACGTGTCCAACGTATCTATAATTTTTGATTGTTCCATGCTATTATATTATCTATTTTGGATGTTTATGGGCCTTATTATACACTTTTATATTATTTTTGGGACCAACCTATTAACCGGAGGCCCAACCCAAATTGTTGTTTTCTTGCCTATTTCAGTGTTTCGACGAAAAGGAATATCAAACGGAGTCCAAACGAAATGAAACCTTCGGGAGAGTTATTTTTGGAACGGAAGCAATCTAGGAGACTTGGAGTAGACGTCAGGGAAGCTTCGAGGAAGCCACGAGGGTCCAGGGCGCGCCCCCATCCTCGTGGGCCCCTCGTGGGCCCCCTGACCGACTTATTTTGCCTATATATATCCATATACCTCGAAAACATCCAGGAACACCATAGATTGGGAGTTCCGCCACTGCAAGCCTCTGTAGCCACCAAAAACCAATCGGGAACCTGTTCTGGCACCCTTCCGGAGGGCGGATCCCTCATCGGTGGCCATCTTCATCATCCCGGCGCTCTCCATGACGAGGAGGGAGTAGTTCACCCTCGGGGCTGAGGGTATGTACCAGTAGCTATGTGTTTGGTCTCTCTCTCTCTCTCTCTCTCTCTCTCTCTCTGTGTCTCTCTCTCTCTCTCGTGTTCTTGATTTGGCGCTATCTTGATGTATCGCGAGCTTTGCTATTATAGTTGGATCTTATGATGTTTCTCCCCCTCTACTCTCTTGTAATGGATTGAGTTTTCCCTTTGAAGTTATCTTATCGGATTGAGTCTTTAAGGATTTGAGAACACTTGATGTATGTCTTGCATGTGCTTATCTATGGTGACAATGGGATATTCATGTGATCTACTTGATGTATGTTTTGGTGATCAACTTGCGGGTTCTGTGACCTTGTGAACTTATGCATAGGGGTTGGCACATGTTTTCGTCTTGACTCTCTGGTAGAAACTTTGGGGCACTCTTTGAAGTTCTATGTGTTGGTTGAATAGATGAATCTGAGATTGTGCGATGCATATCGTATAATCATACCCACGGATACTTGAGGTGACATTGGAGTATCTAGGTGACATTAGGGTTTTGGTTGATTTGTGTCTTAAGGTGTTATTCTAGTATGAACTCTATGATAGATCGAACGGAAAGAATAGCTTCGTGTTATTTTACTACGGACTCTTGAATAGATCGATCAGAAAGGGTAACTTTCAGGTGGTTTCGCACCCTACAATAATCTCTTCGTTTGTTCTCTGCTATTAGTGACTTTGGAGTGACTGTTTGTTGCATGTTGAGGGATAGTTATATGATTCAGTTATGTTATTATTGTTGGGAGAACTTGCACTAGCGAAAGTATGAACCCTAGGCCTTGTTTCCTAGCATTGCAATACCGTTTACGCTCAGTTTTATCGCTTGCTACCTTGCTGTTTTTATATTTTTCAGATTACAAAAACCTATATATACCATCCATATTGCACTTGTATCACCATCTCTTCGCCGAACTAGTGCACCTATACAATTTGCCATTGTATTGGGTGTGTTGGGTACACAAGAGATTCTTTGTTATTTGGTTCCAAGGTTGTTTGAGAGAGACCATCTTCATCCTATGCCTCCCATGGATTGATAAACCTTAGGTCATCCACTTGAGGGAAATTTGCTATTGTCCTACAAACCTCTGCACTTGGAGGCCCAACAACGTCTACAAGAAGAAGGTTGTGTAGTGTACATCAAGCTCTTTTCTGGCTCCGTTGCTAGGGAGGTGAGTGCTTGAAGGTATATCTTTAGATCTTGCAATCGAATCTTTTAGTTTCTTGTTTTATCACTAGTTTAGTCTATAAAAGAAAACTAAAAATGGAATTGAGTTTGCCTCATACGCTTCATCTTTTTAATATCTTTCGTGAAAATGATGGAAAGGAAAATTGTGCTCAATTGCTAGAAGAAGAATTGTACTAGATCTTTGTATAATGAGCATGATTGCAATGTTGTTAGTATGAATTTCTTGAATATCCATGATGCTAATGATATGCAAAGCCGCAAGCTTGGGCAAGCTATGTTTGATGAAGATGATATTTTTTGTCCCCCAAGTTTTGATGAGCAAATTTATTATGACGAAAGCATGCCTCCTATCTATGATGATTATTGTGATGATACGTATGCCATAAAGAATAAACATAACCATGAAACTTGTCATCATGATTTTAATTTTCAATTGGATTATGCTTCACATGATAGTTCTATGCAAGTAGATCATGAAAAGAATGCTTTATGTGCTGGTTATATTGTTGAATTCATTCATTATGTACTGAAAATTATTATGAGGGGGGAACATATGCTTGTAGGAATTGCAATAATATCAAGTTTCCTCTCTATGTGCTTAAAATCTTGAAGTTATGCTTGTTTTGCCTTCCTATGCTAGTTGATTATTGTTCCCATAAGTTGTTTGCTCACAAAATCCGTATGGATAGGAAGTGGATTAGACTTAAATGTGCTAGTAATATTCTTCATGATGCTCTCTTTATGTTTCCATTCTTATCTTTTATGTGAGCATCATTGAAATCATCATGCCTAGCTAGGGGCGTTAAACGTTAGCGCTTGTTTGGAGGCAACCCAATTTTAATTTTGTTCTTTGTTTTTGCTCCTGTTTAGTAATAAATAATTCATATAGCCTCTGTTTATATGTGTTTTTATGTTTTAATTAGTGTTTGTGCCAAGTAGAACCTTTGGGAAGACTTGGGTGAAGTCTTTATGATCTTGCTGTGAAAAACAGAAACTTTAGCGCTCACGAGATTAGCTGCCATTTTTTACTGGAGAGTGATTTTAGGTTAATTATTTTTGCAGATTATTAATATACCAATTCCTCAGGTCCACCAATTTATTTCAAAAAAATTGGAGTTAGATAAGTATACGTTTGATACAGATTACTACAGACTATTCTGTTTCTAACAGATTCTGTTTTCTAGGTGTTGTTTGCTTATTTTGATGAACCTATGAGCAGTATCGGAGGGTATGAACCATAGAAAAGTTGGAATACAGTAGATATTACACCAATATGAATTTAGAATGAGTTCACAACAGTACCTAAGTGGTGATTTATTTTCTCATACTAACGGAGCTTACGAGTTTTCTGTTGAGTTTTGTGTTGTGAAGTTTTCAAGTTTTGGGTAAAGATTTGATGGACTATGGAATAAGGAGTGGCAAGAGCCTAAGCTTGGGGATGCCCAAGGCACCCCAAGGTAAATTCAAGGAAAACCAAAAGCCTAAGCTTGGGGATGCCCCGGAAGGCATATCCTCTTTCGCCTTCGTCTATCGGTAACTTTACTTGGAGCTATATTTTTATTCACCGCATGATATGTGTTTTGCTTGGAGCGTCTTGTATGATATGAGTCTTTGCTTTTTAGTTTACCACAATCATCCTTGTTGTACACACTCTTTGGGAGAGACATGCATGATTTGGAATTTATTAGAATACTCTATGTGCTTCACTTATATCTTTTGAGCTAGACAATGTTGATCTAGTGCTTCACTTATATCTTTTTAGAGAACGATGGTGGTTTTATTTTGTAGAAATTATTGATCTCTCATGCTTAACTTATATTATTTTGAGAGCCTTTTAGAACAGCATGGTATTTGCTTTGGTTATAAAATTGGTCCTAATACGATGGGCATCCAAGTTGGGTATAATAAAAACTATCATAGAAAGTGCATTGAACACTATGATCAATTTGATGCTTGATAACTGTTTTGAGATATAAAGGTGGTAATGTTAGAGTCATGCTAGTTGGGTAATTATGAAATTGAGAAATACTTGTGTTAAAGTTGGCAAGTCCCGTAGCATGCATGTATGGTAAAAGTTGTGTAACAAATTTGTAGCATGGGGTGCTCTTTTGATTGCCTTCCTTATGAGTGGAGGTCGGGATCGCGCAATGGTTAACTCCTACCAGCCCTTCCCCTAGGAGCATGCATAGTAGTACTTTGCTTCGAGGGCTAATAAACTTTTGCAATAAGTATATGAGTTCTTTATGACTAATGTGAGTCCATGGATTACACACACTCTTACCCTTCCATCATTGCTAGCCTCTACGGTACTGCGCATTGCCCTTTCTCACCTTGAGAGTTGGTGCAAACATCGCCGGTGCATCCAAACCCAGTGGTATGATACACTCTATCACACATAAACCTCCTTATATCTTCCTCAAAACAGCCATCATACCTACCTATTATGGCATTTCCATAGCCATTCCGAGATATATTGTCATGCAACTTTCCATCGTTTCATTTATTATGACACGTTTCATCATTATCATATTGCCTTGCATGATCATGTAGTTGACATCGTATTTGTGGCAAAGCCACCATGCATAATTTTTCATACATATCACTCTTGATTCATTGCCCATCCTGGTACACCGCCGGATGCACTCATATAGAGTCACATTTTGTTCTAGTATCGAGTTGTAATCCATGAGTTGTAAGTAAATAGAAGTGTGATGATCATCATTATTAGAGCATTGTCCCTTGAAAAGAAAGGCCAAAAAAAGAGAAAGGCCAAATAAAAAAAGAGAAAGGCCAAATAAAAAAAAGGGAAGGCCCAAAAAAATAGGGGGCAATGTTACTATCCTATTCCACACTTGTGCTTCAAAGTAGCACCATGACCTTTATGATACAGAGTCTCTTATTTTGTCACTTTCATACACTAGTGGGAATTTTCATTATAGAACTTGGCTTGTATATTCCAATGATGGGCTTCCTCAAAATGCCCTAGGTCTTCGTGAGCAAGCAAGTTGGATGCACACCAACTTAGTTTCTTTTGTTGAGCATTCATACATTTATAGCTCTAGTGCATCTGTTGCATGGCAATCCCTACTCCTCATGTTGACATCAATTGATGGGCATCTCCATAGCCCGTTGATTAGCCTCATCAATGTGAGACTTTCTCCTTTTTTGCCTTCTCCACACAACCTCCATCATCATATTCTATTCCACCCATAGTGCTATATCCATGACTTACGCTCATGTATTGCGTGAGAGTTGAAAAAAGCTGAAGCGTGTTAAAAAGTATGAACCAATTGCTTGGCTGAAACCGGGGTTGTGCATGATGGGAGTATTTTGTGCGACGAAAATGAAACATAGCCTAACTATATGATTTTGTAGGGATAAGCTTTCTTTGGCTATGTTATTTTGATAAGACATGATTACTTGTTAGTATGCTTGAAGTATTATTATTTTTATGTCAATATTAAACTTTTATCTTGAATCATTTGGATCTGAACATTCATGCCACAATAAAGGAAATTACATTGAGAATTATGTTAGGTAGCATTCCACATCAAAAATTCAGTTTATATCATTTACCTACTCGAGGACGAGCGGGAATTATGCTTGGGGATGCTTGATACGTCTCCAACGTATCTATAATTTTTGATTGTTCCATGCTATTATATTATCTGTTTTGGATGTTTATGGGCCTTATAATACACTTTTATATTATTTTTGGGACTAACCTATTAACCGGAGGCCTAGCCCAAATTGTTGTTTTCTTGCCTATTTCAGTGTTTCGAAGAAAAGGAAAATCAAACGGAGTCCAAACGGAATGAAACCTTCGGGAGAGTTATTTTTGGAACGGAAGCAATCCAGGAGACTTGGAGTAGACGTCAGGGAAGCTTCGAGGAAGCCACAAGGGTCCAGGGCGCGCCCTACCCCCTAGGCGTGCCCCCCACCCTCGTGGGCCCCTCGTGGCTCCCCTGACCGACTTCTTTCGCCTATATATATATCCATATACCCCGAAAACATCTAGGAACACCATAGATCAGGAGTTCCGCCGCCGCAAGCCTTTGTAGCCACCAAAAACCAATCAGGACCCTGTTCCGGCACCCTGCCAGAGGGGGGATCCCTCACCGCTGGCCATCTTCATCATCCCGATGCTCTCCATGACGAGGAGGGAGTAGTTCACCCTCGGGGCTGAGGGTATGTGCCAGTAGCTATGTGTTTGATCTCTCTCTCTCGTTTTCTTGATTCGACACGATCTTGATGTATCGCGAGCTTTTCTATTATAGTTGGATCTTATGATGTTTCTCCCCCTCTACTCTCTTGTAATGGATTGAGTTTTCCCTTTGAAGTTATCTTATCGGATTGAGTCTTTAAGGATTTAAAAACACTTTATGTATGTCTTGCATGTGCTTATCTGTGGTGACAATGGGATATTCACGTGATCTACTTGATGTATGTTTTGGGGATCAACTTGCGGGTTCTGTGACCTTGTGAACTTATGCATAGGGGTTGGCACACGTTTTCGTCTTGACTCTCCGATAGAAACTTTGGGGAACTCTTTGAAGTTCTATGTGTTAGTTGAATAGATTAATCTGAGATTGTGTGATGCATATCGTATAATCATACCCATGGATACTTGAGGTGACATTAGAGTATCTAGGTGACATTAGGGTTTTGGTTGATTTGTGTCTTAAGGTGTTATTCTAGTATGAACTCTATGATAGATCGAATGGCAAGAACAACTTCGTGTTGTTTTACTACGGACTCTTGAATAGATCGATCAGAAAGGATAACTTTGAGGTGGTTTCGTACCCTACAATAATCTCTTCATTTGTTCTCTGCTATTAGTGACTTTGGAGTGACTGTTTGTTGCATATTGAGTGATAGTTATATGATCCAGTTATGTTATTATTGTTGAGAGAACTTGCACTAGCGAAAGTATGAACCCTAGGCCTTGTTTCCTAGCATTGCAATACCGTTTACGCTCACTTTTATCGCTTGCTACCTTGCTGTTTTTATATTTTCAGATTACAAAAACCTATATCTACCATCCATATTGCACTTGTATCACCATCTCTTTGCCAAACTAGTGCACCTATACAATTTGCCATTGTATTGGGTGTGTTGGGGACACAAGAGACTCTTCGTTATTTGGTTGCAGGGTTGTTTGAGAGAGACCATCTTCATCCTATGCCTCCCACAGATTGATAAACCTTAGGTCATCCACTTGAGGGAAATTTGCTACTGTCCTACAAACCTCTGCACTTGGAGGCCCAACAATGTCTACAAGAAGAAGGTTGTGTAGTAGACATCAGAATGTGACTGTCCTCTGGCAGCTTGAGCTTGTATGCCGTGGCACCGATGCGCTGCATGATGTCGAACGGGCTGAAGAACTTGTACACGAGCTTGGGGCTGGGGCGGTTGGCCACCGTCAACTGCACGTATGGCTGAAGCTTCAGTAGGACCTGCTCGCCCACCATAAATGTGCGCTATGTTCTATTCTTATCGGTCTTTTGCTTGAACCTATTTTGTGCATGAGCGAGTTGAGCATGCAGTCTGTTGTTGTGTGTTGCCAAATCCAGATCATGTCCCTCTTCTACTGGTAGCTTGGCTGCAATGGAGGGTAGCCCTCCCAGATTTGGTTCGTGGCCATAGAGAGCTTGGAACGGTGATGTGTCCAGCGAAGAATGATGAGTGGTGTTATACCAGAATTCCGTTGTCGGTATCCACTTGCGCCATTGCTTGGGTGTGTCGTGGACTGCACATCACAAGTACATCTCCAAGCATTGGTTGACACTCTCGCTTTAACCATCTGTTTGTGGGTGATACGCCGTCGAGTAGCTGAGCTTGGTGCCAGTTGCATCCAGGAGTGCACGCCACATGTTGCTGGTGAAGATAGGATCGCGATCAGATATGATCGAATGAGGTATGCCGTGCAGCTTGATCACGTTGTCCCAGAAGGCGCGGGCGATGGTGGCCGTTGTGAAGGGGTGGCGAAGCGGCACGAAGTGTGCATACTTGGTGAAGCGGTCAACGACGACCATGATGACTTGGTAGCCCTCTGACGCCAACATGCCTTCCATGAAATCCATCATGCGATCGTGCCAGGGCTCCTTGGGCACAGGTAGCGGTTGCATCAAACCCGGGGGTCTTCAGGTGCTCGTGCTTTGCATCCTCACACACGTCGCACTGGTGGACGAAGTCATCCACGACTTTTTTGAGGCCGTGCCAGGCAAAGTGGTTCTTCACTCATTGGTAGGTGGCGGTGACTCCAGAATGGCCACCCACAACGCTGGCATGGAGTGCGCTGGTCAGCTTGGTTTGGAGGGCGGTGTTTGCTCCGATCCATAGCTTGTCGTGGAAGTGAATGACTCCTTGACGAAGCTCATAGCCCTGCTTGTTGGGACTGCATATGGCGAGTCGTTGAAGCAGGTCTTGACCATCGGCATCGGTCTCATTGGAATTGGCCACCTCTTGCAGCCATTGTGGTTGGCAGGTCGACAGAGCGTCGAGGGAGAGTAGGTGCCCAACACGAGAGAGCGCGTCTGCTGCATCGTTGTCGATGCCACGGAGGTACTTGAATGAGAATTGTAGTCCCACCAACTTAGACATGGCCTTGCGCTGAAGCTCCGTGTCCAGTGGTTGTTCGCCGAGGCTGCACAAGCTCTTGTGGTCCGTGACGATGACGAAGGGATCATGCTAGAGGTAGGCGCGCCACTTGTCAATTGCCATGATCACGGTGAGGAACTCCTTCTCGTAGATGGAGAGCCGCTGGTTGCGAACCCCCAATGCCTTTCTAAGGTATGCGACCGAATGGCCGTCTTGAACCAATACTGCTCTGACTCCCGTGTCGCACACATCCGTCTCGATAGTGAAGGGGCGAGAGCAATCTGGCAGGGCCAACACCGGCGTGTTCGCCATGGCTTTCTCCAGCAGGTCGAAGGCGGCTTGAGCTTGCACGGACGAGACGAAGCCCTTCTTGGTGAGGAGCTAGGTGAGGGGCTTGGCGATGATGCCATAGCGAGGGACGAATTTCCGATAATACCCGGTGAGGCCGAGAAAGCCATGCAGCTCGGTGGCATTGGCAGGAGTTGGCCAGTCGCGCATTGCACTGGTTTTGCTTTCATCCATCGCCATGCCTTTCTTGGAAATAACATGGCCCAAATACTTGATGCGAGGTTGGTCGAAGGAACACTTGGACTCCTTGGCGTACAGTTGATTCTTGCGTAGAATGGTGAACACCGTGCGGAATGCTCGATGTGTTCCTGAAGACCAAGATTGTCGTGGAATTGTCACGTCAAATGTCCTAGTGAAAGGACTTAGTCGTGGAGCTATCGCAACTTAGGAAGCTTGAAGGGGTTAATTAGGACAAGAGACATGAGAGGTTTATACTAGTTCGGCCCCTTATGATGAAGGTAAGGCCTACGTCTAGTTGGGTTGGTATTGCTTGATGTTTCGATGACCAGGGAGCGAGATACGCTATGCCCTGTTCTCGATGAGTTGTTTCTTACCCTAAGCCGCCAGCGGGTCGCCCCCTTATATACACGGGTGGACGCCCTGCGGCCTACAGAGTCCCGGCCGACTCATAGACAGTGTCCGGCTCGGTGACTAGTTAATTCTACCTTACGTTACAAGTCATATCTTCATGACGGTTTACCACTATGGGCTTTAATCCACCTGCGGGCCTTAGACCCTTTATTGAACTGCCATCTTCATGCTTGGTCTTGGGCTTCTCTCTGATGAGTCTTCTTTGCGTAACCCGGCCCCTCCTGGGCGGCTTACACAAATAGTTATATCCCCAACATTAGGCCCCAGATTGATTTGAACCGGTTCATGTCAATCTTAAAATACCTTAAGAAATAAACCTTCAGCCTTCTGCCTGTGCAAAAGGTTTTTAACCCGCCATGACATCATCTTCTGGATCCGCGTTAGCCCGTCGTGACGTCATCTTTACTTAAATTCATATTTTACTCTGCCATATCCTCCAACGGATCTTTGCCTTTACTGACCGTTCCAAAAACCGAGGCGTCGGGGCCGCTGGATAATGATGTTTAGTCTCCTCGTTTCTCGCGCCGTCTTAGTCGGTCTTCCCTTATAAATAGGCACAACCTAGGTCTTTCATTCTCCCCCCTTTCGGTCATCCTCTTTGAGGGAGTCCCGGATTAGGGGGTGTCCGGATAGCCGGACACCCATCATCGGCCGGACTATCATCGGCCGGACTACCATCATCGACCGGACTCCAAGACTATGAAGATACAAGATTGAAGACTTCGTCCCGTGTCCGGATGGGACTTTCCTTGGCGTGGAAGGCAAGCTTGGCGATACGGATACGTAGATCTCCTACCATTGTAACCGACTCTATGTAACCCTAGCCCTCTCCGGTGTCTATATAAACCGGATGGCTCTAGTCCGTAGGACACAACAACAACCATTACAATCATACCATAGGCTAGCTTCTAGGGTTTAGCCTCCTTGATCTCGTGGTAGATCCACTCTTGTAAACATCCACAATATCAATATCAATCAAGAAGGACGTAGGGTTTTACCTCCATCAAGAGGGCCTGAACCTGGGTAAAACATCGTGTCCCTTGTCTCCTGTTACCATCCGCCTAGACGCACAGTTCGGGACCCCCTAGCTGAGATCCGCCGGTTTTGACACCGACATTGGTGCTTTCATTGAGAGTTCCTCTGTGCCGTCACCGATAGGAAGGATGCCTCCTCCCGTCTTCAACGACGGTATTTTCGCCAAAGGAGCCTTGGCCGCCGGCCAAACTATACGGCTAGGTGGTTTTCTTATGACCGCATGTCCGGCTACCGCTTCGACAATGACCTCTCAAGTCGTCAAAAGCAATCTTCACGTCAGCTCGGAATTCGCCGAGCAGCTGGATCCAATAGAGCTCTCGTCCGTAAACGAGCTCTTGGATCACATCGCCGCCCTGGGAGTCGCTACAGACTACAATCAGATTGGGCTTAAAACCAATCTGAGAGAGATTAACTCCCCCCAGGTCACCCACCATGTCGCAGTGGTACAGGAACAATGCGGCGACTCTTCGCCTGTATTGAAAACTAGTCATGTCCGGGCTCCCGAACCCCCCATGCTGGATTCCCGCGGAGGGATGGACTTCGATCAAGCACTGAACTTAAAGTCAGGCATCGGACCAGACTCGTTGGACAACGTCCAGCAATCCAAGCTTCCAAATTTGGAAACTTCTCGGCCCTCGAGCCTTGAGATGGGTAGGGTTCCGGACTTAATTCCACCCACCCGCCCAGACATATGCGATCTATCTCTAATCCGGCAAGAGCCCGCTGAGACAGTACATCACTACTGGGCCAGATTCCTCCTGGTTATGGACAGGATAAAGGACTGCCAAGAGGAAAACGCAATCTCAATTTTTTGCA
This sequence comes from Triticum dicoccoides, assembly GCF_002162155.2. NCBI lineage: Eukaryota > Viridiplantae > Streptophyta > Magnoliopsida > Poales > Poaceae > Triticum > Triticum dicoccoides. The sequence continues at coordinate 431,842,342 of NC_041381.1, forward strand.
ATAATTGCACGGATGAGGGAATCTTGAACACCGTCAGCCGTCGTGAAATTACACGCTTCGCCGACCTGGCGTCCATAGTACGAAAGTACTGTGCGATGGAGAGTTTCCGGAAAACCGAAAATAAGTTTTGGGACAATCCGGCCCCGAATACAACCCTAGTTCGCAACAAAAGGGTGCATTACACTCAGGCACCAGATACAAAAAGCAAAAAGCAAATACCCCATAGAGGGCACGGAACCGTACTGGAGGGATGGCTTAGCGGACCCTGTAAAATTCACAGTACAGAAGGCGCCGTCCCAACACATAGCCTTCGAGCATGTTGGATATTACGGCAGGTGGCCAAAAGTGGAGAGGAGCTTCTAGCCCTGGAAAACCACTCCAACAATACCGGTACGGTATCAACAGTCTTCGAGACTTTCGCATCAAACAATATGCGGAAACGAACAATCCGCAGCCTTGCCGAAGTCTACCAAGTAGCAACAACTAATCCATGGAGCGACACGGCCATCACCTTCAACGCCAGCGACGAACCTAAATTCTGAACAGCCCGAGCTCCAGCCGCACTGGTACTTAGTCCAATAGTGGACGGCTTTCGACTTACAAAGGTCCTCATGGATGGCGGCAGCGGATTAAACCTCATCTACGAGGAAACCCTTCAAAAAATGGAAATAGACTGGAGCCGCATTGAGGGAAGCAGCACAACCTTTAGAGGAATAATCCCTAGCCGGGAGGCGCGCTGCACAGGAAAAATCACACTCGATGTGGTATTCGGCTCGCCGGACAATTACAGATCCGAAGAAGTCACGTTCCAAGTGGCCCCGTTCAACAGCGGATATCACGCTATATTAGGACGAGAGGCATTCACAATTTTTCAAGATGTACCCCATTACGGGTACATGAAGCTCAAAATGCCTGGGCCGGGCGGAATAATCACTCTCGTTAGTAATCCAGACATAGCACTCCGCGCCGAAAACAAGACAGCCGCATTAGCCTTAGAGGCACTATCCGAAGCCCTAGCGGCAGAGGAACTCACCGCGCTGTGCTCTACGGTGAATAGGGACGATGTGATACTCGATAAGAGATCCAAGTCCACCTCCTTTAAACCAGCAGATGAAATAGTAAAATTCCAGGTCCACCCAACGGACCCAACAAAGACGGCCTCCATCGGGGCACAATTGAACCGTGATGTAGACGCCGCACTGCGAGAATTCCTTCGGGAAAATTGGGACATTTTTGCCTGACACCCCTCGGATATGCCCGGAATCCCACGCAGATTGGCAGAACACAGCCTAAACATCCTAAAAGGATTCAAGCCAGTCAAACAGGCTCTTCGACGATTTTCCGAACCCAAAAGACAGGCAATGGGAGAAGAACTAGCCAAACTATTGGAAGCCGGATTCATCAGAGACATCAAACATCCGGATTGGCTAGCAAACCTGGTAATGGTACCAAAGAAGGACAAATCCTGGCGCCTATGTGTCGATTTCAAAGACCTAAATAAAGCCTGCCCAAAGGATCCCTTCCCCCTCCCCCGCATCGACCAAATCATCGATGCCACTGCAGGGCACGATTCATTGTGCTTCCTGGACGCATACTCCGGCTATCATCAAATTAAGATGGCAGAAGCGGATCAAGCCGCAACGGCATTCATTACTCCATATGGACCATTCTGCTTCAACACGATGCCCTTCGGACTTAAAAACGCCGGCGCAACATATCAGCGCATGATTCAGACATGTCTGGCTACCCAGATCGGCAAAACAGTAGAGGCATACATAGACGACATAGTCGTCAAAACTAAACACGTCGAAACTCTAGTAGATGACTTGAGGCTCACATTCGACAACCTCAGAGCATATGACATCAAGCTGAATCCGGAAAAATGCGTTTTCGGTGTACCAGCTGGGAAGCTGCTGGGCTTCATCGTATCCGGTAGAGGAATTGAAGCAAACCCAGCCAAGATCCGAGCTCTGTCACAGCTAGATATCCCAAAAGACCTCAAGCAAATACAAAAATTGACTGGATGCGTGGCGGCTCTAAGCCGCTTTATCTCCCGTCTAGGAGAAAAGGCATTGCCCCTCTATCGCCTCCTTAGGCGCATCGAACACTTCGAGTGGACAGATGCTGCCACCGCCGGACTCGAAGAAATAAAGGCCATATTGGCAACAAATCCGGTCCTGGCTGCGCCCAACCTGGGCAAACCAATGTTGTTATACATCGCAGCAATGCATCAAGTTGTAAGCGCGGTACTCGTCGTCGAACGAGAGACAGAAGGGCATAAATTCCCTCTTCAAAAACCAGTATACTACGTATCCACTGTGTTAACCCCCTGCAAGTCCCGTTACCCGCACTATCAGAAGATAGCATACACGGTGTTCATGGCATCCCGGAAGCTCCGACACTACTTTCAAGAGTGTTCGATAACAGTGGCCTCTGAAGTACCACTTAACGACATTATAAACAACCGCGACGTGACGGGCAGGATTGCAAAATGGGCCATTGAGCTCTTACCATTTGATATAACTTACAAACCTCGGCGAGCCATAAAGTCACAAGTTTTGGCTGACTTTGTCGCTAAATGGACCGAAGCCGAACTCCCTAAAGAGTACGGCGTATTCTCCAATTGGATTATGCACTTCGACGGCTCTAAAATGCTAGCCGGATTGGGGGCTGGCGTCGTATTGACGTCCCCGACCGGGGACACGGTCCAATACGTACTTCAGATAATGTACACGGACTCCAACAACACAGCCGAATACGAGGCCCTTTTACATGGTCTCCGGATGGCAATCTCCATGGGCATTCAACGCCTAGAGGTGCGCGGGGATTCAAACCTCGCAATATCCCAAATAAACGGAGACTTTGACGCCAAAGATCCGAAAATGGCAGCATATGGCAACGCTGTCCTAAAAATGTCAGCCCGGTTTGAAGGACTTGAATTCCATCACGTAGCCCGGGATAATAACCAAGCAGCCGACGTACTGGCACGCATCGGCGCAAAACGCGACGCTGTGCCTCCTAACATCTTCCTGGAACGGCTCTCCAAGCCATCCGTACTATGGGAAGAGGAGTCCGGAAATAACAAACCGGAACAAGCCGCACCAACCGGCGATTCAGCCGATGACATAACACCTTCAGCCCACGACATAATGGCAGTAACTGCCCCGTCGATAGAACCATTCCTCGCCTACTTGCTTAGGCAGGAACTCCCCGAAGACCATAATGAGGCCCGCTGCGTAGTCCGGTGATCTAAAGCCTACAAGGTCCATGAGGGAGAACTCTATAAGAAAAGCACAACCGGAGTCCTTCAAAGGTGTATCTCCGAAGAGGAAGGGCGAGACCTTCTGGCTGAAATTCACGCCGGACTAGGCGGACACCATGCCGCAGCTTGGGCCCTTGTAGGAAAGGCATTCCGTACAGGATTTTATTGGCCGACGGCCCGAGCAGATGCTCAGGACTTAGTCCAAAGATGCGTCGGTTGTCAGCTCTTTGCTAATCAGAGCAATATGCCACCCACCGCCCTCAAAACTATACCCATTACCTGGCCGTTCGCGGTCTGGGGGCTTGACATGGTTGGACCACTTAAAGGGGGAACCCACAAGCAAAGATACCTATTGGTCATGGTGGATAAATTCACCAAATGGATAGAGGCCAAGCCAGTTAAAACAGCAGAGTCTGGACCAGTGATAGACTTCATATCCGGGGTAGTACACCGTTACGGTGTCCCCCACAGCATCATCACCGATAACGGCACGAACTTCACGGCCGACGAGGTTAAATCATGGTGCAAAAATATGGGCATCAAGCTCGATTACGCTTCAGTCTATCACCCTCAAACCAACGGTCAAGTGGAACGAGCAAATGGTCTAATAATGAGCGGCATCAAACCCAGACTAGTGTGGTCCCTTACGAAATCTGACACGCATTGGGTAGAGGAGCTCGACTCCGTACTCTGGGGGCTGCGGACAACGCGTAACCATACTACCGGATTCACACCATTTTTTATGGTATACGGCGCAGAAGCAGTTTTGCCCTGCGACATCATTCATGACTCACCTCGAGTGCGCATGTACGAAGAAAGAGAAGCCGAGTTGGATCGGCAGGATAGCTTGGACGCATTGGAGGAAGAACGCGACGTCGCCAAGGCTCGTTCCGCATTTTATCAGCAACAGGCTCGAAGATACCAAAGCAGAGAAGTACGGGCCAAGGCTTACAACGTTGGCGAACTAGTTCTATGCCTGCCGGACAAGAAAAAGGACAAGCTCAAGCCCAAATGGGAAGGCCCCTTCATCATCGATCAAGTCCTGACGGGCGGAGCGTACCATCTAAGAAATGCATCGGATAACCGACTCGAGCCGAACCCATGGAACGCAGCCCGCCTCCGAAGATTCTATGCCTAGCGCCGGACTAAGAGTTCGTCCATTTCCCCTCGTCCAATTTTTTTTACTTCAGCTGCCTTTTGTTTATCTTTTTCTTCTCAACCCTATTCATCAAAGCCTTAAAGGTCCTACTTGCGCAACGTTCACGCGCAATTGATGTGCTATCCGCACTCATTATACCTGGGGGCTTCTTTACCAGAAGCTTAATTATAAGGGCTTCATGCCCAGCACATGTGTCAAGCCTCCACATGTACCTTTTATTCACCATTATATGCATCGATATGACTTAAGTTTTGGCCAAGCTGGGTTGCCTGGCTCCTGTGCTTACCCCTACGTTCCCGATTGTTTGGCTAGGAGGTAAAGGGAGCACCTCTGCGATTGTTACTGTCGGGTCAGCCGGATGTGTACCTCAGACTGGGTGAAGCCGAAAGCTAGCGTTCTTAAGGGAATATTCGGTCGTTGACTTAAAAGATGATTTTTTATCCACTTATTTATCTACCCCCAGATGCTTTTCTGCTTTTTTTGCAGTCCGGACATGCACTTTAGGGCATGCCACCCCCAGAGGAAAGGAACCCTTAACGGAACTATTCTCCCTGGAAGATGTTTCTTACTACCCATGTAATATAACATAACTAGTTGGGCACTTGTCTGATAAAGCACTAATGACCCCTACGCCTGGTCTCCATGCATACCCCGGTTGTTTCATAACCGAGAAGGTATTCGGACACACTCCGGACTCTAGGGTCCCGAGGTCGAAGCGAAAAGGTCGGCAAAGACAAACGATCTACAATCCGGCTAGAAGGCATTTTATATGTCATTTTATAATACATTGTCAAATTGACTGATTGTATTCTTCCTCAATCCCGTCTAATAGGTTGTCTAATTTACAGTCCTGTTGGGAAAATTTAGCGGCCAGCTCTACTTGGCCGTATACTAAACTCCTTCCCATCGGGCCCCACAGGTCCGACTTCGGCCATGTGGTTGGGATCCGCCTTCTTGTACCGCGTCTTTACCATGGCCCAGGCCTCCCTGGCACCTTGGCGGCAGGCCGAAATCTTCCATAAATGGAAGCGCTGCCGCACTCCCTGAAGCTTCTCCGCAAGCTCCCCAAGACCCTCGGGTAAGGAGAAGGCTGGCCATAAAGCCTGGATGACGCCGCTCATTGCCTGCCGAACTCGTTCGATCAGTTGTAACAATTCGGGAAGTTGATCACCCGTTGATACGGGCATCTCCTCCGCAGGGCGACCTGTGAGCATACCTGTAGACATATTCTGTCAAATTGACTTCCTCGCCGAACTCTTCTTTTCAAAGGAGTTCGCTCAAGCACTTACTATAGATGCCGCGACGAAGCCGCTGATTCTCCTTAACGGAGCCCGACAGCTCGGCCCGAACGCCTTTCAGCTCTTCTCCAAGCTGGGCATGGGCATCCTGGAGCTTGTTCCTTTCATGCTGCACCTTATGCAGCACCCTCTCGCTGGCCTTTAGTTGGCGCAGAAGTTCTTGCCTGTCCGGATCTTGTCCGGCAGCACCTGCAACGTCATTTTTTAGACTTGCGCAAAGGCCAAATGCTACTTATCTTTCTAAAATAATGCGTTACCAGGAGAGGTCCCTGTGTTTCCTCCTGCGCCAAAGAGTGTGGCCTCAAGTTGGGCCTTGCACTCTTGCAGCTCCTGAGACAGTTGGGTATTCTTCTCGGTAAGATCCTACGTTTCATATGATCCTTAAATCAGTTAATATAACTACTTTAAGTCTCGGGGGCTACTGGCATATACAACTATTAAATTCTCTTACCCGTATGTCTTTTACATACTGCTCCGTGGCTCTGGTAAAACCATCTTGAGCAGCATGAAGGTGCGCGTCCCCCGCGTTAAAGGCATTCAACACCTCGGGGGAGAAGCACGCGTCACGAAATACTGTCCGGCGGCGCCTATGATTCAGGGCACTCTCCACCTCAGACTTGGTGGCGGATAGTCTGTCGGCATCCTCCGTCGGAGGAACGTCTGGCTCGCGCCTTGCGCTCGCCTCCCCCTCCAGACCAGGTGCTGGAGCCTGGCTGGTAGAGGTTGGATTGGCAACCTCCACGCCCGCAGTCCGGCGGACGCTTTTTTCCCTACAAAAGTCATGAGCACTCAAACGCTTCCTAGGAACGTTGCTCTAAATAATGAATTATGACCTACACCTTTGCGGCAACGTTTCAGTCCGCGCCGCGCTCCTCTTCCGCCTACTGGTCCGGACTGGCCTTTGTTGGCCAGCCACCGCGGGCTCGGCTTCTCGCCCTAGGGGCGCCTCCTGCACAGCGCCATCATATACGGTGGTCAGAAATAAGCAAGGAAGGAATGACGGTGTCAGGACTTCGGTTGCAATCACCTGGGAAGCCCGATATAGTCCGGGATAGTCGGCCGTGATGGCGACTGAAGCATTGTCCATGCTGAGCTGGTGGAACACCCCGTCAATTAGCTCCACCATTATGTCCGGATCCTCTTCGGAGGCCGGATCCCAGGATCTCTCTGGATCTTCGGGTTGCGGAGCTGGACTTAGCATGTCCTTCACGATCCGGCGCAGCTCCTGCGTCGAAAGAAGAACACAATATAAGAAACTTAAGTTTCAAAAAGCATGGGTCGGGCACGCAGAGTGTTCGCTTACCCAAGGCCGGGGATTATTCATGGAGAACCCATTTAATGGGTTCGTCCAAAGGAAATCCTCCTTCTCCCCCTTATACAGGCTGGACAAGATCGTCACCAGATCTTCAACCGAATCCGGCCCTTCGCGGCCATGACGGGTGGCCTCGTCCTCCCCGTTGAAATCCCACATGGGGTGGCCCCTGTATTGTAGTGGCTGCACCCCCCGCATAGTGCATGTCGCCATGACTCCAATCATGGTCAGCCCGGCATGGGCCAGTAACCTTATTCGGCCCATCAAATAATGGACGCTCTTGTATTCCTCTAGTTGGGGGCTCCGCGGACGCCAACTAAGGCGTTTCTTCAGAGGAGCATTGCTGAACTCCGGGAGGCCGATCCGAACAGGGTCCGGCAGTGGAGCGTCTTCTATATAAAACCATTCCGAAGGCCAGTCTTCGGACGCCTTCTTAGGGGTTTCGGATGGATATCCGGTCCCAGCAATGCGCCATATTTCGGCGCCGCCCACTTGATGTATGGACCCCTCGTGAGAACGGGGTACAAGGCAGAACAACCTCTCCCACAGTGCGAAATGGGGCTCGACACCCAGGAATAGCTCGCAAAGAACTACGTAACCCGCAATATGCAGGATTGAGGTGGGCGTGAGGTGATGAAGCTGGAGTCCGTAGAACTCCAGGAGCCCGCGGAGGAATGGATGTACAAGAAATCCGAGCCCCCTTATCAGATAGGGGACGAAGCATACCCGCTCCCCTTTGTTGGGACTTGGGGTAACCTCCTCTTGCTTCCCACCTTTGTAGGTGGCCAGCCTGGCTCGAACCGGAACCATGAAGGCCGGAGGGAGATATCCCCCCGCTTGGAGCTTCACCAGCTCGTTGTGCAGAACAGAGCATCTCCTCCAATCTCCTAGCAAAGGGCTGGGAGCACGAGAAGAGGAGCCGCGTTGACGGTCCATGATGGAATGGATTCTTGGTCGAAAGCGCTCCGATGAGTATTTGCGGGAGGAAGATGGTGATTTGGATCTGGATTCTTGCCTCCTTTATAGGCAGATTGTTCGCACAACTAGGGGGTAAAACATAAAAGACACCCTGGCTTTTCACATTCGCGCGACGTGTGGAAGAAGGCTGTTATTGGGTGTGGAAGCCAAGACGCACAACATTGATGAGGAAGCCGGACACTGTTCGGCAGGTACGTAGAACTTGAAGGAGAACCCGCCTTGCAACGCCGAAGACTACACACATGCTGGACTTATCGTCATTGAAGCCTGGTTCGGGGGCTCCTGAAGAGTCCCGGATTAGGGGGTGTCCGGATAGCCGGACACCCATCATCGGCCGGACTATCATCGGCCGGACTACCATCATTGACCGGACTCCAAGACTACGAAGATACAAGATTGAAGACTTCGTCCCGTGTCCGGATGGGACTTTCCTTGGTGTGGAAGGCAAGCTTGGCAATACGGATACGTAGATCTCCTACCATTGTAACCGACTCTATGTAACCCTAGCCCTCTCCGGTGTCTATATAAACCGGATGGCTCTAGTCCGTAGGACACAACAACAACCATTACAATCATACCATAGGCTAGCTTCTAGGGTTTAGCCTCCTTGATCTCGTGGTAGATCCACTCTTGTAAACATCCACAATATCAATATCAATCAAGCAGGACGTAGGGTTTTACCTCCATCAAGAGGGCCCGAACCTGGGTAAAACATCGTGTCCCTTGTCTCTTGTTACCATCCGCCTAGACGCATAGTTCGGGACCACTTACCCGAGATCCGCCGGTTTTGACACCGACACTCTTCCTCTCGCCGTCTCTCTGTTACTCGAGCTGCGCCGCCACCGCCGCAAAGCTCCTCATCTTCACCGACTCCGGCCGCTGCATCAACCTGATCCCGACCAGAAAAAACAACAACGGTGGACCTCCGCGGCCAGTCTGCATCTGTGAGTTCCCCTCTTCCCCTGTTTTTAGATCTGCATTAAAGCTTCTTCGAGTTCGTCGGCGTTCGTAATCGCCTGAGTCAAACCCTTGATAGTTTTTACCTCCAATGCCCCCTTTTGATCTTCAGATAGTGTAGAACAATAGCGGTGGTTGTTTCGCACCCGTTTCCAACTGCAAATAGATCCCATTCCGTCGCACAGAGGCCCCGTTTGAACCTTTGAACTCCATCTGTACCAGTCCTAGGTCTAGAAATTTTTCTTTTCAGAATAGTCGTTTGATCCAAAATAATAGCCGCAACTTGTGAAACCTGTTTGTTCCACCCTTAAATAAAAAATTGCCTCTGTCGATATTGTTTAACCACGACTGTCCATGTGGCCGGTTTAAATAAATGATACTGATCTGTGAACCTTGCTTGTTTCTCGTGACTTAAGAAAATTTTACTGCCCTTGATACCTGTAGTGGCTTAGATATCACTGCGTAGTTGCCCATATATCATTAGGCCCCTTCTTAAGCCGCCATCTTGAGTAGACTTAAAATGTTTTCCTCTGGGTTAAATTTGAACCGGAACCTCTTATTTTGTCATAGGCTTCAATTTACGTAATGGCACCCAAGGCTCCCAAAGCTCCCGTGACCTGCAACTGGGTCAAATCCACTGTTACAGAGAGCACTTTGTCTGATTTTGTGAAGTCCGGCCATCTGCCCAAGAAAAAGGAGGTCATGTATTATCGTGCTCCTAACCCGTCAGAGGAGAAGCCTTAACCCAAAAAGGGGGAGGTGATCATGTTTACTGATCACATGAACCGGGGCTTCGCTCCACCCGGTTCAAAATTCTTTAGGGATGTTTTGCATTTCTTTGACCTCAGACCTCAAGACATCGGGCCCAATTCCGTGTCAAACATTTGCAACTTCCAAGTCTTCTGCGAGGTGTACCTTGGAGAAGAGCCCAATATACTTTATTTAGAGAGCTATTCTATTTAAACTGGCAGAATGAACGTGCCAACGGGCCCAGTCTTGAACTCGGTGGCATCTCGATTCAGCGGCGGAGAGACTGCCTTTTTCCTTATGTTGAACTGCCGAGTCACCCAAAGGATTGGAATCAGATGTGGTTCTACTGCCAGGACACTTCTCCGGCTGAGGAAAGTCCTCTGCCCGGCTTCCACGCCCTGCGCCTTGAATCCAACCACCCGCTGTCGGATAAACTGACTGCTGTTGAATGTCTGCCACTTGCTCCCACCATTAGAAAAATCAAAGCTCTTTTGGGAAATGGCTTGGACGGCATCGACCTAGTCCGAGTCTGGGTTACTTGGCGAGTGCTTCCGTTAAGCCGCCGCCCCGGCTTAATGTGCACTTACTCCGGCGAGAAGGATGACCCACTGTGTCATAGCCCCGATGACTTACCAGAGGATGTGGTGGAGGCCACGACCCAAACGTTGTTGAAAGAGTGCACGGTGATCAGCAATGCCTTTGGCTTACTTCCTTTCTGCAAGAAGAACCCGGCCCCCGCAGTGAGTCATCAACCTCAATGAATACTTTTTACTATATTACACCTTGCTTTTACTCATAACCCCTTATCTTTTTCCACAGGCCGATGACAACTTTTGGAAGGTCAAATATGACCATGAAGCTGCCAAACAAGCCAGAGCAGCCAAGAGAACCGAAAGAGAAACCGCCAAAACAGGAACTTCAAGGAAGAAGAAGCCAAGCACTTCAGATTTATTCAAATTGGACGACACTTCTGATGATGAAGAAGAGGTAATTCTTAACTCTCCTGACTCTTTTGTCATTATTTTATTGACATTTTATCCTTTCAAGAGGATACGGGGAACAGCCAAGCGATTGACGAAGAGGTAACTATAATCTCCTCCAACTCAGAGCCTTTGCCAAAGCAAAAAATCCAAAGGGTGACCCGGAAAGTAAGATTTTCACATCCTCTAGCTTATCAAGATCCTCAATTTCTTTTGAAGCAACAATAGTTTGAAAGCCGGAGGCAGACCCGGAACAGCAAAGATGTAGAGCTCTCCTCCGGCTTACCTGACGTAACCAGGAAGCGTCGGGCTGAGGTTATCTCCGATTTACGTTCTGTTTTACCTTTGGCGGATTTAATTCACCAACCTCTCAATTCATCTAACTCCAATTATCAGGATACCTCTCCTTCCTCCGGCGAGTCTATGCAATCTAACATGCCGGCTTTCAAAACTGCCCCCGGGTAACGTATTTTTGTTTACCTTATGCTTTACCTTACCCATGCTTTTGTACTCATCTTTCTGCCTTTGTCCACAGCGTGCAAGTGAAGCCCAGTAAGAGGGCAAAAAAGAGTAAGCCTTCCTGAGACCCGGTCGTGACTGAACCGGAGCTTGGCACGACTGCTCCTGATAGTTCTACCCATCAGCTGTCGCCTGAACCAGCCTATGACATTCCAACACCAACCTCTGATCCACCCGCCGAAGATACTCTGAACAACTCTGATAACCTGGAAGCTCTTAGCCCGGCCAAGACAATTGATCTGGACATTGAGATTCTGAAGACTCAGTTTGTTGAACCAGGGCGGCCCACTGTCCTTGCCAAGTGCTCTGCTAAGGAGGAGCTTCCGGAACGCCGAAAGGCCAAGCTAGACATTGCTGACTATACTCATTTAAGCATTGGAGATATAGTCTCTGGCTATCTCAGTCAAGTACATAGCAGCTGTGACCTTGAAATTGACATGGTGAAACAAATACAACACAAATTTGAGGTATAACTTATGCTACTTTCCTGAATCTTACTTACTGTATCAGCCCCCCAAGTCTATTTCTTATGAATAAATATGATGTAGACTTAGAAAACTGCTTAGCACTGCTCTGTCCGGTTCAGAAAGAAGATATTTAATCCGGTTGTAACATGATACCTTGAACTTGCGATACACATTAGCCCCCAAGTGTCAAGTATCTTTAATACTTGGGACTTAATTTGCATGAACCGGCATTGTTAGTTAAAATTCTTCAGCATACATTAGCCCCCAAGTGTCAAGTATCTTTGCTTGCAAAGTGCTTGGGACTTAATGTTACCTTACCATAATTCTGACTATAACCCGGCATCAATGCAGGCTACCATAAGTCAATTTGAGTCGGAGATTGCTGACCTGAAGAGCCGTCTGACAGCACAAGAACTTGAAATTCAAAAGGCCAACTCCAAATTTGAATTCAGCGTCTCTGAACAAGAAAAGTTGAAGAAGAATTTTGAGGCGGAGAAGAAAATCTGGGCTGATGAGAAGGCTTCACTGGTGACCCGGGCCGAGACGGCAGAGGCATTGCATGCAGAAGCAACAGCGGAGCTGTCCGGATTAAAGCACCAGATATCTCAAATGATCTCAACAATCTTTGGTAAGTTACTCATATAAACTTTAAACTTTGCAAATCTTCTTTCAATGATTACTTCAATTGTCACCTCCGGCTCACCTTATGTTTAATAACGCAGGCCCCAGGAGCACAAACCTTAAGCAGAACATGTTGATCAAGCTGCAGGCAGTTTATACTCTTGTGGAACAGATCTACACCAGGTCACAACGTGCTTTGGCCATTGGGGCTTTATCAAATGATGTTCCCCATCTTCTGCAAGATGTGCTAAAGCAGCTTGCTATGCTACCTCAGCGGGTTCAAGATCTAAGGCGGGCGTCCGCAAGAGCCGGGGCTATAGCCGCGTTGAGCCGGGCAAAAGCATGGATTCCAGAGCTAGACCCGGCCGACCTCGCTCTTGGATACCCGAGTCTGAAAGAAGATGGGACCGTATTTGATGAATAGGATTTCACTGCGTGTGTCAAAGATATACGCCCCGTGGCTACTCTCATTGGGAATGATACGGACCTTACCAAGTATCAGTCGGGCTATGACAGCGAGAACCGGAGAATCCCAACACCTCCCTATGATGACGTCAGCCTGATCCCTCCAACTCGTAAGCATACCTTTGCCCCTGAAGTGGACCCAGACGGTTTAATAGATGATGAAGCCGAGTTTGAAGCCTTGAGTGGCATTGACTGGGCCTCGTCAACCTTCCAGGACAGGGCAGCCGACGGAGAGGCAGAGAAGGATAACCGGGAATCTTCAAGCCCACCAAAGGAGTGAACCACCAGGTGTTTATGACTTTGCGAAAACAATGCTTCATTATTCAGACTCGGGGAGTCTTGTAATAGGGTAGAAAAAACCTCTCAATTTTTGTCATGCCTTCGCGCATGTTTATGGAACTTAATAGTTTTGTAAGCCGTCATCGCTATATACTTCCAGCTTATGTTGATCTTTTATTTCCTTGATGTTAAATTTGCTTGCCTTATCCTGCATATAAAACAAGCAAAAATTCCCTTGGCAGTTTATCGCATCAGGGGTCACATAAGGTATTGATAACCCAGAGTGCGAACCAAAACATCATATAAAGGCCGAGTTAGGATTATATTTGTTAAACATAATCACAATAATATACCTGTGATCCTTTTGATGATCTCGCCTGCTTATATGACCTACACCATGCGGGTAAATTCAACTCCTGAAGGTTGGAACATATAATGTTCACCTGGCACTTAATAACCTGGGGTGATCAATATTAAGCCGGAAGAACAAAAAACCATCTCATAGTGCTTTCAAGAAGGTCTCAAGATAGTCAAATAATTAGACTTATGAAGTATAATGGATAATAACAATATTCAAAGGATTCTGATTCAAATGTGATCAGTAAACCGTTCCAAAGGGGATAAGCTAAGATTCGGATATGATCATATAGCCCCCAGTGGCTTTGGCGATGCCAATCAAGTGGGTATCGACAGCTATGTTCTCTTTGGTTTGAATATGACCTATGTTTGAACAGGAAGCCCCCAAGTGACCATAAGAGTTGTTTAATGACGCTGATTCGAATACGATCCACGTCAGACCCAAAGGGGTTAAGCTATGATTCAAATATGATCAAGAAGCCCCCAAGTGGGTTTGGCAGTATTGCCGATCAAGTGAGTATTGACAGCTATGTTCTCTTTGGTTCGAATACAACCTATGTTTGAACAGGAAGCCCCCAAGTGACCATAAGAGTTATTTAATGACGCTGATTCGAATACGATCCATGTCAGACCCAAAGGGGTTAAGCTATGATTCAAATATGATCAAGAAGCCCCCAAGTGGGTTTGGCAGTATGCCGATCAAGTGAGTATCGACAGCTATGTTCTCTTTGGTTCGAATACGACCTATGTTTGAACAGGAAGCCCCCAAGTGATGGCTAGATTCAGATATGATCATAAGTCGGACCAAAGGGAAAGCCGGATTCAGATATGATCTGCTCCCTGTTGGTTGTTTCCACCACCTGATAAAGAAGACATGCAGACCTTTGAGGATAAAAAGGACAGAGGTCCCGCTTTATTGCTTTATATAATATATACATCGTCAAAATATATACATCTTGAGAGCCGGTGGCTCAAGTATAGTAAGGCCGAAGATGGGCGATATTCCATGGCCGGCGGGTCTCCTCCTCTGACTTACGTGAGTCTTTGTGCTCTCGAACATCAATGAGGTAGTATGACCCGTTGGTCAGATTCTTGTTGACCACAAAGGGTCCTTCCCAAGGAGGGGATAGCTTGTGCATATCAGACTGATCCTGGATGAGCCGGAGCACTAAGTCGCCTTCCTGAAAGGTTCTGCTTCTAACCCGGCGGCTGTGATAGCGGTGCAGGTCTTGCTGGTAAATTGCCGAGCGGGCTATTGCCAAGTCTCGCTCCTCATCAAACAAGTCAAGTGCATCCTGACGAGCTTTTTCGTTATCAGCCTCAACGTAAGCCGCCACGCGGGGTGAATCGTGCCGGATGTCACTTGGCAGGACTGCCTCTGCTCCATATACCATGAAGAAAGGTGTGTAACCCGTAGATCTGTTGGGCGTAGTGTTGATGCTCCATAGTACAGGGGTAACTCCTCCACCCAACAATCCGGAGTCCGCTGTAAGGGGACCAAGAGCCGTGGTTTAATACCCTTCAGGATCTCCTGATTAGCTCTTTCTGCTTGACCATTGGATTGAGGATGAGCAACAGCCGAAACATCAAGCCGGATATGCTCTCGTTGACAGAATTCTTCCATGGCACCCTTGGAGAGATTGGTGCCATTATCAGTTATGATGTTGTGTGGAAAACCAAAACGAAAGATCACCTTTTTGATGAACTGAACCGCCGTGGCTGCATCACACTTACTGACCGGCTCTTCCTCAATCCACTTTGTAAACTTATCCACTGCCACCAGGAGGTGTGTCTTTTTATCCTTAGACCTCTTGAAAGGTCCAACCATGTCAAGCCCCCAGACTGCAAACGGCCAAGTAATTGGAATTATCCTTAACTCTTTAGCCGGCACATGAGCTCGTCGTGAGAATTTTTGACATCCGTCACATTTGCTGACTAGATCCTCTGCATCAGCATGAGCCGTCAGCCAATAGAAACCATGACGGAAAGCCTTGGCCACAAGAGATTTTGAGCCGGCATGATGACCACAATCTCCTTCATGGATCTCACGAAGTATCTCTTGACCCTCCACAGGCGACACACAATGTTGAAATGCCCCAGTGACACTGAGGTGATGTAACTCGCCATGAACAATCGTCATAGATTTGGACCGCCTGATGATTTGTCTCGCCAAGGTCTCATCCTCAGGCAACTCTCCCCGGGTCATATAAGCCAAATATGGCACTGTCCAATCCGGGATGACGTGAAGGGCAGCCACCAGCTGTGCCTCCGGGTCTGGCACTGCTAGTTCTTCCTCTGTAGGTACCTTGACAGAAGGATTATGCAAAACGTCGAGAAAGGTGTTAGGCAACACCGGCTTACGCTGAGATCCCAACCGGCTTAACGCATCAGCCGCCTCATTCTTCCTTCGATCAATGTGCTCCACTTGATAACCTTTGAAGTGCCCAGCCACATCATCTACTTCACGATGGTAAGCCGCCATAAGGGGATCCTTGGAGTCCCACTTGCCTGGCACTTGTTGAGCCACGAGATCTGAGTCGCCCAAGCACCTTACCCGGCTCAAGTTCATCTCTTTGGCCATCCGGAGACCATGGAGCAAGGCCTCGTACTCAGCTGCATTGTTAGTACAAGGAAACATAAGCCGGAGCACATAACAAAATTTGTCACCTCGAGGGGAAGTTAAAAAAACTCCAGCCCCTGAGCCTTCTAACTGCCTGGACCCATCAAAATGAATAGTCCAATATGTGTTATCTGGCTTCTCCTCAGGTGCCTGCAACTCTGTCCAATCATTGATAAAGTCCACCAAGGCTTGAGATTTAATAGCAGTACGTGGCATGTACTTCAAACCATGAGGCCCAAGCTCAATAGCCCACTTGGCGATTCGTTCTGTGGCCTCCCTGTTCTGAATGATGTGTCCCAAGGGGGCAGAACTTACCACCGTTATAGGATGACTTTGGAAGTACTGCTTCAGCTTCCGGTTTGCCATGAACACTCCGTAAACAAGTTTTTGACAATGTGGATATCTTTGTTTAGACTCAGTGAGCACCTCACTGATGTAGTAAACTGGCCGTTGAACCAGATGCTCCTTGTCTGCCTCCTTACGCTCCACCACGATGGCGACACTGACGGCTCGTGAGTTAGCAGCCACATATAACAGCAACGACTCTTTATCAATGGGAGCCGCAGGACCGGTGGCTCAGACAACTGTCTCTTTAAATCTTCAAAGGCCATATTAGCAGCATCACTCCAGACAAAGGTGATTGTTTTCTTCATCATCTGATACAGCGGTAGGGCCTTCTCACCTAAGCAGCTTATGAACCGGCTTAAAGCAGCAACACGACCTGCCAGTCGCTGAACATCATTGATGCATATCAGTTTAGCCAGAGAGGTAATTGCCTTGATCTTCTCCGGATTAGCTTCAATGCCTCTGTTTGAGACCAAGAAACCCAAGAGCTTGCCTGTAGGCACACCAAATACACACTTGTCATGGTTAAGCATCATCTTATAAACCCGGAGATTATCAAAGGTCTCTTTCAGGTCGGATATCAAGGTTTCCTTCTCTCTGGACTTCACTACGATGTCATCCACATAAGCGTGAACATTGCGCCCAATTTGATCGTGGAGACAGTTCTATACACATTGCTGATAAGTCGCCTGAGCACTCTTGAGCCCAAATGGCATAGATACATAATAGAAGGCTCCATACGGAGTAATGAAAGCCATCTTCTCCTGGACCTTAACTGCCATTTTGATCTGATGATAACCAGAGTAAGCATCCAAAAAGCTCAAACGCTCGCAACCCGCCGTAGCATCAATGATTTGATCAATACGGGGGAGAGCAAAGGGATCAGCCTGACAAGCCTTATTTAAGTCCGTGTAATCCACACACATCCGCCAGGTGCCGTTCTTCTTGAGCACAAGCAACGGGTTAGCCAACCACTCCGTGTGAAAAACTTCAACAATAAACCCAGCCGCTAAGAGCCGGGCGACTTCCTCTCCAATAGCTTTCCGCCTCTCTTCGTTGAACCGTCGAAGAAACTGCCTGACCGGCTTATACTTCGGATCAATATTGAGAGTGTGCTCAGCGAGTTCTCTCGGTACACCCGGCATGTTAGAAGGTTTCCATGCAAAGATGTCCTGGTTCTCACGGATGAACTCGATGAGCACGCTTTCCTATTTAGGATCCAAATTGGCACTGATACTGAACTGCTTAGATGAATCACCGGGATTGAAATCCACAAGCTTGGTTTCGGCAGCCGACTTAAACTTCATTGCTGGGTCATGCTCGGTGGTTGGCTTCCTTAGAGAGGTCATATCTGCCGGGTCAACGTTGTTTTGATAAAACTTCAGTTCCTCTGCTGCACAAATAGACTCAGCATAAGCCGCGTCGCCCTCCTCACATTCCAAGGCTACCTTTCGACTTCCATGCACAGTGATGGTGCCCTTGTGACCCGGCATCTTAAGCTGCAGGTAAACATAGCACGGTCGTGCCATGAACTTGGCATAAGTCGGTCGTCCAAACGGAGCATGATACGGACTCCTGATTTTGACCACCTCAAAGGTTAATTTCTCAGCTCTGGAATCATACTCATCTCCAAAGGCCACTTCCAGTTCAATCTTGCCAACTGGGTAAGCCGACTTACCAGGAACCACTCCATGAAAAATAGTGTTGGACGTCTTCAAATTCTTATCAGTTAACCCCATGCGTCGAAAGGTCTCATAATAGAGGATATTGATGCTGCTACCCCCGTCCATGAGTACCTTAGTGAATTTATATCCACCAACCTGAGGCGCTACTGTCGGATTTCGGGTTCCGGCAGACCCTCTAGGTTCGAACACTGGGGTGCGCGCGGAGATCTCGCCCTCTACCTACCTGCACCTCGCCGCCTCGCTAGGATCTAAGCTATGAAAGGAACAACACAAGAGACACAGGGTTTATACTAGTTCGGGCCACCATTGTGGTGTAATACCCTACTCTAGTTTGTGGTGTGGTGGATTGCCTCTGGGGCTGATGATGAACAATACAAGGAAGAATAGCCTCGCGAGGGTCTGTTCTTGGCAGGTGCGATGAACTGCTAGGGGGAGTTTAGTCGCTCTTCCTACTGGTTTCCCGGTTATGATGATCATGATCATGATGCTCTACCTTGTGGGTGGCTAGTCTTATTTATAGGCAAAGGCCCTGGGCCTCTTCCCAAATATTGAGCGGGAAGGGCACCAACAATTGGCCATTTTGAAGGGGAACACCTAGTACACTTATCCTGACTAAAGTTGGTCCTCGCCTGTCAAAGGCTCTGGTGGTGACGCCGGCTTGGGCTCCACAATGACTTCCTTCCTGCCGTTGCGACGGTCTCGGTCTTGTTGCATCGAAACGGATGCCTTTGCTTGATGCTCTCGCCTGCGCTTGCTCCCTTTGCACCAAAGAGGAAAGGAGGACACTGCGCGGGCTGGCGCCCGCCTGGCGCCCTTGGTCGTCATGGCTTGCGTCATGGGCACCTCGTGAGGTACCCCGCCTTGATCACTCCGCCTCCTCGCGAGCCAGCCTGACGAGGCCGTGCCTGAGGAAGCTTCCTGTCATCCACCCTGCGAGGCTTGGCCCCTTGCAAGGGTCTTGAGCTCGTGCTGATGAAGATGGGCCATGTTGGGCCGCCCCTTGAGCCACGCCGCAGGCCGCAGGCAGGCAAGTCTAGGGACCCCCATTCCCAGAACACCGGGAGTAGCCCCCGGGCCGAAGGCGCGCCCGGACTTGGCTGAGCAGAGAAGCGAAGGGGCAAGTGCGAAGCTCCGTGGGCCGTAACAGCCCGCGGCCTCGGGCGCCGCGTGGTGGTTGGTTGGTCGTGGGTGCCTTAGCAACTGCGTGAATCGACAAAAGAGCGGCATCTGTCTAGGCTTTGCTTCCCTTGCTTCCTCCGGTCATTGCCCAGATCCCCTTTCTTGCGCCCTTCCTTCCTGCCTCCTAAATCTTCAGATCTACTTTGACCGCGTGCCCTTAGCAAGACATGGCGCCTCGCCAGACCCCGGCCAGAGCTTGGTACTCACCCGCCTTGGACTCGCCGAACATGTCAGAGACGAGCCTTGCCCGGGTGCGCCGGATGGTGGCGACGCAAGGCATCGACAGGGCGGAGGTGTTCAAGGCCGGCTCCGCCCTTCCCAAGGGCCAAGGGAGCACCTTCTATCCGCTCTTCGTAAGCGCCATTGCTGCCGGTCTGGTGCCTCCCTTTTCTGAGTTTTTCTTCTATGTCCTCCGCCATTACAACCTGCAAGCTCTGCACCTCCACCCCAACTCTGTTCTTCTTATGGCGATCTTCGCCTACTATTGTGAGGCTCATGTCGGAGTGCAGCCCTCAGTGGCCTTGCTGCGCCACTACTTCTCCCTCCGGACCTCTCGTGGTCCCATCTCCGCGTGCGCGAGCTTTGTCGCATATGGCAGCTCCAACGCCATCTCAAAGCCCGGGAAGAGGATTGAGGGCTTCAGGAGCAAGTGGGTCATGGTAGATGCTGGGCGCATCCACCCTCGGCTGATTCTGCCCACGGAGCACCCCACGAGCTCCGATGATTGGTCTCGCGCGAAACTCGTGGACCCCTGCGTGAAGCCGATGCTGGAGAAGATGGACGCAGATCTAAGGCCGGGCAACATGGCGGCGGCGAAGCTGACCGGTGCATCGCTCCTGAGGGAGTTCCTGGAGCACCAAGTGGCCCCGCTTCGTCAGTACTCGCTTCCACTGTGGAGGCCTCGCCCAAGCCCCGCAGGCTTGGCCGACGAAGATCTGGCCGCGGTCCTCCAATCTTTGGTCGGGGGAGACGTGGCGAGGCTGGAGGGCTCCCCTATACCCCTGTTCCTTCGAGATGATTGGGAGCAGGCGGTGGACTCCATGCCTGTCTTCAATGGGGACGGGCCCGTGCCCATGAAGGTTCACGAGGACCCGGCGGCCCTGGCGACGGTGAACGTGTCCTCCGGCGACTCCAGTGAAGAGGAAGAAGAGGAGCGGGAAGAAGGGCCTGACTCCGAGGCTACCGACGGGGAGTCGAGAGTGCCCCTCCCCCGACGCAGGCCCCGTGCTCTCCGCCTCTTGCCGAGCGACGACAAGGATGGCAACGAGCAGGGCGGCGAGAGCTTGCCCCAATCCGGAAGAAGGACAGGACTGGGCTGGTCCCCCGCGGGTCTGCCCCGGCTCTGAGGCGATCCGCAGACGCGCCTCCTGCTCCCGAGCTTCTCGAGGCTGATCCCTGCAGCCGGCTCTCGGGCTTAAAGTACGGCCGGAGGTTGCTCGAGCTCACGAGCGATGACCAGTAAGTGCTTGATTCTTGTTTTATTACCTGTTTTGTCGCTGAGGCTTGACGTCTGTATCTCTTGGCTAGGCTGGCGCCTGCGGCGAAGAAGCTAAAGGGGGCTCTTGAGGTTCCATCTGGGGCAGCGCCTCTGCCCACGAAAGGAGGGACTGCAAGGCACGGGCCTCTCCTGCCCGGTCGTCTTCGCGAGGCCTGGTGGAGCTGGCTGTGGCGAGCTCAGCCCCCATGGCCCAAGCAACTCTTGAGGTATCCTTGCCTGATGCCACCGCCACAGCTGTTGGGGTGCAGCAGGTCCCGCCTCAGGGTACTGTGGTTACGCTGGCGTCCTCTCCTCCTACTCCACCAACTGCTGTCTCTCCGACTCCTCCCGTTGTCCTGGATCATGCTACTGCTGAACTGGACCGGTTGCGGCAAGATCTTCTGGGCACCGACCCTCGCCTGGTGGTCGGGCGCTTGGAGCTGGCTTCTGGCTGGATTCGCTCTGACGCTTCAATTCAAGCAGCGCTGGTTCAGGCCTCGACGGCTTACGACGAGGAGAAGATGGCCATCCTTGGGGCGAAGGCTGCTCGCGACGTCGCCGTGGGGGAGGTGGCCGATGCCCGAGGTTGTTGCAAGGCATTGGAGAGCGAGCTGCAGGGCCTGCGGGACCAGCTTGCCAAGGAGGTCCGCATTCGCCAAGAGAAGGAGGAAGACATGAAGGCTCGCGAGGCGGCCGTCAAGGACCGAGATGCCAAGCTTAACAAGCGCCGTGACCGCCTGGGTGCACTGGAGCAGGAGTTGGAAGCGAAGAAGGTCGAGCTGGACGGCAAGGCGCGGGTCCTTGCCGAGGACCGCGAGGCCTTCACGGAGATGGAGGTGAAGGCTCGCACCTTGCTGAGGTCGCTTTACGACAGCGGCCTGGAAAGCCCGCTGGCCGGCACCGAGGACGGCCCAGCCAAGCTACTCCCCTTCCTGATCCGTGCTCTTGAAGATGTCACCCCTGGCCTTGGCCCTACGGCTGAGGCCGAGGCGCGTGTCCTGTCTTCTGCAGCGCTGACGCGGGTCCTTACCCACGTCTACCTTCATGATCTTGACGTTGACCTCGACAGCCTGCTGGAGCCAGCGAGCGGCGAGCTTGCTGCCGCCGCTGCTGAGGCCGTGAAGGGTCGTGCAGAGGCTCTGCTGGCGAAGTTCCGGGCCTTCAGCACCAAGCTGAAGTGAGGCGCTGCCGGTCCTCCGGCTTCACAAGGCGAACCCGCTCCGCGCAGCTCCGCCGCCAACAAATGACTCTGTTGTGGCTCCTGTTCTGCTTTCAGCTCCTGCAACATGCATCATGTCTCGGGGAGGCGTTTAAACTTGTGTTTGGTGTTGTGATAACAGTTATGGACTGTAATATTTGCTTTTGAATTCCTTGAGATTTGCGCTTTTCCTTCCTACTTGCTTATGTTCTACGCCGGCAGAGCCCGGCCCCGCGCATATACCTTAGCCGCCGTTAGCCCCGACCAGAAACCAGGACGGGACCAAGGAGTGAGGGGCTACGTGACAAGTTAGGCTCCTGAGTCGCGATGCTCAGGAGTCCCCCTTGGCACACGAACAGCAAGTAGGGAGGTGAGATGTGTGGGTGAATCTACCATTCTACGTCTACATAGCCCGGCCCCGCACATACCTCAACCATCGTTAGCCTTTCAGAACTAAGGAGTGAGGGGCTACGTGACCAGTTAGGCTCCTTAGTCGTGATGCTCAGGAGTCCCCCTTGACGCTCAAACGGCCTTCGTACCTTGGCTCCGCTCAGGGAGGGACGTGCGACGAACTAGGCCTGAGGGGCCTGGCTGGGTGGCGTGCGTCTGGGCGTGACCCAGGCGCAGCCCCCTCGCACGGCACTCCCGAGGGGAGGCGTTGCGATGAGGCCAGACACTGAGCTCTGGGCTCCCTGAGGTTGATGCGGCCGGGAGCCACCCTCAGTTGTTTATCACGAGTGCGGAGCATAGCACTTCCGTATGTGTATGGGCATAGCCGCTCCTCGGCAGTGTCGTCAGCCAGCGCGGAGCATGGTGCTTCCACTGGTGTGTGGGAGGGGGCTCCCCTCCAGGAGGAGCCACCGGGGCATGTACAGCCCTGCCCTGGCACGTGGCTGGCACGGTAGGGCCTGACGAGGTGTATCTGGGCACCCGTGAGCCAGCGCGGGACTCATGGGGCCCTACCTCAAGGCGGGTTGCGCCTGGCACTGGGCCTTAACTTGTGATGTGTTCCTGCAAATTTGGTTAGATGTCGACGCTCTACGTCCTCGGGTCCCGGCCCTCGAGCGGGTCTCAGCCGTCCCTGGTATGCCAGGTCGCGATGCCGTGGACAAGGCCAGAGGGTGAGGGCTGGAGAGCTAGTAGGAGCCCATGAGTCGCGATGCTCAGGTACCCCCCCCCTTTAACGTGCAAGCGGCCGACATGAAGGAAGAAGAGGTGCCGTTGACAGGCATCAAATAGCAAGCATGATGAGTCGAACGCATGGCCCGAAAATAAACGCAAGAGGTGTACATGCCACTTGGTCTGACCCAAGCGACTTGGGGATGATGCAGCCCGAGGGGCGCCCCCAACAAAGTAAGCTAGGAACATAAAGTAAAAAGAAGATACATGCCGCAGGGACGGACCCACGCGGCCTGGGAATAATGCAGCCCTGGGGGCGCTCCCAGCTGGAAACGAAACTTGAAGGATGTCACCTGATAGCATTGAAGATGAAGGGGTGTTGAAGTAGCGGACGTCGTGGGCTGCGGAAGCCGATCTTCACGATCCCCCAGGCCCAAGAGCCTCGGGAGGTTCCGGAGGCGCTGGTGGCTCCTCGTGGACCATCTCCATCTCCGCTAGGACTGCGGAACGCCTGGCCTCCTGAGCCTCCAGGATGCTCCCCATGAGGCGCTGGCACGTGGCGGCCGCGTTCCGCAAGCTGTAGGGCATGCGAACGTAGTTGTGGGGTGGGCCTTCACAGCGCCCCACGCGTGAGGGCCAGAAGCGCTACTAAGAGGCGGCTCGGTTGAGCCCTGGGATGTCGATGCAGACGCGCAGCCCGCCATCCTCGCCTAGATGGGGAGCTGCGGCGGGTAAGTGGCGGCTGCCACTCATGACTCTTGAATCCTGCAACTCCTGCGCAATCTGACTAACGAACTCCTGAGGGTTTGGCCCTCCTTGCCTTGCTCCTTCATGAGGGAAACGTGCTTTGAAACACGCCTCCAAGTGGTGCCCAAGCGCCTCCCTCGTGACCTTAGCAAGGTCGGTGGCCCTCCAGGAGGGAGCCCCCGAGCCTTGCTTGAGGAGGGCGCCGGGCACGCCTTCCTATGCGACAGAAGGAGGTGCCCCCTGCGCAGGCGCAGACCCTGAGGGGCCTACCTCCTGAGGGGTCAGGCCTAGCAAAGTCTTCTTCTTCTTGGGAGCGATCTCAGGGAACCTCCCGCTCCCGCGATCTGGGTCTTCAAGTGATGCAGCCTAAAAAGCTCGCTCCAGGGAGCACACTGTGTCTCTTTCTTCACAAGGCACCGTGATGACTCCGCCGCTTCCTGGCATCTTGAGGACGTTGTAGCCGTGATGAGTCACAACCATGAACTTGGCGAGAGCTGGGTACCCGAGGATGGCGTTGTATGGCAGGCGAATGTGGGCGACGTCGAAGTCGATGAGCTCGGTGCGGTAGTTGTTGCGCGCCCCGAAGGTGACAGGGAGGCGGACCTGCCCAATCGGAACCATGGAGCCATCGGTGACTCCGGAGAAAGGCTTGGTTGGCTGAAGCTGATTGTAAGGCACTTGGAGATTGTTGAATGTCTCTACGGACAGGACGTTGAGCCCTGCCCTGCCGTCGATGAGGGTCCTGGTGACTTGCACGTTGCTGATGATTGGGGAGCAAAGCATCGGGAGGACTCCGGTTGTGGCCGCGCACTTGAGCTGATCCGCTGAACTGAACGTGATGGCGCACGCTGACCACCTAAGAGGGCGCGTGGCTTCGAGCTTGGGGAGGACTGCATTCACTTCGCGGGCGAACTGCTTGAAGATGCGTTGAGAGGCTGGTGCTTGAGCTCCGCCCAGGATGCAAGCGATCGCGCGCGGCTCCTGGAAGCCCCCAGCCCCCTTGTCCTGATGATGGTCCTCGTTTCTCCTTGGTTGCAGTGGTAGAGGAGGGAGGCCTGTGTTTCCTTGCGGACAATCCTCGCGAGGCTGATCCCTCCAGTCTCCCTCGCGAGGCTGATCCTGCCAGCGATCCTCGCGAGGTCGGTCGCGCCACCCTTGGCGAGGGCCGCGGTCTTCCCAGCGTCCTGCGTTCCTTCCTCCTCCTCGGTCATAGCCTCGATCGTTGCGGTCGGGGCGTCGGCGGATCCTCCCTTCTCGCACGGCTCGGAGCTCTTGACATCCGTTGGTGTTGTGGGTGTGGAGGTCGTGGTACACACAGTATCGGCTGCCCTTGAAAGACTCGGGCTGATCTCTGCCCCGCTTGGTGTCTGGTTCTGCCGCGAGCACGGCAGCCCCCTTGCGCTTCACGTCCTTGGCCTTGGATTTCTTCTCTTCTGGGTCTGCGGCTGGCAGCTCGAGGAGGGAAAGGCGCCCTTCCTCAGCCCTGGCACACTTGTTCGCCAAGTTGAACAGCTCCAAGGAAGTGCACAGATCTTCATGCATTGCCAGCTCCTCCTTCATCTTGACGTCACGCACACCATCGGAGAAGGCCGAGATGATGGCCTCCTCGGTCACCTTGGGAATCTTGAGGCGTGCGTTGTTGAAGCGCTGGATGTACTTCTGCAGGGTCTCCCCTGGTTGCTGCTTGATGCGGCGCATGTCGCTCATGGCAGGTGGCCGGTCGCGAGTACCTTGGAAGTTGGCGATGAAGCGGGTGCACATCTCGTCCCAGGAGGAGATCGTGCCAGGAGCCAGGTTCAGGAGCCAGGTGCGGGCCCCGTCCTTGAGTGCCATGGAAAACCAGTTCGCCATGACCTTCTCATCCCCATTGGCGGCTTCGATGCCCAGCTCGTAGAGCTGGAGGAACTCCGCAGGGTCGGCCGTGCTGTCGTAGCAAGGAGGCAGGTCTGGCTTGAACTTGCCGGGCCATGCGACGCTGCACAGCTCGGTGATGAAGGCGCGACAGCCTGCTGTGGCCACGGGAGGCCTTTGGTAACGAAGAGCTTGGTCTTGCGTGTCCCCATGCGCTGCAGCTGGGAGCAGCGCGGGGTCTTGGCATGCTGGAACAGGAGTGTGGTCGTGACGGGCCGGAGCAGGGAGCACTCGGGCAGCTTCTTGGGGGCGAGGGACCTCTTGGCAACTCTGCTCTCTCTGCGCTGGCGCCGGACGGAGTGGGTTCCGCCCAGGGGCCACGCGCCTTGGGGCCAGGGCGCCTTCTTGAGGGGGAGGCGGCTGAGGCGCCCTCGAAGCTTCATCGCCCGCGCAGGGCGGGGCGCGGTGCAGCGAGAAGGACAGCGCGGGGGAGCCCCCTGCGGCACGGATGAGCTAGGCGACGTGGTCGAGCCACTCTTCGTAGACGTCATCGACTAGGCGGTAGCGCAGGAGCTTGTTTGCCGCGATGAGCGCAGCTCGAGCCTCCATGGTCGCGCAGAGTGCGCAGGACGAAGAACCAGCTGGGGTGAGTGAGGGAGTAGCAGTGCGGCTGTCTCGCCTCACGGACGGATGCTGGGACGATGCTTGCTGCTCGTTCCCTGCCGGGCCGGTGGCGGCGTTGATGGCAGGCGATGGGGAACGGCGGGGCAGCCGCCGACGGGGGCCATCTAGGTGACGCGGGAAGCGAGAGCGGATCAGCGCTCGGCGCGGGCCCGACGAGCGTCTGACATGGATGCGATGGTCGCTGAAGAATAGGGTGGCGGAAGACGAATTCCGGCGCACCCCTACCTGGCGCGCCAAATGTCGGATTTCGGGTTCTGGCAGACCCTCTAGGTTCGAACACTGGGGTGCGCATGGAGATCTCGCCCTCTACCTACCTGCACCTCGCCGCCTCGCTAGGATCTAAGCTATGAAAGGAACAACACAAGAGACACAGGGTTTATACTAGTTTGGGCCACCATTGTGGTGTAATACCCTACTCTAGTTTGTGGTGTGGTGGATTGCCTCTGGGGCTGATGATGAACAATACAAGGAAGAACAGCCTCGCGAGGGTCTGTTCTTGGAAGGTGCGATGAACTGCTAGGGGGAGTTCAGTCGCTCTTCCTACTGGTTTCCCGGTTATGATGATCATGATCATGATGCTCTACCTTGTGGGTGGCTAGTCCTATTTATAGGCAAAGGCCCTGGGCCTCTTCCCAAATATTGAGCGGGAAGGGCGCCAACAATTGGTCATTTTGAAGGGGAACATCTAGTACACTTATCCTGACTAAAGTTGGTCCTCGCCTGTCAAATGCTCTGGTGGTGATGCCGGCTTGGGCTTCATAATGACTTCCTTCCTGCCGTTGCGACGGTCTCGGTCTTGTTGCACCGAAACGGATGCCTTTGCTTGATGCTCTCGCCTGCGCTTGCTTCCTTTGCACCAAAGAGGAAAGGAGGACACTGCGCAGGATGGCGCCCGCCTGGCGCCCTTGGTCGTCATGGCTTGCATCATGGGCACCTCGTGAGGTACCCCGCCTTGATCTCTCCGCCTCCTCGCGAGCCAGACTGACGAGGCCATGCCTGAGGAAGCTTCCTGTCGTCCACCCTGCGAGGCTTGGTCCCTTGCGAGGGTCTTGAGCTCGTGCTGATGAAGATGGGCCGTGCTGGGCTGCCCCTTGAGCCACGCCGCAGGTAGGCAAGTCTGGGGACCCCCGTTCCCAGAATGCCGACAGCTACCACCAAGCCTAACTGACCCGGATTATCAACCCGGAGGGGGTGATCTTCCCTGCTCCACACAATGGGATGTTCTGACCACCTCAAATAACGGGGAACCGCCGGCTCAACAGAATTTACGGCCCTCTTATGAACCTTCTGGTCACGTTTGCATAAGCTAGTGGTAAACACATGATACTGCCCACTATTCAGCTGCTTTGGATGGCTTTGATAACCCAATTGTTGTTGCTGTTATTCCCCTTGACCAGATTGCTGCTGATTATAACCGCCCTGATGTCCATGAAAGCCAGAACTTGAACCGCCACCCGGGCCATGAAAACCGCCAGCTCCTGAGCCGCCGCCCGACACATGATTGCCATCAAACGTGTTAGAATTCTTAAAAGCCTTCATGATCGCACAATCTTTCCATAAGTGGGTGGCGGTTCGTTCTCGGGTGCCATGTCTCGGGCACGGCTCATTGAGTAGCTGCTCAAGAGATGGGCCTGACCCGCCAGATCGAGGGGGCGGTTTGCCCTTACGTCTCTGATTGTTACCCTGTGCATTGGCGTTGGCTACAAACTCCGGGTTACCCTCGGCCTTACGCTTGTTGCCTCCTTGATTCATCGGGTTATGCTGTTGTCCCTTTCCTTTGCCGTTCTTCTTTCCCTCCCCTGTCTTTTCCTCATCAGACGCGGGATCCTTGGTACTATCAGAGTCGGCGTATTTGACTAAAGCTGCCATCAGCGTACCCATATCGTTGCAATCACACTTAAGGCGCCCCAGTTTCTGCCTCAGCGGCTCAAAGCGGCAGTTCTTTTCCAACATAAGGACTACAGAGCCAGCATCCATCTTGTCAGACGAATATATTATCTCCTTGACCCGGCGTACCCAGTGAGTCGTGGATTCACCCTCGTCCTACTTACAATTTGTCAAATCCATAATCGACATAGATTACTTGCAAGTGTCCTTGAAGTTCTGGATGAAACGGGCCTTTAGCTCTACCCACGAATTAATGGAATTGGGTGGCAAGCCCTTTAACCAGGACCGAGCCATTCCATCTAACATCATGGTGAAGTATTTAGCCATTGCTGCATCGCTGACCTCCAACACCTCCATGGCCATCTCATAACTTTCGATCCACGCCCCGGGCTGTAAATCGGTTGTGTAATTCGGCACCTTTTGAGGTCCCTTGAAGTCCATGGGTAGGCGTACATTATGCAGAGCCGGCACCAAACAAGGAACACCGCCGGTTCTAGTAGCCACTCCCGTCTCAACGGAAGTCATCGGATATTCTGGGAAATCTTGATGAGCCGTCTGTTGAGCCACTAGCTGAGTCGCCCGCTCGTTCTCCTGACGTATCCGATCTTGTACCGGGTTATAGCCATCGGGCTGGTTCCGGCGCTGGGTGTTGCTTGACAAAGCTTCTGACTCCATGTGCCTGCTGTAACTTGGACTCCGGTTTTGACGAGGCAGTGCCAACCAAGGCGCAGGAGTCGAATGAATCCTGTCCCGGCTATAAGAATAAGTCTCTTGCTGAGGCAGGGCCGTCTGGACAAGTTCCCTGATCCTCCGGGTATCCACCACTGTCGGATCATCACCATCCACTGGGAGAGCCGCCAAACGCGCCGATGTTGCGATTAAGTTCTCCATGGGGTTGGAAAAGTGACTCGGCGGTATCGGCACATAACGGGGCGGTGCCATGTTCCCATGAAGAGGTGCCATCTCCCGAGGCTGAGTCGGTCCTCCTGCTCCGGCTGTCATAAACTGATTTGCATCTGGCGGGTTACTTGGGCCAGCCCCGGGTGTAGCGAAAAGATTCTGAGGGTCATAAATCGGAGGCAAATGGGATTGAGTTTTCTAGTGCCTCCTTCTCATCACCTCATTAGATGCGTTCAGGTTCATCGTAAGCTGGAAAGCCTCTGACTGGAGCTGCTGCGCCCGTGCATCCAAAGCCGCCCGTTCTGTGGCTAACCTGGTGTCCTCAGCTGCCAAGGCCTCCTTGGCCCGAGCTATTTCCTCGCGCACCCGTGCCACCTCCGTATCATGCTCATCTTTATTTGCCAGAATAACCGTGGCGGTTAACAAGGCCGTAAGCTTATCCATGAGATCTATCAGCACCTGAGGCGGTGGGCGCACAGGGCCTCCTACCCCGGCCGCTCCTGTTCCGGACGTTATTGCAGCAGTGGCTGTAGAATTTTGGTTGGGTTGAGTCCCAGCCATGAAGACTCCTACCCAGCTTGGCGGCTCATAGGGGTCCGGAGTACTGGAGCCATCAGAACAGGCCCCAAGCACGCCATCTTGCACTTGATACAGCGAATCTGTTGAACCGGCGGACGAATCACTGTCAGAGAGGACGGCCGTCTCACCACCATCTTCAGATCCTTCAGAAAGTTCTTCTCCGTGGATGCAGCCCACAAAGACATGCTTCATGCCGGGTTGAACTCGGGCGAGTCTCGCACGCTGAGCCGTCTCGACGAGGTCGGTGCAGTTGTCCGGCTCAGGGCCCGGCTCACCAATCCGGCCGATGAAGACGTGGATTCCGCCGAAGGGGACCTGGTACCCGTACTCAATTGAGCCGGCGTCGGGGCCCCAGCCTTCATCGTCGATGTAGATCTTGCCGCGACGACTCTTGGTCATCCGGCCCACTGCGTACCCCTTGAGCCCTTCGAAGTTGCCCTTCCAGAATTCAAATCCACCATGCGCTGGCCCCACGGTGGGTGCCAACTGTCGTGGAATTGTCACATTAGATGTCCTAGTGAAAGGACTTAGTCATGGAGCCATGGCAACTTAGGAAGCTTGAAGGGGTTAATTAGGACAAGATACACGAGAGGTTTATACTAGTTCGGCCCCTTACGATGAAGGTAAGTCCTACGTCTAGTTGGGTTGGTATTGCTTGATGTTTCGATGACCAGGGAGCGAGATACGCTATGCCCGATTCTCGATGAGTTGTTTCTTACCCTAAGCCGCTAGCGAGTCGCCCCCTTATATACACGGGTGGACGCCCTGCGGCCTATAGAGTCCCGGCCGGCTCATAGACAGTGTCCGGCTCGGTGACTAGTTAATTCTACCTTACGTTACAAGTCATATCTTCATGACAGTTTACCACTATGGGCTTTAATCCACCTGCGGGCCTTAGACCCTTTATTGAACCGCCATCTTCATGCTTGGTCTTGGGCTTCTCTCTGATGAGTCTTCTTTGCGTAACCCGACCCCTCCTGGGCGGCTTACACAAATAGTTATATCCCCAACAAAGATGTCATCAATAAACGAAATGACAAACTTACGATTTTCATCCTTGAAGATATAGTTCATCACACATTGGAACGTTAGTGGTTTTTTGGTGACTCCAAAAGGCATGATGCGGAACTGGAAATGCCCATGGTGGGTTTTGAAAACCGTTTTATGCTCGTCTCCTTCACACATACGAATCTGATGGTAACCGACACGGAGATCGATATTGGAGAAGAATGCTGCTCCGGCAAGTTCATCGAGGAGTTCGTTGATGACTGGAAGGGGGAATTTGTACTTGATGGTGACTGTGTTCAAGCGTCTGTAATTGACGCAGAATCACCATGTTCCGTCCTTCCTCTTCACGAGCAGGACGTGGGCTGCAAACGGGCTCATGCTATGGGTGATCAACCCAATGTGCAACATCTCCGCAACTTGGCGCTCAATTTTGCCTTTCTGTAATGGAGAGTAGCGGTAAGGGCGACAATTGACCGGTGTTGTTCCTGGCTCGAGTGTGAATGCATGATCATACTGCCGGTGTGGGGGTAGCTCCGTAGGCTCAGCAAACACATCATGAAAATCTGTCAACATGCGTTGAATGACAGGAGGAATTGGTTCTTCTGCCAAGTGTGGCGATTGGGTTTGACTTTCTAGCAGTGCAGCGACCCAAATCTCTTTTGCTTCTTCCATCTGCCAGAGGGACGCAACATCCAGCGCAACAATGTTGGTTGTTTGTCTGAACGGACACCTGTCAAGTGTACCGCGATGCCCTCTCGGTCGAATTGCATCGTCTTCTTCTACCAATTGCACTACATTGGGTTGTGCTGGGCGAGCCAATCCACTCCCAGTACAACATCATACACCCCCAAGTCGAGTACGCGCATATCTGTGCCGAATTCCTGTTCTTGTGTCTTCCATTGCAGTTGGGGCACAATCTTAG
The DNA here is from genome assembly GCF_002162155.2 of Triticum dicoccoides. Classification (NCBI taxonomy): domain Eukaryota; kingdom Viridiplantae; phylum Streptophyta; class Magnoliopsida; order Poales; family Poaceae; genus Triticum; species Triticum dicoccoides. Next base: position 431,873,947 of record NC_041381.1, read on the forward strand.
TGCAGTGTAGTCGATGTACATTAGTGACATGAACTATCAATGGTCGAATATCAGTGGTGACAACTACCATGCGAGCAACGAACGAGGAGTTGACGAAGCTACTGCTTTTGTTCCTTCCACGGCATGGGCTGGCAGAAGATAGCATGCTGGATCTTTAGTCATTGGTGCATCCAACAACTCTAGTGCTTGGACTGCATCGTCCAAGAGCACTTCCCCATAATCACCAACCTCGATGGTGAGGAGCTGGGCGGAGCGCTTACACTGATGCTCGCGGGAGTACTTCTCCCTACAACGAAAATAAAGCCCGTGTTGACGTCTGTAGTCGCGTAACTGACGCTCCCTGCCGAATCGTCGATGGCTGGCTTGGGTGCGGCATTTGGGCGCGCTGCGGGCGCCGCGAGCAGTGGAGGTGGAGGTGGTGGTGGTCGACCGGGCTGCAGTGTTGTATAAGGCAAAGGAGCTGGCCTGCTTGGGGGTATATGCCATGGACAGGCACACTGACTTTCCAGTTCTTCTTCCTGAATTCGGGCAAAAACGGTTGCTCTTCTGATACTCATCGATGCTTGGATGCGCACGGCTGCACGCAGTTCATCCTTGAGGCCCAACAAAAATTGTGTGATGAAGAACTTGGGACTGAGTGTGGCATCCAAGACGAGAAAAATGTACATGTAAACCTCGAATTGCTATCGGTACTCCACCACAATGCCTGTTTGTCGCAGCTGCAGAAGGTTGTGCATCATGGACTCAAATTCCTCTGGTCCGAATTCCTCCTCGAGTGCTCTTCTGAACATCTCCCAATTCAGAACCGGATTCTGTTGGCGGAAGGCGCGGAGCCACAACGCGGCATGTCCTTCCACATAGAGTGATGCCGTGGCTACCCAATTGTGTTGTGGCACGCGGTATAGCTCAAAATATACCAGGCAACGATCGAGCCAGACACACGGACACTCGCCGTCGAAGCGGGGGAAATTGTGTTTCGGCGGCTTGGTGAAGGAATCCTCTCGAGGTTGTTGCTGGTGATGGCGGTCGGTTTGCCACTGGTGTTGATCAGGGCAATTGAGGAGCGGTGGCCCGTCGTTCGCCAGCCGCGCGAACTGCTGGTTGCCGGCCAACGCTTGTGGAATAGAAAGCGCACTCGGAGGAGGTGCGGTATGCGGGGCTGGTGGAGGTGGAGGGGGCAAGTGCTGCTGGGGCCCTTCCTTAATCGCCGACTTGTGGAGCGTTACCGCGAACGGGTTGTGGACCACTGAACTTGGGGAAGGAGATGTCGAGGCCGAGAATGAGATAACCCTGCGGACATCGTCCACATCAGCCTGGGTGAGGCCGATCTGCTTCAAGAGGCTCTGTAATTCGTGGGAGACTTGGCTGTTGAAGGTGCCCTGCACCTCGGCGTGCTTCCCCGCCTCCGCCTTCTCCTTGTCGAAACGCTCGAGCAACTTCTCCATGAGGGTTGTGAGGTTGGACGTTTGGTTCTCCATGGCAGCCATGAGGTGCCGCGTCTGCGCAGAAGCCTTGGACGGTGCCATTGCTCCCGCTCCGAGCAAATCGAACCCTCCACAGGATTTTGTGCAAATTCACCGAAGCAAATCCGCACCTGATGCAGTGGATGTTACCGATTTTCCAAGAGGATATGGGTGCGACGGCGTGGATTGGCAGCGGAGGAGAAGAATTTGTGGCTCTAGATACCAATTGTGATGACCCTAACCCTAGGAAAGGGGATCGGCCACACAGGAGGGAGAATCGGGATGAGGAGTGGAGCAAGGGAGAGAGGTAGACGAAATAGGTGAGAATGATTTCAGAGATATCTCATTTCTTGTCTATCTGTTCAGCCCGATAGGGTTAAGTACAACATGCTAGTTCCTAGGCCACATGCGGCCCAACACAACCTAGGCCTACGACCCACTTGCTCTCTCCTACTACTTGTCAACCGATACCGTATGACAGTATCAACTCCCCCAAGCTTAGACCTCGCTTGTGCTCAAGTGAAAGCCGATATTGATACTCATGACCACATGTTTAGAGAGAGAGAGGTGTCGATAAAAAAAAATACAAACATAGTAGCATCATGATCAATATCATAGCAGCAATACATTATTATCATAAAACTTCTCATGAGCAAGTAACAATTCATCACGACAACAAAGTATAAGGCATAAACTTTCTTGAAAACTAACAAACTATGTTCTCGGTCAACAAGGCAATTGCAATTCATCATATTTCCAGGGAGAGTCTCATGTAGGAGCTCTTGTTTAGCAAGTCCACATACTCAACTATCATTTAGACTTCTATGATTGCTGACACTCATGCCATATATATGGAGCAAAAGTTTCAGTCAGACACGTAGAAAGATATCAGCTTATAATTTTGCCTCCCAACTCATTTACCTCAAGGGTAACGTCAACAATAGTAATTCATGATCACTCATATCCAACTGGATATATATACAGACGGTCTATTCTGCTAATATTAGCAGAATAACTATTCTGCACACCACTTCGGCACTGCACGCTCAACAGAAGCGCACTGCATCATTTTGACGACGAGCACTGCAATAGAGACTAGTGAACTTCTCGTCGGAAAAAATTGTACGCATTATTTTTTTGGTATTGTTTTTGCTCTAATTTTTTAACCGTTTATCGGAATGAGGCGTGTAATATACCGTTGAAAAGCTATGGATTAGGCGCAACTTTGACATGTTGAACACATTTCGAGATTCCACACGGTTTAAGAGCAGTTTTGAAAATGGTGCGGCGGATGACGAGTGGCAGCGAGCGTTTTTTCGCGTTTTTTTCTAAACCGCTTGTCGGAATGAAGCAAATGATACGCCGTTGGATAGATACCGTCGAGGCGCATCTTTTTCATATATAAATCTTTCTCTAATTCGTTACGGTTGAAGAGCAGTTTCAAATTTACTAAATCGCGGAACTCTGTTTTTCAAATTTTTTGAAATTTTCGGTACTGTTTTTGCTCCAATTTTTGAACCGTTTGTCGAAACAAGGCGTGTTATATGCCGTTGGAAAGCTACGGACAAGGCGCAACTTTCATATGTTGAAATGGTTTTGAGATTCCTTATGGTTTTTAGTTAATTTGGAAAATCGTGCAGCTGACTTCGAGAGGCAGCGGCTGTTTTTTCGTGAATTTTTTACGAACGGCTGGTCGGAATGATTCAAATCAGACGCCATTGGAAAGATATCGACGAGACGCAACTTTTTCATGTAGAACACTCTCTCTAATTCCTTACGGTTTAAGAGTAGTTTTGATTTTACCGAAAAGCGGACACTCTGTTCTTCGCGAGACCAAAATCGTCGTATTTACTGCATCGGACAGAAGAACGCATTGCTTCAGACAAATATACCGCACTGCATCAGATGGGCAAGTGTACTGCATGGTTTCTTTTTGTTTAGACGTATTTTTTCTCGGACGAGAAAAGAAGAACGCACTGCTTACCACACTTCATTAGATGGGCAAGTGCACTTCATGGTTTCTTTTTGTTTAGACGTATCTTTTCTCGGACGGGGAAAGAAGAAGGCACTGCTTTAGACGAAATACCGCACTTCGTTAGATGGACAAGTGCACTGCATGGTTTTTTTGTGGGACGTAAATTTTCCCAAACGAGGTGGAGTGCACTGCTTCAGACGAAAAACCACACCGCATCGGACGAGCAAGCGCACTTCATGATTTTCTTTTGTCGGACATAAATTTTCTTAGACGGAAAGTGGGGTGCGCTTCACATCGGATGTAAGTGGACCTCAATGTTGGAAATATGCCCTAGAGGCAATAATAAAAGCATTATTATTATATTTCCTTGTTCATGATAATTGTCTTTATTCATGCTATAATTGTGTTATCTGGAAATCGTAATACATGTGTGAATAACAGACATCAACATGTCCCTAGTGAGCCTCTAGTTGACTAGCTCGTTGATCAACAGATAGTCATGATTTCCTGACTATGGACACTGGATGTCATTGATAACGAGATCACATCATTAGGAGAATGATGTGATGGACAAGACCCAATCCTAAACATAGCACAAGATCGTATAGTTCGTTTGCTAGAGTTTTCTAATGTCAAGTATCTTTTCCTTAGACCATGAGATCGTGTAACTCCCGGATACTGTAGGAGTGCTTTGGGTATGCCAAACGTCACAACGTAACTGGGTGACTATAAAGGTAGACTACGGGTATCTCCGAAAGTGTCTGTTGGGTGACATGGATCAAGACTGGGATTTGTCACTCCGTGTGACGGAGAGGTATCACTGGGCCCACTCGGTAATGCATCATCATAATGAGCTCAGAGTGACCAAGTGTCTGGTCACGGGATCATGCATTACGGTACGAGTAAAGTGACTTGCCGGTAACGAGATTGAACGAGGTATTGGGATACCGACGATCGAATCTCGGGCAAGTAACATATCGATAGACAAAGGGAATAGCGTACGGGGTTGATTGAATCCTCGACATCGTGGTTCATCCGATGAGATCATCGTGGAGCATGTGGGAGCCAACATGGGTATCCAGATCCCGCTGTTGGTTATTGACCAGAGAGTCATCTCGGTCATGTCTGCTTGTCTCCCGAACCCGTAGGGTCTACACACTTAAGGTTCGGTTACGCTAGGGTTGTAGGGATATGTATATGCAGTAACCCGAATGTTGTTCGGAGTCCCGGATGAGATCCCGGACGTCACGAGGAGTTCCGGAATGGTCCGGAGGTAAAGATTTATATATGGGAAGTCCTGTTTCGGGCATCGGGACAAGTTTCGGGGTTATCGGTATTGTACCGGGACCACCGGAAGGGTCCCGGGGTCCACCGGGTGGGTCCACCTGCCCCGGGGGGCCACATGGGCTGTAAGGGGGTGCGCCTTGGCCTAATGGGCCAAGGGAACCAGCCCCACATAGGCCCATGCGCCTAGGGTTTAAGGGGGCAAGAGTCCTAGGAGGGTAAGGCACCTCCTAGGTGCCTTGGGGGGAGGGAAAACCCCCCTTGGCCGCCGCACCCCCTAGGAGATTGGATCTCCTAGGGCCGGCCACCCCCCTTGGCACCCCTATATATAGTGGGGGAGAGGAGGGACTTCATACCTGAACGCCCTGGCCTTTGGTTGCCTCCTTCTCCCTCCCCAACACCTCCTCCACCTCCATAGTGCTTAGCGAAGCTCTGCCGGAGTACTGCAGCTCCATCAACACCACGCCGTCGTGCTGCTGCTGGTGCCATCTCCCTCAACCTCTCCTCCCTCCCTTGCTGGATCAAGAAGAGGAGACGTGGCTGTTCCGTACGTGTGTTGAATGCGGAGGTGCCGTCCGTTCGGCGCTGGTCATCGGTGATTTGGATCACGTCGAGTACGACTACATCATCACCGTTCTTTTGAACGCTTCCGTGCGCGATCTACAAAGGTATGTAGATGCATCTGATCACTCGTTGCTAGATGAACTCCTAGATGATCTTGGTGAAACGAGTAGGAAAATTTTTGTTTTCTGCAACGTTCCCCAACAGTGGCATCATGAGCTAGGTCTATGCGTAGTTCTTCTTGCGCGAGTAGAACACAATATGTTGTGGGCGTAGATTTGTCAACTTTCTTGCCGTTACTAGTCCTTTCTTGCTTCAGCGGTATTGTGGGATGAAGCGGCCCGGACCAACCTTACACGTACGCTTACGTGAGACCGGTTCCACCGACTAACATGCACTAGTTGCATAAGGTGGCTGGCGGGTGTCTGTCTCTCCTACTTTAGTTGGAGCGGAATCGATGAACAGGGTCCTTATGAAGGGTAAATAGAAGTTGACAAATCACGTTGTGGCTTTAACGTAGGTAAGAAAACGTTCTTGCTAGAACCCTAATTCAGCCACGTAAAACTTGCAACAACAATTAGAGGACGTCTAACTTGTTTTTGCAGCAAGTGGTTTGTGATATGATATGGCCAAAGTTGTGATGAATGATGAATGATCTATATGTGATGTATGAGATGTTCATGCTATTGTAATAGGAATCACGACTTGCATGTCGATGAGTATGACAACCGGCAGGAGCCATAGGAGTTGCCTTTATTCTTTTATATGACCTGCGTGTCATCAAGAAACGCCATGTAAATTACTTTACTTTATTGCTAAACGCGTTAGCCATAGTAGTAGAAGTAATAGTTGGCGAGCAACTTCATGGAGACACGATGATGGAGATCATGATGATGGAGATCATGGTGTCAAGCCGGTGACAAGATGATCATGGAGCCCCAAGATGGAGATCAAAGGAGCTATGTGATATTGGCCATATCATGTCACGTTTATTATTTGATTGCATGTGATGTTTATCATGTTTTGCATCTTGTTTACTTAGAACGACGGTAGTAAATAAGATGATCCCTCACAATAAATTCAAGAAGTGTTCCCCCTAACTGTGCACCGTTGCGACAGTTCGCTGTTTCAAAACACCACGTGATGATCGGGTGTTTTATTCAGACGTTCACATACAACGGGTGTAAGACAGATTTACACATGCAAACACTTAGGTTGACTTGACGAGCCTAGCATGTACAGACATGGCCTCGGAACACAGAAGACCGAAAGGTCGAGCATGAGTCGTATAGAAGATACGATCAACATGAAGATGTTCACCGATGTTGACTAGTCCGTCTCACGTGATGATCGGACACGGTCTAGTTTAACTCGGATCATGTAATACTTAGATAACTAGAGGGATGTCTAATCTAAGTGGGAGTTCACTAATAATTTGATTAGTTGAACTTAATTGTCATGAACTTAGTCTAAAATCTTTGCAATATGTCTTGTAGATCAAATGGCCAACGTAGTCCTCAACTTCAACGCGTTCCTAGAGAAAACTAAGCTGAAAGACGATGGCAGCAACTATACGGACTAGGTCCGGAACCTGAGGATCATCCTCATAGCTGCCAAGAAAGATTATGTCCTACAAGCACCGCTTGGTGACGCACCCGTTCTCCCTGCAGAACAAGATGTTATGAACGCTTGGCAGGCACGATTCGATGACTACTCCCTCGTTCAGTGCGACATGCTTTACAGCCTAGAGCCGGGGCTCCAAAAGCGTTTTGAGAGACATGGAGCATATGAGATGTTCGAAGAGCTGAAAATGGTTTTCCAAGCTCATGCCCGGGTCGAGAGATATGAAGTCTCTGACAAATTCTTCAGCTGTAAGATGGAGGAAAACAGTTCTGTCAGTGAGCACATACTCACTATGTCTGGGTTGCATAACCGCTTGACTCAGCTAGGAGTTAATCTCCCGGATGATGCGGTCATTGACAGAATCCTCCAGTCGCTTCCACCAAGCTACAAGAGCTTTGTGATGAACTTCAATATGCAGGGGATGGAAAAGACCATTCCTGAAGTATTTGCTATGCTGAAATCAGCGGAGGTAGAAGTCGGGAAGGAACATCAAGTGTTGATGATCAATAAAACCACTAAGTTCAAGAAAGGCAAGGGTAAAAAGAGCTTCAAGAAGGACGGCAAGGAGGTTGCCGCGCCCGGCAAGCAAGCTGCCGGGAAGAAGCCAAAGAATGGACCCAAGCCCGAGACTGAGTGCTTTTATTGCAAGGGAAGCGGTCACTGGAAGCGGAACTGCCCTAAGTACTTAGCGGATAAGAAGGCCGGCAAAACCAAAGGTATATGTGATATACATGTAATTGATGTGTACCTTACTAGTGCCCGTAGTGGCTCCTGGGTATTTGATACCGGTGCAGTTGCTCACATTTGTAACTCAAAACAGGGGCTGCGGAATAAGCGGAAACTGGCAAAGGACGAGGTGACGATGCGCGTTGGGAATGGTTCCAAGGTCAATGTGATCGCCGTCGGCACGCTACCTCTGCATCTCCCTTCGGGATTAGTTTTAAACCTTAATAATTGTTATTTAGTGCCAGCTTTGAGCATGAACATTGTATCGGGATCTCGTTTAATTCGAGATGGCTACTCTTTTAAATCTGAGAATAATGGTTGTTCCATTTTTATGAGAGATATGTTTTATGGTCATGCTCCTATGGTGAATGGTTTATTCTTTATGAATCTCGAACGTGATGCTACACATGTTCATAATGTGAGTACCAAAAGAAGTAAAGTTGATAATGATAGTCCCACATACTTGTGGCACTGCCGCCTTGGTCACATAGGTGTCAAACGCATGAAGAAGCTCCATGTTGATGGACTTTTAGAGTCTCTTGATTATGAATCATTTGACACGTGCGAACCATGCCTTATGGGTAAAATGACCAAGACTCCGTTCTCAGGAACAATGGAGCGAGCAACCGACTTATTGGAAATCATACATACCGATGTGTGCGGTCCAATGAGTGTTGAGGCTCGCGGTGGCTATCGTTATGTTCTCACCCTCACTGATGATTTAAGTAGGTATGGGTATATCTACTTAATGAAACACAAGTCTGAAACCTTTGAAAAGTTCAAGGAATTTTAGAGTGAGGTTGAAAATCAACGTGACAGGAAAATCAAGTTTCTGCGATCAGATCGTGGAGGAGAATACTTGAGTCACGAGTTTGGCACACACTTAAGAAAATGTGGAATAGTTTCACAACTCACGCCGCCTGGAACACCTCAGCGTAATGGTGTGTCCGAACGTCGTAATCGCACTCTGTTAGATATGGTGCAATATATGATGTCTCTTACCGATTTACCGCTTTCTTTTTGGGGCTATGCTTTAGAGACTGCCGCATTCACTTTAAATAGGGCTCCGTCGAAATCCGTTGAGACGACACCGTATGAATTATGGTTTGGGAAGAAACCTAAGCTGTCGTTTCTAAAAGTTTGGGGATGCGATGCTTATGTCAAGAAACTTCAACCTGAAAAGCTCGAACCCAAATCGGAAAAATGCGTCTTCATAGGGTACCCAAAAGAAACTATTGGGTACACCTTCTACCTTAGATCCGAAGGCAAGATCTTTGTTGCCAAGAATGGGTCCTTTCTGGAGAAAGAGTTTCTCTCGAAAGAAGTAAGTGGGAGGAAAGTAGAGCTTGATGAAGTATTGCCTCTTGAACCGGAAAATGGCGCAACTCAAGAAAATGTTCCTGAGGTGCCAGCACCGACTAGAGAGGAAATTGTCGGAGAGGTATCTCTGGGCCCTCTCAGTAATGCACATCACTATAAGCCTTGCAAGCAATGTGACCAATGAGTTGGTTACGGGATGATGCATTACGTAACGAGTAAAGAGACTTGCCGGTAACGAGATTGAACTAGGTATTGGATACCGACGATCAAATCTCGGGCAAGTAACATACCGATGACAAAGGGAACAACGTATGTTGTTATGCGGTTTGACCGATAAAGATGTTCGTAGAATATGTAGGAACCAATATGGGCGTCCAGGTTCCGCTATTGGTTATTGACCGAGAATAGTTCTAGGTCATGTCTGTTGGAAATATGCCCTAGAGGCAATAATAAAAGCATTATTATTATATTTCCTTGTTCATGATAATTGTCTTTATTCATGCTATAATTGTGTTATCTGGAAATCGTAATACATGTGTGAATAACAGACATCAACATGTCCCTAGTGAGCCTCTAGTTGACTAGCTCGTTGATCAACAGATAGTCATGATTTCCTGACTATGGACACTGGATGTCATTGATAACGAGATCACATCATTAGGAGAATGATGTGATGGACAAGACCCAATCCTAAACATAGCACAAGATCGTATAGTTCGTTTGCTAGAGTTTTACAATGTCAAGTATCTTTTCCTTAGACCATGAGATCGTGTAACTCCCGGATACCGTAGGAGTGCTTTGGGTATGCCAAACGTCACAACGTAACTGGGTGACTATAAAGGTAGACTGCGGGTATCTCCGAAAGTGTCTGTTGGGTGACATGGATCAAGACTGGAATTTGTCACTCCGTATGACGGAGAGGTATCACTGGGCCCACTCGGTAATGCATCATCATAATGAGCTCAGAGTGACCAAGTGTCTGGTCACGGGATCATGCATTACGGTACGAGTAAAGTGACTTGCCGGTAACGAGATTGAACGAGGTATTGGGATACCGACGATCGAATCTCGGGCAAGTAACATATCGATAGACAAAGGGAATAGCGTACGGGGTTGATTGAATCCTCGACATCGTGGTTCATCCGATGAGATCATCGTGGAGCATGTGGGAGCCAACATGGGTATCCAGATCCCGCTGTTGGTTATTGACCGGAGAGTCGTCTCGGTCATGTCTGCTTGTCTCCCGAACCCGTAGGGTCTACACACTTAAGGTTCGGTTACGCTAGGGTTGTAGGGATATGTATATGCAGTAACCCGAATGTTGTTCGGAGTCCCGGATGAGATCCCGGACGTCACGAGGAGTTCCGGAATGGTCCGGAGGTAAAGATTTATATATGGGAAGTCCTGTTTCGGGCATCGGGACAAGTTTCGGGGTTATCGGTATTGTACCGGGACCACCGGAAGGGTCCCGGGGGTCCACTGGGTGGGTCCACCTGTCCCGGGGGCCACATGGGCTGTAGGGGGTGCGCCTTGGCCTAGATGGGCCAAGGGCACCAGCCCCTATAGGCCCATGCGCCTAGGGTTTCCCCCTAGGAGGAGTCCTAGTGGTGGAAGGCACCCCGAGGTGCCTTGGGGGGGAGGGAAACCCTCCCCTGGCCGCCGCACCTAGGAGATCAGATCTCCTAGGCTGCGCACCAGCCCCCCTGGCACTCCTATATATAGTGGGGGAGAGGAGGGACTTCATACCTGAACGCCTTGGCCTTTGGTTGCCTCCTTCTCCCTCCCCAACACCTCCTCCACCTCCATAGTGCTTAGCGAAGCTCTGCCGGAGTACTGCAGCTCCATCAACACCACGCCGTCGTGCTGCTGCTGGTGCCATCTCCCTCAACCTCTCCTCCCTCCCTTGCTGGATCAAGAAGGAGGAGACGTGGCTGTTCCGTACGTGTGTTGAACGCGGAGGTGCCGTCCGTTCGGCGCTGGTCATCGGTGATTTGGATCACGTCGAGTACGACTACATCATCACCGTTCTTTTGAACGCTTCCGTGCGCGATCTACAAAGGTATGTAGATGCATCTAATCACTCGTTGCTAGATGAACTCCTAGATGATCTTGGTGAAACGAGTAGGAAAATTTTTGTTTTCTGCAACGTTCCACAACAGAACTGCCCTAAGTACTTAGCGGATAAGAAGGCCGGCAAAACAAAAGGTATATGTGATATACATGTAATTGATGTGTACCTTACTAGTGCCCGTAGTAGCTCCTGGGTATTTGATACCGGTGCAGTTGCTCACATTTGTAACTCAAAGCAGGGGCTGCGGAATAAGCGGAAACTGGCAAAGGACGAGGTGACGATGCGCGTCGGGAATGGTTCAAAGGTCAATGTGATCGCCGTCGGCACGCTACCTCTGCATCTCCCTTCGGGATTAGTTTTAAACCTTAATAATTGTTATTTAGTGCCAGCTTTGAGCATGAACATTGTATCGGGATCTCGTTTAATTCGAGATGGCTACTCTTTTAAATCTGAGAATAATGGTTGTTCCATTTTTATGAGAGATATGTTTTATGGTCATGCTCCTATGGTGAATGGTTTATTCTTTATGAATCTCGAACGTGATGCTACACATATTCATAATGTGAGTACCAAAAGAAGTAAGGTTAATAATGATAGTCCCACATACCTGTGGCACTGCCGCCTTGGTCACATAGGTGTCAAACGCATGAAGAAGCTCCATGCTGATGGACTTTTAGAGTCTCTTGATTATGAATCATTTGACACGTGCGAACCATGCCTTATGGGTAAAATGACCAAGACTCCGTTCTCAGGAACAATGGAGCGAGCAACCGACTTATTGGAAATCATACATACCGATGTGTGCGGTCCAATGAGTGTTGAGGCTCGCGGTGGCTATCGTTATGTTCTCACCCTCACTGATGATTTAAGTAGGTATGGGTATATCTACTTAATGAAACACAAGTCTGAAACCTTTGAAAAGTTCAAGGAATTTCAGAGTGAGGTTGAAAATCAACGTGACAGGAAAATCAAGTTTCTGCGATCAGATCGTGGAGGAGAATACTTGAGTCACGAGTTTGGCACACACTTAAAAAAATGTGGAATAGTTTCACAACTCACGCCGCCTGGAACACCTCAGCGTAATGGTGTGTCCGAACGTCGTAATCGCACTCTGTTAGATATGGTGCGATCTATGATGTCTCTTACCGATTTACCGCTTTCTTTTTGGGGCTATGCTTTAGAGACTGCCGCATTCACTTTAAATAGGGCTCCGTCGAAATCCGTTGAGACGACACCGTATGAATTATGGTTTGGGAAGAAACCTAAGCTGTCGTTTCTAAAAGTTTGGGGATGCGATGCTTATGTCAAGAAACTTCAACCTGAAAAGCTCGAACCCAAATCGGAAAAATGCGTCTTCATAGGGTACCCAAAAGAAACTATTGGGTACACCTTCTACCTCAGATCTGAAGGCAAGATCTTTGTTGCCAAGAATGGGTCCTTTCTGGAGAAAGAGTTTCTCTCGAAAGAAGTAAGTGGGAGGAAAGTAGAGCTTGATGAAGTATTGCCTCTTGAACCGGAAAATGGCGCAACTCAAGAAAATGTTCCTGAGGTGCCAGCACCGACTAGAGAGGAAGTTAATGATAATGATCAAGATACTTCTGATCAAGCTCCTACTGAAATTCGAAGGTCCACAAGGACACGTTCCGCACCAGAGTGGTACGGCAACCCTGTCTTGGAAATCATGTTGTTAGACAACGGTGAACCTTCGAACTATGAAGAAGCGATGGCGGGACCAGATTCCGACAAATGGCTAGAAGCCATGAAATCCGAGATAGGATCCATGTATGAGAACGAAGTATGGACTTTGACTGACTTGCTCGTTGAACGGCGAGCCATAGAAAATAAATGGATCTTTAAGAAGAAGACAAACGCGGATGGTAATGTGACCATCTATAAAGCTCGGCTTGTCGCTAAGGGTTATCGACAAGTTCAAGGGGTTGACTACGATGAGACTTTCTCACCGGTAGCGAAGCTGAAGTCCGTCCGAATCATGTTAGCAATTGCCGCATTCTATGATTACGAAATATGGCAAATGGACGTCAAAACGGCATTCCTTAATGGTTTCCTTAAGGAAGAATTGTATATGATGCAGCCGGAAGGTTTTGTCGATCCTAAGAATGCTGACAAAGTGTGCAAGCTCCAACGCTCGATTTATGGGCTGGTGCAAGCATCTCGGAGTTGGAACATTCGCTTTGATGAGATGATCAAAGCGTTTGGGTTTACACAGACTTATGGAGAAGCCTGCGTTTACAAGAAAGTGAGTGGGAGCTCTGTAGCATTTCTCATATTATATGTAGATGACATACTTTTGATGGGAAATGATATAGAACTCTTGGACAGCATCAAGACCTACTTGAATAAAAGTTTTTCAATGAAGGATCTTGGAGAAGCTGCTTATATATTAGGCATCAAAATCTATAGAGATAGATCGAGACGCCTCATAGGTCTTTCACAAAGCACATACCTTGATAAGATATTGAAGAAGTTCAATATGGATCAATCCAAGAAGGGGTTCTTGCCTGTGTTGCAAGGTATGAAATTGAGCTCAGCTCAATGTCTGACCACGGCAGAAGATATAGAAGAGATGAGCGTCATCCCCTATGCCTTAGCCATAGGTTCTATTATGTATGCCATGCTGTGTACCAGACCTGATGTTAACCTTGCCGTAAGTTTGGTAGGAAGGTACCAAAGTAATCCTGGCAAGGAACACTGGACAGCGGTCAAGAATATCCTGAAGTACCTGAAAAGGACTAAGGAAATGTTTCTCGTTTATGGAGGTGACGAAGAGCTCGTCGTAAAGGGTTACGTCGATGCTAGCTTCGACACAGATCTGGATGACTCTAAGTCACAAACCGGATACGTGTATATTTTGAATGGTGGGGCAGTAAGCTGGTGCAGTTGCAAGCAAAGCGTCGTGGCGGGATCTACATGTGAAGCGGAGTACATGGCAGCCTCGGAGGCAGCACATGAAGCAATATGGGTGAAGGAGTTCATCACCGACCTAGGAGTCATACCCAATGCGTCGGGGCCGATCAAGCCCTTCTGTGACAACACTGGAGCTATTGCACTTGCCAAGGAGCCCATGTTTCACAAGAAGACAAGGCACATCAAGCGTCGCTTCAACTCCATTCGTGAAAATGTTCAAGATGGAGACATAGAGATTTGTAAAGTACATACGGACCTGAATGTAGCAGATCCGTTGACTAAACCTCTCCCTAGAGCAAAACATGATCAACACCAGAATTCCATGGGTGTTCGATTCATCACAATGTAACTAGATTATTGACTCTAGTGCAAGTGGGAGACTGTTGGAAATATGCCCTAGAGGCAATAATAAAAGCATTATTATTATATTTCCTTGTTCATGATAATTGTCTTTATTCATGCTATAATTGTGTTATCTGGAAATCGTAATACATGTGTGAATAACAGACATCAACATGTCCCTAGTGAGCCTCTAGTTGACTAGCTCGTTGATCAACAGATAGTCATGATTTCCTGACTATGGACACTGGATGTCATTGATAACGAGATCACATCATTAGGAGAATGATGTGATGGACAAGACCCAATCCTAAACATAGCACAAGATCGTATAGTTCGTTTGCTAGAGTTTTCTAATGTCAAGTATCTTTTCCTTAGACCATGAGATCGTGTAACTCCCGGATACTGTAGGAGTGCTTTGGGTATGCCAAACGTCACAACGTAACTGGGTGACTATAAAGGTAGACTACGGGTATCTTCGAAAGTGTCTGTTGGGTGACATGGATCAAGACTGGGATTTGTCACTCCGTGTGACGGAGAGGTATCACTGGGCCCACTCGGTAATGCATCATCATAATGAGCTCAGAGTGACCAAGTGTCTGGTCACGGGATCATGCATTACGGTACGAGTAAAGTGACTTGCCGGTAACGAGATTGAACGAGGTATTGGGATACCGACGATCGAATCTCAGGCAAGTAACATATCGATAGACAAAGGGAATAGCGTACGGGGTTGATTGAATCCTCGACATCGTGGTTCATCCGATGAGATCATCGTGGAGCATGTGGGAGCCAACATGGGTATCCAGATCCCGCTGTTGGTTATTGACCAGAGAGTCATCTCGGTCATGTCTGCTTGTCTCCCGAACCCGTAGGGTCTACACACTTAAGGTTCGGTTACGCTAGGGTTGTAGGGATATGTATATGCAGTAACCCGAATGTTGTTCGGAGTCCCGGATGAGATCCCGGACGTCACAAGGAGTTCCGGAATGGTCCGGAGGTAAAGATTTATATATGGGAAGTCCTGTTTCGGGCATCGGGACAAGTTTCGGGGTTATCGGTATTGTACCGGGACCACCGGAAGGGTCCCGAGGTCCACCGGGTGGGTCCACCTGCCCCGGGGGGCCACATGGGCTGTAAGGGGGTGCGCCTTGGCCTAATGGGCCAAGGGAACCAGCCCCACATAGGCCCATGCGCCTAGGGTTTAAGGGGGCAAGAGTCCTAGGAGGGTAAGGCACCTCCTAGGTGCCTTGGGGGGAGGGAAAACCCCCCTTGGCCGCCGCACCCCCTAGGAGATTGGATCTCCTAGGGCCGGCCACCCCCCCTTGGCACCCCTATATATAGTGGGGGAGAGGAGGGACTTCATACCTGAACGCCCTGGCCTTTGGTTGCCTCCTTCTCCCTCCCCAACACCTCCTCCACCTCCATAGTGCTTAGCGAAGCTCTGCCGGAGTACTGCAGCTCCATCAACACCACGCCGTCGTGCTGCTGCTGGTGCCATCTCCCTCAACCTCTCCTCCCTCCCTTGCTGGATCAAGAAGAGGAGACGTGGCTGTTCCGTACGTGTGTTGAACGCGGAGGTGCCGTCCGTTCGGCGCTGGTCATCGGTGATTTGGATCACGTCGAGTACGACTACATCATCACCGTTCTTTTGAACGCTTCCGTGCGCGATCTACAAAGGTATGTAGATGCATCTGATCACTCGTTGCTAGATGAACTCCTAGATGATCTTGGTGAAACGAGTAGGAAAATTTTTGTTTTCTGCAACGTTCCCCAACACTCAACACTTCCGAAAGTGAACCGCGACGGCGCCGAAAGGGAACTGCATGACATTTTTGTCGACCTTTTTCATACTTAATATTTTTCTACGAGCGTAGACCAAACACGTGGACCGTATGGACGAAGCGAGTGAACCGTAGCGCATCAAGAAGTGAACCACATTGGATTTTCTGCCCTTTCACGTTTGGGAGTAAGTGAATCACATTGCAATTGTTGGGTTTCGTAGTAATTTCAAAAATTTTCCTACGCGCACACAGGATCATGTGATGCATAGCAACGAGAGGAGAGTGTTGTCTACGTACCCAACGCAGACCGACTGCGGAAGCAATGACACGACGTAGAGGAAGTAGTCGTACGTCTTCACGATCCAACCGATCAAGCACCGAAACTACGACACCTCCGAGTTCGAGCACACGTTCAGCTCGATGACGATCCCCGGACTCCGATCCAGCAAAGTGTCGGGGAAGAGTTTCGTCAGCACGACGGCGTGGTGACGATCTTGATGAACTACAGCAGCAGGGCTTCGCCTAAACTCCGCTACAGTATTATCGAGGAATATGGTGGCAGGGGGCACCGCACACGGCTAAGGAATCGATCACGTGGATCAACTTGTGTCAACTTGTCAACTTGTCAACTTGTGTGTTTAGAGGTGCCCCTGCCTCCGCATATAAAGGAGGAGAGGAGGGGAGGCTGGCCGGCCAAAGAGGGAGGCGCAGGAGAGTCCTACTCCCTCTGGGAGTAGGATTCCCCCCCCC
This sequence comes from Triticum dicoccoides, assembly GCF_002162155.2. NCBI lineage: Eukaryota > Viridiplantae > Streptophyta > Magnoliopsida > Poales > Poaceae > Triticum > Triticum dicoccoides. The sequence goes on from NC_041381.1 coordinate 431,890,768, forward strand.
CCCCAATCCTAGTCCAACTAGGATTCCTCGGAGGGGAAGGGAGAGAGGGGGGCCGGCCACCTTCTCCTAGTCCTAATAGGACTAGGGGAGGGGAAAGAGGCGCAGCCACCTTGGGCTGCCCCTTTCTCCTTTCCACTAAGGCCCATGATGGCCCATATGGCTCCCGGGGGGTTCCGGTAACCTCCCGGTAACCCGGTAAAATCCCGATTTCACCCGGAACACTTCCGATGTCCAAACATAGGCTTCCAATATATCAATCTTTACGTCTCGACCATTTCGAGACTCCTCGTCATGTCCGTGATCACATCCGGGACTCCGAACAACCTTCGGTACATCAAAATGCATAAAGTCATAATATAACTGTCATCGTAACCTTAAGCGTGCGGACCCTACGGGTTCGAGAACAATGTAGACATGACCGAGACATGTCTCTGGTCAATAACCAATAGCGGGACCTGGATGCCCATATTGGCTCCTACATATTCTACGAAGATCTTTATCGGTCAGACCGCATAACAACATACGTTGTTCCCTTTGTCATCGGTATGTTACTTGCCCGAGATTCGATCGTCGGTATCCAATACCTAGTTCAATCTCGTTAACGGCAAGTCTCTTTACTCGTTCCGTAATACATCATCTCACAACTAACATATTAGTTGTAATGCTTGCAAGGCTTATGTGATGTGTATTACCGAGAGGGCCCAGAGATACCTCTCCGACAATCGGAGTGACAAAATCCTAATCTCGAAATACGCCAACCCAACATCGACCATTGGAGACACCTGTAGTACTCCTTTATAATCACCCATTTACGTTGTGACGTTTGGTAGTACCCAAAGTGTTCCTCCGGTAAACGGGAGTTGCATAATCTCATAGTCGTAGGAACATGTATAAGTCATGAAGAAAGCAATAGCAACATACTAAACGATCAGGTGCTAAGCTAATGGAATGGGTCATGTCAATCAGATCATTCTACTAATGATGTGACCTCGTTAATCAAATAACAACTCATTGTTCATGGTTAGGAAACATAACCATCTTTGATTAACGAGCTAGTCAAGTAGAGGCATACTACTGACACTCTGTTTGTCTATGTATTCACACATGTATTATGTTTCCGGAAAATACAATTCTAGCATGAATAATAAACATTTATCATGATTATAAGGAAATAAATAATAACTTTATTATTGCCTCTAGGGCATATTTCCTTCAGTCTCCCACTTGCACTAGAGTCAATAATCTAGATTACACTGTAATGAATCTAACACCCATGAAGCTTTGGTGCTGATCATGTTTTGCTCGTGGAAGAGGCTTAGTCAACGGGTCTGCAATATTCAGATCCGTATGTATCTTGCAAATCTCTATGTCTCCCACCTGGACTAGACCCCGGATGGAGTTGAAGCGTCTCTTGATGTGTTTGGTCCTTTTGTGAAATCTGGATTCCTTTGCCAAGGCAATTGCACCAGTATTGTCACAAAAGATTTTCATTGGACCCGATGCACTAGGTATGACACCTAGATCGGATATGAACTCCTTCATCCAGACTCCTTCATTTGCTGCTTCCGAAGCAGCTATGTATTCCGCTTCACATGTAGATCCCGCTACGACGCTTTGTTTAGAACTGCACCAACTGACAGCTCCACCGTTTAATGTAAACACGTATCCGGTTTGCGATTTAGAATCGTCCGGATCAGTGTCAAAGCTTGCATCAACGTAACCTTTTACGATGAGCTCTTTGTTACTTCCATATACGAGAAACATATCCTTAGTCCTTTTCAGGTATTTCAGGATGTTCTTGACCGCTGTCCAGTGATCCATTCCTGGATTACTTTGGTACCTCCCTGCTAAACTTATAGCAAGGCACACATCAGGTCTGGTACACAGCATTGCATACATGATAGAGCCTATGGCTGATGCATAGGGAACATCTTTCATATTCTCTCTATCTTCTGCAGTGGTCGGGCATTGAGTCTTACTCAATTTCACACCTGGTAACACAGGCAAGAACCCTTTCTTTGCTTGATCCATTTTGAATTTCTTCAAAATTTTGTCAAGGTATGTGCTTTGTGAAAGTCCAATTAAGCGTCTTGATCTGTCTCTATAGATCTTAATGCCTAATATGTAAGCAGCTTCACCGAGGTCTTTCATTGAAAAACTTTTATTCAAGTATCCCTTTATGCTATCCAGAAATTCTATATCATTTCCAATCAGTAATATGTCATCCACATATAATATCAGAAATGCTACAGAGCTCCCACTCACTTTCTTGTAAATACAGGCTTCTCCAAAAGTCTGTATAAAACCAAATGCTTTGATCACACTATCAAAACGTTTATTCCAACTCCGAGAGGCTTGCACCAGTCCATAAATGGATCGCTGGAGCTTGCACACTTTGTTAGCTCCCTTTGGATCGACAAAACCTTCTGGTTGCATCATATACAACTCTTCTTCCAGGAATCCATTCAGGAATGCAGTTTTGACATCCATTTGCCAAATTTCATAATCATAAAATGCGGCAATTGCTAACATGATTCGGACGGACTTAAGCATCGCTACGGGTGAGAAGGTCTCATCGTAGTCAATTCCTTGAACTTGCCGAAAACCTTTTGCGACAAGTCAAGCTTTGTAGACAGTAACATTACCATCAGCGTCAGTCTTCTTCTTAAAGATCCATTTATTCTCAATCGCTTGCCGATCATCGGGCAAGTCAACCAAAGTCCATACTTTGTTCTCATACATGGATCCCATCTCAGATTTCATGGCTTCTAGCCACTTTGCGGAATCTGGGCTCACCATCGCTTCTTCATAGTTCGTAGGTTCATCATGATCTAGTAGCATGACCTCCAGAACAGGATTACCGTACCACTCTGGTGCGGATCTTACTCTGGTTGATCTACGAAGTTCAGTAGTATCTTGATCTGAAGTTTCATGATCATTATCATTGGCTTCCTCACTAACTGGTGTAGGTGTCACTGAAACAGTTTTCTGTGATGAACTACTTTCCAGTAAGGGAGCAGGTACAGTTACCTCGTCAAGTTCTACTTTCCTCCCACTCACTTCTTTCGAGAGAAACTCCTTCTCTAGAAATGATCCATTCTTAGCAACAAATGTTTTGCCTTCGGATCTGTGATAGAAGGTGTACCCAACAGTTTCCTTTGGGTATCCTATGAATACACATTTCTCCGATTTGGGTTCGAGCTTATCAGGTTGAAGCTTTTTCACATAAGCATCGCAACCCCAAACTTTAAGAAACGACAACTTTGGTTTCTTGCCAAACCATAGTTCATAAGGCGTCGTCTCAACGGATTTTGATGGTGCCCTATTTAACGTGAATGCGGCCGTCTCTAAAGCATATCCCCAAAATGATAGCGGTAAATCTGTAAGAGACATCATAGATCGCACCATATCTAGTAAAGTACGATTACGACGTTCGGACACACCATTACGCTGTGGTGTTCCGGGGGGCGTGAGTTGCGAAACTATTCCACAGTTTTTCAAATGTACACCAAACTCGTAACTCAAATATTCTCCTCCACGATCAGATCGTAGAAACTTTATTTTCTTGTTACGATGATTTTCAACTTCACTCTGAAATTCTTTGAACTTTTCAAATGTTTCAGACTTATGCTTCATTAAGTAGATATATCCATATCTGCTCAAATCATCTGTGAAGGTGAGAAAAAAAACGATATCCGCCACGAGCTTCAATATTCATCGGACCACATACATCGGTATGTATGATTTCCAACAAATCTGTTGCTCTCTCCATAGTACCGGAGAACGGTGTTTTAGTCATCTTGCCCATGAGGCACGGTTCGCAAGTACCAAGTGATTCATAATCAAGTGGTTCCAAAAGTCCATTAGTATGGAGTTTCTTCATGCGTTTTACACCGATATGACCTAAACGACAGTGCCACAAATAAGTTGCACTTTCATTATCAACTCTGTATCTTTTGGTTTCAACATTATGAATATGTGTATTACTACTATCGAGATTTAGTAAGAATAGACCACTCTTCAAGGGTGCATGACCATAAAAGATATTACTCATATAAATAGAACAACCATTATTCTCTGATTTAAATGAATAACCGTCTCGCATTAAACAAGATCCAGATATAATGTTCATGCTCAACGCTGGCACCAAATAACAATTATTTAGGTCTAATATTAATCCCGAAGGTAGATGTAGAGGTAGCGTGCCGACCGCGATCACATCGACTTTGGAACCGTTTCCCACGCGCATCGTCACCTCGTCCTTTGCCAGTGCACGCTTATTCTGTAGTCCCTGTTTCGAGTTGCAAATATTAGCAATAGAACCAGTATCAAATACCCAGGTGCTACTGCGAGAATTGGTAAGGTACACATCAATAACATGTATATCACATATACCTTTGTTCACCTTGCCATCCTTCTTATCCGCCAAATACTTGGGGCAGTTCCGCTTCCAGTGACCAGTCTGCTTGCAGTAGAAGCACTCAGTTTCAGGCTTAGGTCTAGACTTGGGTTTCTTCTCTTGAGCAGCAACTTGCTTGCCGTTCTATTTGAAGTTCCCCTTTTTCTTCCCTTTGCCCTTTTTCTTGAAACTAGTGGTCTTGTTAACCATCAACACTTGATGCTCCTTCTTGATTTCTACCTCCGCAGCTTTTAGCATTGCGAAGAGCTCGGGAATAGTCTTGTTCATCCCTTGCATATTATAGTTCATCACGAAGCTCTTGTAGTTTGGTGGCAGTGATTGGAGAATTCTGTCAATGACGCAATCATCTGGAAGATTAACTCCCAATTGAATCAAGTGATTATTATACCCAGACATTTTGAGTATATGCTCACTGACAGAACTGTTCTCTTCCATCTTGCAGCTATAGAACTTATTGGAGACTTCATATCTCTCAATCCGGGCATTTGCTTGAAATATTAACTTCAACTCCTGGAACATCTCATATGCTCCATGACGTTCAAAACGTCGTTGAAGTCCCGATTCTAAGCCGTAAAGCATGGCACACTGAACTATCGAGTAGTCATCAGCTTTGCTCTGCCAGACGTTCATAACATCTGGCGTTGCTCCAGCAGCAGGCCTGGCACCTAGCGGTGCTTCCAGGACGTAATTCTTCTGTGCAGCAATGAGGATAATCCTCAAGTTACGGACCCAGTCCGTGTAATTGCTACCATCATCTTTCAACTTTGCTTTCTCAAGGAACGCATTAAAATTTAACGGAACAACAGCACGAGCCATCTATCTACAATCAACATAAACAAGCAAGATACTATCAGGACTAAGTTCATGATAAATTTTAAGTTCAATTAATCATATTATTAAAGAACTCCCACTTAGATAGACATCCCTCTAATCCTCTAAGTGATCACGTGATCCAAATCAACTAAACCATGTCCGATCATCACGTGAGATGGAGTAGTTTCATCGGTGAACATCATTATGTTGATCATATCTACTATATGATTCACGCTCGACCTTTCGGTCTCCGTGTTCCGAGGCCATATCTGCATATGCTAGGCTCGTCAAGTTTAACCTGAGTATTCTGCGTGCGCAACTGTTTTGCACCCGTTGTATTTGAACGTAGAGCCTATCACACCCGATCATCACGTGGTGTCTCAGCACGAAGAACTTTTGCAACGGTGCATACTCAGGGAGAACACTTCTTGATAATTTAGTGAGAGATCATCTTATAATGCTACCGTCAATCAAAGCAAGATAAGATGCATAAAAAGATAAACATCACATGCAATCAATATAAGTGATATGATATGGCCATCATTATCTTGTGCTTGTGATCTCCATCTCCATAGCACCGTCATGATCACCATCGTCACCGGTGCGACACCTTGATCTCCATCGTAGCATCGTTGTCGTCTCGCCAATCTTATGCTTCCACGACTATCACTACCGTTTAGTAATAAAGTAAAGCATTACATCGCGATTGCATTGCATACAATAAAGCGACAACCATATGGCTCCTGCCAGTTGCCGATAACTTGGTTACAAAACATGATCATCTCATACAATAAAATTCAGCATCATGCCTTGACCATATCACATCACAACATGCCCTGCAAAAACAAGTTAGACGTCCTCTACTTTGTTGTTGCATGTTTTACGTGGCTGCTACGGGCTTAAGTAAGAACCAATCTCACCTACGCATCAAAACCACAACGATAGTTTGTCAAATAGACTCCGTTTTAACCTTCGCAAGGACCGGGCGTAGCCATACTTGGTTCAACTAAAGTTGGAGAGGCAGTCGCCCGCAAGCCATCTCTGTGCAAAGCACGTCGAGGGAACCGGTCTCGCGTAAGCGTACGCGTAAGGTTGGTCCGGGTCGTCTCGTCCAACAATACCGCTGAACCAAAATATGACATGCTGGTAGGCAGTATGACTTGTATCATCCACAACTCACTTGTGTTCTACTCGTGCATATAACATCAACATCATTAACCTAGGCTCTGATACCACTGTTGGGTTTCGTAGTAATTTCAAAATTTTCCTACGCGCACACAGGATCATGTGATGCATAGCAACGAGAGGAGAGTGTTGTCTACGTACCCAATGCAGACCGACTGCGGAAGCAATGACACGACGTAGAGGAAGTAGTCGTACGTCTTCACGATCCAACCGATCAAGCACCGAAACTACGGCACCTCCGAGTTCGAGCACACGTTCAGCTCGATGACGATCCCCGGACTCCGATCCAGCAAAGTGTCGGGGAAGAGTTTCGTCAGCACGACGGCGTGGTGACGATCTTGATGAACTACAGCAGCAGGGCTTCGCCTAAACTCCGCTACAGTATTATCGAGGAATATGGTGGCAGGGGGCACCGCACACGGCTAAGGAATCGATCACGTGGATCAACTTGTGTCAACTTGTGTGTTTAGAGGTGCCCCTGCCTCCGTATATAAAGGAGCCAAGGGGGGAGGAGGCGCCGGCCAGGAGGAGGTGGCGCAGGAGGAGTCCTACTCCTACCGGGAGTAGGACTCCCCCCCAATCCTATTCCAACTAGGATTCCCAAGGGGGAAAGAGGGAGAGGGGTGGCCGGCCACCTCTCCTAGTCCTACTAGGACTAGGGGAAGGGGGGAGGCGCGCAGCCCCCTTGGGCTGCCCCTTTCTCCTTTCCACTAAGGCCCATGATGGCCCATATGGCTCCCGGGGGGTTCCGGTAAAATCCCGATTTCACCCGGACGTAATTCTTCTGTGCAGCAATGAGGATAATCCTCAAGTTACGGACCCAGTCCGTGTAATTGCTACCATCATCTTTCAACTTTGCTTTCTCAAGGAACGCATTAAAATTTAACGGAACAACAGCACGAGCCATCTATCTACAATCAACATAAACAAGCAAGATACTATCAGGGACTAAGTTCATGATAAATTTTAAGTTCAATTAATCATATTATTAAAGAACTCCCACTTAGATAGACATCCCTCTAATCCTCTAAGTGATCACGTGATCCAAATCAACTAAACCATGTCCGATCATCACGTGAGATGGAGTAGTTTCATCGGTGAACATCATTATGTTGATCATATCTACTATATGATTCACGCTCGACCTTTCGGTCTCCGTGTTCCGAGGCCATATCTGCATATGCTAGGCTCGTCAAGTTTAACCTGAGTATTCCGCGTGCGCAACTGTTTTGCACCCGTTGTATTTGAACGTAGAGCCTATCACACCCGATCATCACGTGGTGTCTCAGCACGAAGAACTTTTGCAACGGTGCATACTCAGGGAGAACACTTCTTGATAATTTAGTGAGAGATCATCTTATAATGCTACCGTCAATCAAAGCAAGATAAGATGCATAAAAAGATAAACATCACATGCAATCAATATAAGTGATATGATATGGCCATCATTATCTTGTGCTTGTGATCTCCATCTCCGAAGCACCGTCATGATCACCATCATCACCGGCGCGACACCTTGATCTCCATCGTAGCATCGTTGTCGTCTCGCCAATCTTATGCTTCCACGACTATCACTACCGTTTAGTAATAAAGTAAAGCATTACATCGCGATTGCATTGCATACAATAAAGCGACAACCATATGGCTCCTGCCAGTTGCCGATAACTTGGTTACAAAACATGATCATCTCATACAATAAAATTCAGCATCATGCCTTGACCATATCACATCACAACATGCCCTGCAAAAACAAGTTAGACGTCCTCTACTTTGTTGTTTCATGTTTTACGTGGCTGCTACGGGCTTAAGTAAGAACCAATCTCACCTACGCATCAAAACCACAACGATAGTTTGTCAAATAGACTCCGTTTTAACCTTCGCAAGGACCGGGCGTAGCCATACTTGGTTCAACTAAAGTTGGAGAGGCAGTCGCCCGCAAGCCATCTCTGTGCAAAGCACGTCGAGGGAACCGGTCTCGCGTAAGCGTACGCGTAAGGTTGGTCCGGGTCGTCTCGTCCAACAATACCGCTGAACCAAAATATGACATGCTGGTAGGCAGTATGACTTGTATCGTCCACAACTCACTTGTGTTCTACTCGTGCATATAACATCAACATCATTAACCTAGGCTCGGATGCCACTGTAGGGTTTCGTAGTAATTTCAAAAAATTTCCTACGCGCACACAGGATCATGTGATGCATAGCAACGAGAGGAGAGTGTTGTCTACGTACCCAACGCAGACCGACTGCGGAAGCAATGACACGACATAGAGGAAGTAGTCGTACGTCTTCACGATCCAACCGATCAAGCACCGAAACTACGGCACCTCCGAGTTCGAGCACACGTTCAGCTCGATGACGATCCCCGGACTCCGATCCAGCAAAGTGTCGGGGAAGAGTTTCGTCAGCACGACGGCGTGGTGACGATCTTGATGAACTACAGCAGCAGGGCTTCGCCTAAACTCCGCTACAGTATTATCGAGGAATATGGTGGCAGGGGGCACCGCACACGGCTAAGGAATCGATCACGTGGATCAACTTGTGTCAACTTGTGTGTTTAGAGGTGCCCCTGACTCCGTATATAAAGGAGGAGAGGAGGGGAGGCTGGCCGGCCAAAGAGGGAGGCGCAGGAGAGTCCTACTCCCTCTGGGAGTAGGATTCCTCCCCCCAATCCTAGTCCAACTAGGATTCCTCGGAGGGGAAGGGAGAGAGGGGGGCCGGCCACCTTCTCCTAGTCCTAATAGGACTAGGGGAGGGGAAAGAGGCGCAGCCACCTTGGGCTGCCCCTTTCTCCTTTCCACTAAGGCCCATGATGGCCCATATGGCTCCCGGGGGGTTCCGGTAACCTCCCGGTAACCCGGTAAAATCCCGATTTCACCCGGAACACTTCCGATGTCCAAACATAGGCTCCCAATATATCAATCTTTACGTCTCGACCATTTCGAGACTCCTCGTCATGTCCGTGATCACATCAGGGACTCCGAACAACCTTCGGTACATCAAAATGCATAAACTCATAATATAACTGTCATCGTAACCTTAAGCGTGCGGACCCTACGGGTTCGAGAACAATGTAGACATGACCGAGACATGTCTCTGGTCAATAACCAATAGCGGGACCTGGATGCCCATATTGGCTCCTACATATTCTACGAAGATCTTTATCGGTCAGACCGCATAACAACATACGTTGTTCCCTTTGTCATCGGTATGTTACTTGCCCGAGATTCGATCGTCGGTATCCAATACCTAGTTCAATCTCGTTAACGGCAAGTCTCTTTACTCGTTCCGTAATACATCATCTCACAACTAACATATTAGTTGTAATGCTTGCAAGGCTTATGTGATGTGTATTACCGAGAGGGCCCAGAGATACCTCTCCGACAATCGGAGTGACAAAATCCTAATCTCGAAATACGCCAACCCAACATCGACCATTGGAGACACCTGTAGTACTCCTTTATAATCACCCATTTACGTTGTGACGTTTGGTAGTACCCAAAGTGTTCCTCCGGTAAACGGGAGTTGCATAATCTCATAGTCGTAGGAACATGTATAAGTCATGAAGAAAGCAATAGCAACATACTAAACGATCAGGTGCTAAGCTAATGGAATGGGTCATGTCAATCAGATCATTCTACTAATGATGTGACCTCGTTAATCAAATAACAACTCATTGTTCATGGTTAGGAAACATAACCATCTTTGATTAACGAGCTAGTCAAGTAGAGGCATACTAGTGACACTCTGTTTGTCTATGTATTCACACATGTATTATGTTTCCGGAAAATACAATTCTAGCATGAATAATAAACATTTATCATGATTATAAGGAAATAAATAATAACTTTATTATTGCCTCTAGGGCATATTTCCTTCAGCAATGTCGACCAAATCAAAAACAGCAAATCACACGCACCGCTTCAAATCAAAAACCGCACTGCAATGTCGACCAAGTAACTGCACACGGGTTTCACTATACTACTTTTTGCAATGATTCTTAAACCAGGCAGGTGATACGTGTTTTTGTTCTTGAGCCCGAGTGAGCTTCCAGAGAGTTCAAAACGTACCCCCACACACATAAAAAGTGCAGTGCATTGTGCCGTCGATGCGAATTGCAGCATGCCCGCCGAGGACCTGCACTACATTTCACAAACAAAAAGGAATCACACTGCAGCACCATGGGCAACCGATCCCAGGCGAACGACACTCGGCTCCCAGCGCCCTCGGGTGGTCGTCGGCGCCAACTTTTTTCACCATGGGAGCTCAATCGAGCCTCTTCCTGCTCAAAACAATACGGCGTTGCCGCTAACCATGGAAAAACAAAAAAGTGAGCGAGAGAAACTTAAAACAAAAACAACCTTTTTTGTTCGGAAAGGCACTTCCTTTTAAACTGCAGGCGAACAAAAGGAGAGAAGCTTCAGGTGAGGATGCCCGCACGCACGGACGAGCTGCACTGCACGCCAGGGCGAGCTGCACTGCACAGTCTGCACGCTAGAGCGAGCTGCACAGCACGCTGGTGGCACTGCACGCCAGGAAGGGTCACGGAACTGCATCGCATCGTGCGTCATACTTCACGCCATCGCTGGCCGAACTGCACGTGAGCCGCCGGGGATGGACATGCACTGGACCTCGCCGGAGGTAGTTTGCGGGGAGAGGAGGAAGAAGGAAAGGAGAGAAGGGACGACGTCTCGTAGGGGAGGGCAGAGAGCTCGACACAGCCATAAAGGAAGGAGCTGCAGGAGGATCCTGTCGTATCCGTCTCCAGGGAGGTGTGGGGGGAGAGAGGTGGAGGATCTTGCCGGATCCATAACCGACTAGCACAGGAAAGGGAGGTGTAGGAGGATCCAGCCGGTGAGCAGGCACGGGGGGGGGATGTGGAGGAGGATCCCGCCGGATCCGTCGTCGGGCAATCACAATAGGAGGGGGTGGAGGAGGGTCCTGTCGGATCCGTCGCCGGGCAGACACGAGAGGACGGAAATGGAGGTGGATCCTGCCGGATCCTTCGCCGGGCAGACACAGTAGGAGGGGGTGGAGGAGGATCCTGCCGGATCCATCGCCGGGCAGACCCAGAGGTGGGAGGTGGAGGAGATGGGGACGACCGCTGCGCCGCGGGATCCAGGGCGCCAGCGGGGCCATGGAAGGAAGAAGGCCGTGGGGCTGGTCCCGAGCGGCGGCGCCGGAGGAAGGAGATGGTGGGGTGGGTCCCGAGCGGCGGCGCCGGAGGAAGGAGGTGGTACGGCGGGCCCCAGGAGCTGGTGGGAGAGGAAGAAGGGAGGAAGGAGGCGGGCGCGTTAGTGTGGGGGTAGGGGCGGCGCTGGTGGTCACCATGGTAGCGCCGGTGGGAGGGAGCAGATGCAGTGGGGTTAGTGGGTTTGGTGGTTGGATCGGGGGTAGTGGGGTGCGGCTGCGTGATTAGTTTGTAGCTACGAGCCGTACGAGGTGTTATCAGAATAAGCGTTTTGGTGTGCATAATAAGGTCTTAAGAGGTGTTATCATAATAAGGTCTTAAGGGGTGTTATATATATATATATATATATATATATATATATATATATATATATATATATATATCCCCACCACATGATGCTTGCAAAAGAGAAAAACAAAAAGGAATAGAGGGGAACACTATTGACTCTTGCACGAAAAGTAAATACATAAAAATAAAATATAGGCCCTTCGTAGAGTGAATCAGAGGTTGTCATGCTCTTAAGGGCTCATTCGTCCAAAAGTTTTACATAGTTGAATTCAAAACAAATATTCATATGCGAGTTGTTTGATTTGTACACGAGCGAAGGAAAACGAGATTCATTTCATCATTAAAAAAAGACCTTGGTAAGTGCCACATTTACGGTATGAACATATGGCAATTCCGAACATTTTTTAGGACAAGTTTAGTGATATGTGGATGACAACTTTAGTTGTAAGCAAGATAATTTTTTTTCGGATGACAAGTTTCAGTTTTTATTGGATTTCTTTTTTTTCTTTTTGGACAGCAACTTTATTTAGTTTTAAAAAATTCAGGACCGGGGTGCTTCGTACCACACCTGTGTCACTTATCATTTGAAAAGATAAAAGAAAAACTAGATTAGCAGAGAGCCGGCAACCCAAATCGATCGGCACCGGCGCTGGTGAACCAGCGAGGTCCGGAGCCAATAATTGAGGAGGAGCAGACGATGGGATCGGAACGGCGCTGCTGGAATTCGAGTGCCCGATTAAAAAAAAGGGGAAAGGAAAGGAGACGGGCGGAGCCTCCGCCGATGGAAAGGAGACGGAGGAGGTTACACGGCGCACGGCCACGCGGCCACGCCGCGCGCGGGCGGGAGGGAGGGAGAGCGGTGGGTGGCTGGCCTGGCCCCGGCCCCCCGCACCGCAGCCTCGAGTGCCCACCACGGCACGGGCCGCACGACGCGGCGCCGTGCGGTGCGGTGCCTCTGCCCCCGCCCGTGCCGTGCCATTACCCACCCCTTACCGCCCGCCCACCCGCCGCCCCGCCCGCGACGCGACAAACCCCGCTCCAAGCAAAAACCACCACCGCATCTCGCACCGCACCGCCACGCCCCATGCGGCTGCCG
>NC_041381.1:431904128-431943441 GCF_002162155.2 Triticum dicoccoides
CTTTCACCGCGCGGCCCACCCCACCCACGCCCGCCAGCGGGCGGGCGCCCGCGGCCCACCTCCACCGCACCGCGCCTCCTTATATGACCGGTTCTCCACCTCCTCCTCCTCCGTTCCCCATCTCCACCACCACCACCAAACCCTAGCCGCCGTGCTGCGACCATGTCCTCCTCCTCGTCGCTCAAGCAGGACGACGTCCCCTCCTCCCCGGAGCTCCCCCCGCTGGCCGCGCCAGGCATCGCGGCGGCGGCCGCCGCGGCCGCGGCCGCCGCTTCGTCCGGCGGCGGAGGGGGAGGGGTAGGGGCGGGCGGCGGCTCCGGGAGGAGGCTGCCCCCGCCGTGCTGGACGCACGAGGAGACCCTCGCGCTAATCGAGGCGTACCGTGACAAGTGGGAGGCGCTCAAGAAGGGCAACCTGCGGGCGGCAGACTGGGACGAGGTCGCCGGCGCCGTCACCGCCCGCTGCGGGAGGTTCCCCACCGCCACCTACAAGTCCGGCGTGCAGTGCCGCCACAAGATCGAGAAGCTCCGCAAGCGGTACCGCGCCGAGCGGACGCGCTCCATGGGGCGCTCCAAGGGCCCCAAGTGGCCCTTCTTCCCGCTCCTCCACGACCTCGCCGGCGGCGGGGTCCCCGACGCCAGCCCCAACCCCATCATCAAGATCAAGCCCAGGGGAAACGCCACCCCGGCGTCCCCTTCCCCCGTGTCGTCCCCCTCGTCCGAGGACGCCGGGCGGAGCAGGAGCCTCCACGGCCTCATCTCCAACGGCGGGGGCGGCAGCGGGCTGCGCTTCACCATCCCCAAGGCTTCGCGCACCAAGCCGGGGGTCCCGCGGGAGGCGAGGCCGGACCGGGACAGGGGCGAGGAGGACCCGGAGGCGGAGGCCATGACGGAGGTGGCGTCGGCACTGAGGGCCGTCGGCGAGGGGTTCCTGAGGATGGAGGAGCGCAGGCTGGAGCTCTCGCTCCAGATGGAGAAGGAGCGGATGGAGTCGGAGATGAAGCGCACCCAGGCGCTGCTCGACGCGCAGCAGCTCTTTGTCGAGGCGTTCCTCGGCAAGCAGCAGCCGCACCACAAGAAGCTGGTCTCCTCCGCCGCTGCTATGGAGGAGGATTGAGAACTAGAGCTCCGGCGCAGCCTCAGCTCAACTCCGTGTTGATGGATGCTTGCTGGCTTTGTTAGTTAACTCCGTGTTGATGTGATGTTTCTACTCTTCTTGTGTTTGGATGGTTGATTTAAGAAGTGAAGGGCAAAGAATGTAGGTGTAGGATATGGCTGTGGGAGGATTTAGAAAGTGTTCATTTGTAATCAGTGTGTTGTCTTTTGAGTTGCTGTTTATGGTGGGGAAAAGAAAAGAGTGCAGCTTAGCTTTGCTGGGAAAATCATCATCTGGTCACTGCTTGCTTCTTTGTCTTGCTGCTGCTTTACTATTGTCAAGATTGTCTCACAGTGAGCCAAGGTGTGATTGTTATGATAGTTGTAATCAACATTCTATCACTCATGGAGAGTTTGTTATGGATGGCCCTTGCGTAACTATCAACTGGGTACTTTGAATTTCACAGTTGCTGCAGGAATTGAACTATCAACTAGTACTGTGAGTTTTACAGTTGCTGCACCAATTGAACTATCAACCGGGCACTGTGAGTTTCACAGTTCCTGCTGGAATTGAACTGTTTGTAGTATGAATTCCTATGGAATTCCTGGGCGCCACAGAACACTGCCATTACACTACTGAAGACGAGGGACGGCTGAACATCAATGAGGGCATGAAAGTTGCAAGCTGCGGCTGTAACTAATGTCACTGGATACGATATCTGTTCTTCTCAACCTTGAACTTTTCCATTCCCTCCGCCCCGTAGGGTGTATAGGGCGGGGTGCGGGTGCTCCTAGGTCGGTAATTTGATTGACTAACCAAATATATATTTGTGATGAAAAACATATGTTTAGAAGCTTCATCTTGTGTATGATTATAATGATATGCTTTTCATGACATACAATTTGATTAGTCAAATCAACGACCGTCCTATGCGCCGGACCTGAGGGAGGGTGTGAATTCACGAGGGTTCAGAACAAAAGCACCATAGCCAGAAGATAAGCCTCATGGAAGAAACGAACCTTTGTGCTGCCTGTAAACCTGCAACTGCACACCCTACACCTGCAGCGGCCATAAGGACTCGACATATCAAATTTGAAATCTCGGACAGGTGCCATGTTTTCTCGCATGACAAAAGCGGAAAACCAAAGGCAACCACTCCATCGGAATGGAACATCACCAGCTAACAAGCCAACCAAACATGAACTAACAGGCATAATGTATATCGCCAATGGTTGCAGATAATTCAGGTCCAACTGCTTAGAACTCATCAGAGCAAGCAGAGTACACAACTTTGCCAACAATTCTGACTCAAAATTCGATAAAACTTCAAAGCTAAAGTCAACGGTATAAAACCCACCAGGCCGGCTGATCACGGGATAATTCGGAACATAGGTTCATTCCTAAGGTAAAAGTGATGTCATCATGGTCTGATGGGAGGTATGACAACAAGGAGACTATATAACTTTCAGAAGTCGCAGCCTTTCAGTGTCTTTGCCTGTATCTTCTGTATGTATCATGGAAATTCGCTAGCAAAAAACTGAAGTCACAGCAACCCGGCAGAATCAGTAATAGGGATAGAACCTGGGTGACCTCCTGAACCTGGGTGACCTCCTGCAGAGAAAAACAGAACATCAGAAAGGTCATCCTGGGAATTCTGTTTGAATTTCTCTCATCTTGGGCCCCATTTTGGATTTTTGGTAACCTCAGGAAAAGAGGAGATCCCAGGGAATAAAAGTTCGCCTGAATGTTTGATGCACAACTAGTCGGATGCATTAGAAGAATGGCCTCCGCATGTCATATTCTTCGAATCCTTTCATTTACTTTATATTATATACAGTTTACGATTGAAATTCTGCTCTATTCAAACAGAAGTACTGGGTTGGTTTTGATTAGGCTTAGGCAAAATTTCCAATGAAATCAGGATAAACCAAAATTAAGCTGAAAAGATCAATATCTAGAAACAGTCGCTAAAAAATGATTCACCTAGAAAAATTCCATTAGTCCTACCTAAGCCATAATTGGAAACATGCTGACTTAAGCCCAACCAAATTTACAATATCGTATTTCTTAATCTTTCCACATCTAAGTGCAATACATCTTCATGAAGAGACACCTTACCCAAATGCTGGATAGGGGGGATAGTAAGGTTGAAACGGGTGCCTTCCCCTATGGTGGCTCATTCCTGGAACATTAGTTCTTTTTGGACACACCTATAAAAAAAGAGCACGCAAGTAAATGTTAGAAAGTTCAAAACAACAGTGAGTGCAAATTGTAAAAAGGTTCGTTTTGAACCTTCAATGGACGGCCATGCAGTTCTGTATCATTCAGCTGGAGAGCATTTTGGACTGCCTCAGCTTCATGAAACTCCACGTAAGCATATCCTTTGGGGTTGCCATAAAAGTCTGTCAGAATTGTAACCCTGTTGATAGTTCCACAATCCTGAAAATGCTCCTGAACTTCCTCTGGCAAACACCCATAGTCAACCTGAGGCAAGGTGGTAATAGTATACTTAAACAGCTGCACTGGAGTAGCTAAGAACTATTCAATGCTATTTTTAATTTATTTTTTCGAGAGAAGTACTCCCTCCGTTCACAAATATAAGCCGTTTTGGATATTTCAATATGGACTACATACGGGCTGAAATGAGTGAACAAACACACTAAAACGTGTCTTTATATATCCAATTCAGAAAGAAGTTAGAACATCTTATATTTGTGAACGGAGGGAGTACTAAAACAGCAGATGAGAATGCCATAAACCTCAGGAAGAAATGGGATGGTAAAATCAAGAAAGAAAGTATCATCTCAGTAGCAGTCATAATTTATTAAAAGTGCTTGCCGAAATCCAGATTCTTGGCGTAACAAATGGCAATGCAAAACTTTCTGGCTCTGTGTGCTACTGCATATTGGAAAGTTCTTCATGGACATGCTAGAAGTACACTTTAGGATAAGAAACAAAACTAGAAGAAAACCTCACATTTCCAACATAGATGGAGCGAGCATCCACCTCTGCCTTTTCGAGTGCGGTTACCGCTGCAGCTGGATCTTCTGAAAAAATAGACCGAAGGAGGAAAAAAGTGTAAACAGATTGTAGAGTTTAATGGCTAACTGAAGGCAGAGAGTCCATTAAAAATAATGAAACAGCGGCATGGCATGGCACTCATGATCAGAAAGAATCAAACGCAAAAGAAAGAAGATGCCGCCGCTTAGGATCTTTAATCAGCATCTATGTTTCTATTTATAACCATACTTATTAAGTAAGTATGTAAAGGGTGAGGCTTGAAGCAAACACTTAATCGTGTACACAATATCATCTTTAAATGCACCATATGTGTGCATTTTAAACCAGGTCATCTCACATTTCTCTTTGCTGTCAGAAAAATATCAGAAGCAGCAGTAAGCATGTACCAGTAGAAGAAGAAAAAAAGGTAACAACCATAAAACCATGCTTTCCATAGAACATGTTCATCAACTTCAAACCATCATCATGGTAACCTATTCTTACAGCTTTGGTTATGATATTTTCAAATGCACCATATGTGTGCATTATTATCTCGAATCAGGTACGTAAGCAGACCCCTTTCCTAATTTACATCGTTCATGATTGATTTGGGGCATTCTTTAGTGTCATTTGTCTAAAAAATTACTCCGTTCAGAACTGAATTCCATCTGGACACATCGGTAACATTTCGGGAAATGTGGAATGCAGGATGAGCTCAATGACTTGATGATGCTCTACAAAAGTGCAATTGTTGACGCTAGAAAATAACATTCTAATAACCGTCTCCGGATAGTAAATGTGACGAGTTGCGAGAAGGAAGATGGTTTACACTTTACAACAATTGTAGTAAATAATGCTTAGCAACACTAATCCACCACGTAACCAGGTGAGTCTAAGTAATGCACCATTATTATACCCCTACTCCAAAAGACAGCCATGTACGTAGCCCGCCCACGAGGTGCTACGGTCCTGCTTTACGCGTATAGGGGTCTGCCTAGCCCATGATTAGGCGCCGACATCACCCCCGCTGCCTGGCTATCACCTTAAACACTGTAACAATCCTTACCAAAGCTGTTCAAATGCATATTACTGGTACAACACAAATCAACAGAGCAATGAAATGAACAAACACACAATGCTGAAAAGATGCACTCACCCAGCACCTACAAGTACTCGAAGGCAGCAACTATTCCGACAACCAACCACACAGAGGTCGTCAGAAACGAAGAAACTAGGAGCCTGTTGACTGGAAAGTGAAGATCAAACCGATCACCTAGTGTCAGCGATTCCACATCGAGAGTAGCACAAATCTAATCACATGAATGACGCCCAAGTAACAAGGCGCTCGGGATCTCACGTGCATCCAACCAATTTCACTCCGGGCAACCACCAAAGACGAAACAAAGCGCTAATTACACGAGCAGAAACGGAGAGGGTGGTGGCGACTAGACAGATTACCATGCGTAGCGGCGGCGGCGACGGCTAGCATCTCGCGCTCGGTCTCCTCCAACTCCCGCAGCCTCCTCCGCATATCATCGATCTGCTGCACATCACCATACCGTACCCTATCCTCGTTAGCACCCGACGCCACGAACACCGCAGGCGCTCAAACCCTCGAAACGCGAGGCAAAGAGGCTACGCTGCAAGCTGTAACACACGCACGCACGCGAACCTGGTCCACGGAGGAGCGGTTGCGGTTGAATCCGTCGCCGCTGCCGCCGTTCCCGCCCTCGCCATTGCCTCCGGCGGCAGGGAGGACCTCGCCGTTCTCGATCGGGAGTGCGCGATTGCCCGAGGCCATCTCGCCGCCGCCGCAAGTGCTGGTTCGCTTGGTGCTCTCCCTCTTCAGTTACTTTTGTCTTGGTGATGACTAGCTCCTGTTGCCTCTTTTGGCGTGGCTTGGTTGGTTGGAGAGTACTTGTACACTTCAGACGGGAAAGCGAGTGGAAGATCCCACGGTTCTGTGTCTACAGATGTCAGATCGGACGGTCGGTTCGACCCACCCTAAAAAATGGAAGGGGGTTGTCGTTTCAAAATAAAAACCCTAGAGGAAGCACGGTAGAAAAAAAACATAGGGGAACTGTAAGAGAAATCCCTAGAGAAAATATAAGAAAATTATATTCTTTTCCAGCTAACTTCATTTTTTTCTTTGAAATGTTAACTCTATGCTGACATAGGGTAGCCGCTGGTTATAGGAACATCACAAATTTCACAACACAAGAGATAGTTGTCGTGGGGTAGACAACACTAAGCACAACTAATGCAGGAGATATGTGTGTCAACTGGAAGATCATGAGTAGATCTACATATCTTAGTTTTCTCGCATCTTTGACTTCAAGAAGTCTAGCAAGACTTTGACCATTGTCACCATAGTCGCTTTCTTGCGACAACTCCAACATGGACCTCCTTCGTGAGGTGATGGTCATTATCATTGGCTATGGATCAAAGGCGCTTTAGTCACACAAGGTGGCTTCACGGCATCACCCCTATGAGTTACCCCCTCTTCTTTTCTACTTAGTCGACAAATATCAGTTAGTAAGGGTGGAGCTCTAAGATGACAGCCGGATGCATTCTCGGTCGTCAAATTATAACGACGCTTCAAATCCATGACTTTTCTCATGCAAGCCCATTATTACGCACTTGAGCGCTAGATTTGTCGCATCTTGATGATTGGTGGGACCACAACATTCAAGCCATATGCAAGGAGGAGGGTAAATCCTTGGCGTATTTTCGAACATTTCGGAGGGAGAAACTGACATTTTTTGGTATGTCTTTGTCAATCACTAACGTGGACCATAAAGTGACGAAGGACATAATCAAGAGGGCGCAATGTTACAGACCATCTCCATGAATGCCATGATCATGCTCGGTTGGGCATGCTAACTCTTGGAAACTTTAAAACTTCCAGGAAATTGGTAAGTTTTCCAAGGTTACCGAGGTGAGTTGGTAGTCAAATCGGTAACCCATTTTTGGCTTTGCCTAAATATTGCCATGCCATTTTATGGAATCAAACCAAGCGCACCTCATAAATATCAGCAATGGGGTGTGCAATGGCGTATCCAGTGAGTTGAAGATTAAGTCATCAGGGATGGAGGTGGACGATCTAGATGGAGTACCCAGATTGAATCTACGAGTGTGCTAACTACACTCCAAGGGTTCTTGAAGCGTTCGAAGGACACCTTCCACCTAAGGACATGCTCTTATATGGGGGTCTTGGTTGGCGACCGTCGACCTCCGTCTTGATCATCTTGGCATGCAATTATTGGACTCTTCCGTCTTTGGTAGTATCCTTTTAATGAAACCAGGGGTGCCACTTCTAAGGGAACCATCTCCTCAGGCATGCCCTCCCCCTTCCTAAGTGACACACAAATACAGGAAAATATGACCCAAAATAGCACGTGTGCAACAGAAGAATGTGGTAAAACCATTTCCCCTTAATGGTAACCACAAGTGTAGGGGACCACAACATTCTTCGTTTGGAAGTATCGCAACCCAAATTCATATTCGACAAAAGGGGAGTCAAAATCCACACCTGGAAATAAATACTTGCTTTAGAGAATTTATTAGTAGAGAATGCAATGAAGTGATTGTTGCTTGATTGCAATAGTAACAAAAAGCTGCAATACCCAGCAATTGCCAAGTGCAAACTATCTTTCGAGAGAGTATCAATTAGAGAAAACATAGGCATGGGGATTGGTAAACGGATGTTGCATGGATTGATTCAATCATATAATAACACAAACGTAGGGTATAATTTGCTAACTCATATTATTTAACTCATATAGGCACGTATTCTGTATATTGTTGTATGTGTTTGCAATGAGAACTTGCACAACATCTTTTTGTCTTACCCTCCCGTTTCTGTGGGGTTCTCATGGAAATTAAGGGAAATTAAGTTGTTCATTTTATAGAACATCGGAACAAAGCATTAACACTTAATGAATACATGTAATCCTCACATTATAGCCATTCCATTGATATCCCGATTATTGTCACTTCGGGGTTTCCAATGCAAAACTATGAAATGTGCATAGAACTTGCAAGTATGACCCAAACACATAAATATTCATGAAACAAATGCGGTTCAAATATGAAAATCATATCACTCGGGCCCTAGCGAGAAGCATTATGCATAGCAAAGTCATAACAATATCAATCTCAGAACCTAAATGACACTAAGCATCAAACCCTAACAAATATGGTAACTATTAGATGATGTTCTCATCCAATTTCCATCCACCTCATGTGCCTACATGAGATTACTCACACATGGACGGGAGAAACACAGTGGTGATGATGAATAAGGAGTTGGTGATGTTGATGATGAAGATCTGCTCTCTTCAAAGGTCAAATCGGCCTCTAGATAGCCCTCCACGAAGAAGACAAATTAGCGGTTATCTTCGCCCCGTAGAAAATTAGGGAAAATCTTTATCGAGTTTTTAGGACGAGATATGATATATAGGTGAAAGAGGTCAGCCGAAGGATGCCTATGGCCCTCACTCACCCCTTGGCATGCCCCTAAGCTTGGGTATGTGGGCCTTGTGGGCAACCCCTTATGTCTCCGTGTCTCCTTTTCCTCCAACTTCCCCAAAAGTTATTTTTTACAATATTTGTTTTCCTTTATAAAAAGATAACACCAATACAATTTTTTTAAAACAACGCCAGCCCGGTCAGTTCTTATTCAAATTGTGCAAGATGGAGGACAAAAGATAGAAGTGTTCAAAAAAGTATTAAAGTATCACGGTGGAGAGCGAAGACCGTGATGGAAGAGAGGAAGGACAAGCAGAGGATTGTAGTCTTGCATCCAGGAGAAAATACTTGCAATGAAAGTCGATGAGCAGATGATCAATAGGAAGATCGAGGAGCACCAAAATCGTGCTCATGGATGCCGCCACGATGGTTGAAATGGTGAGACAATATGGAATGTTCTTTATGGTGGTGCTAGTGGTTGTGAGAATGAGAGTGCACGATTTGGTGAATTTTGATGAACTATGTGATACGTGGCGGCTCTTGATGAACTATGTTGGAATGCAATGCCTTTTGGATGACTTGTGTTCATATTTGTAGTTGAATTGTTGAATGCGGTTGATGAGCATATTCTTATAGCACTTTTTATGTATCCTTTTTACTAAGTATGTCCCGACTTAGGCTCATTTGTGGAATATATGAACCCTAAAGGACTATTTAAAGCATTTGCTTTACATTTGCAGGATGGGTGCGCCAAGGCACCATAATCCCTGCTGATTACACAAGAGACTTAGTCAAGATGACTATAAGGACCAACTAGCAAGCTTGTCAGGAGAAGAAGGACCTAAGCGAAAGATTGACTGATCAAGTGTGGACTGCCTTGGGTAATTAAGATAGCATCTAACGATATCATTAAATTCTTGGGTCCCTAGTATGTCCATTTTCTTATTATAAATTACTCCTCATTGTCACTATTTTGCACATTATAACTCAATTCTAATAGTTTTTCCTCTCGGTTTCCATGATTTACTAGAGGATGAGAATTGCTGGAAAGCTGCAGAACATGAGCAAAATAAGGACGAGTGGAGAAAAGAATTTTCTAGAGACCAAATAATTACAAGAAAGTTATATTAAATACTTTCAACATGGAAGTGAGCCAGGGGCACCTGGGCCCACTTGGGAAGACCCATGCAGGTCCCACATGGCCACCCCTGAACGCTTGGTGTGGGTGCGTGGGGCCCACAGGTGGCTTCCCAGTTGCCTTTGGTGCCCAATGGCCCTACGAAAGTGTAATCATAATGCCCTTAATCATATTTTGACCTACAAATTGCTTCGGCATCCGTCCGCGGGCATGGGGACCAGTCCACAGACACGGATGCGGTAGGTGGCCATCCATTGTTGCCTGCATACATTTTAAGTTGGGTTTCAACTAACCGAACGATTTTCGTGCAAACACGGTGGATTTTCATCAAAGTTCGGATAAAAAATAGCACAAATCATCCATACATAGCATGCAAATAAGTCTAGTACAACAATAGTTCATATTCAACGAGATTAAGGATCATGTCATCCCACACATACTGCCCCTTCAACATCATCCTACTATGCATGTGCATAAATGGTCGTACCTCCATCCGGTGGTACATCACGGCAGCACGTGAGGGCTAGAGCATGTGTAGAGCAACATTGAATGAATGAATCAATCAATCAACAAATTAAGCAAGAAGAAGCAAAACTTACGATCTCCTCTATCATGCGCAATGGCCACTTTGCCTCCAGCATATCAACCGTGCCATAAAACTTGGTGATGGAGGTCTGGATGGCGTACCATCGATACGATAACAACCTCACATTGCGATCATGGATGATGTGCATGTCGTAGGGTGCAATATTCATGCACTTGTTGCTAGAAGGTCCCCCCTCTGTTCCTGCCTACGAAACCCACGGATACGTCCAACCACGCATCGCACAAGAACTCATCCTCCATGGTTGAGTACCCCTCCATCCTTCATACTCTAAGAAAACGACATGGTGTTCGAAAATAACCTCAATAGCATTTGCCCGAACACCTACTGGGTGTGGTGACCGCCATGGACGGCGTCGATAGGGGGACGGAGTGTACCTGCCTACGGACGTGTCCTGGGTGGACGACGCCGTTGTGAAAGGCAAGTGGGCGCGTCGGTGCTCGTTGCAGAGGTCCAGCAATGCCTGTGTGCCAAACGGAGAGGTACAACGGCGACGTCAGAGGAGGAGGAGGGTGCGGATGTAAAAAAAGGGGGAAGATTGGAAGAAAATGGGACCGGGAGGGGGGATTTAGTGGGCTGGGGGTGTTGGAGTCCTACGTGGCTGTTGTCCAGACTCCGGCAAAGCCTCCCCCCTCCCCCCAAAACTTTGTCTCCGTTTTACATGAAAAAGTGCATCCGAACTGCCGAGCGCACTGATACAGGCCCACGTTAGATGACACCACACATCCGGACCGCACGGTCCAAACGTATACGGGCAGTTTGAGGATCAGCGTTGGAGATACCCTTACTTGTTATCTTACCTGTTTGCACCATTGAGCTGTAGATGTGTTTGAGCATCAATAAACCCGTCCCTGTGGTGAACTATGACAACTCATATACTTTGCACTGATCAGTGGTGCATTTGAATTGTATAATTATTGTTGAAATCTTGTGGAAATATTTGTGCAACAGGACAAAAGAGATAAGCTACTAGAAAAGTTACGGGAGTCAAGTTTCAAGGGGAGGGTTGGGTGTAACAACCTTTAACTCCTCCAAATTCGAGGAGTTGAGTTTGGAGTGTCTTTTGAGGACATAAATTTTAGGCCAATGCTAGGCGTCGGTCGACCGGCCCAGATTTCGGCTGATCGTTGTGCGTGCGTTGGATTGATTGCTTCCACGCAGTCTGATTTGGTCAATGATTCGTTCTTCCCCCTTCGTCCACCTCGCCCACCACCACCACACCCCCTACCAGCAAACTGCATATGCGCGTGCGAGGGCTCCACTGTCATTCATCCAGCGCGTCGGGTCGTCGTCGTCGTCCGCCTCAGTGGGTGCCGTCACACACAGTCGTCGGAAGACTCGCGTGCCGCGCGTGGTCCCTGCATGAAGCACCGCAACCCTTCCCCTGCTCGCGCATCTCCCTCCGCCAGTCGAAGCCCCCGACCATCGCCTGTTGCAGCGCCACTATGAAACGGTTGCAGCTCCACTGTTGGATGCAACTTCGCCAGTGAGGGTTGCAACTCCCACCCACGTTGGCTGCAGCCTTTTCCGCCGCCCCGCTGGTTAAAGCTTTTTCGTCGCTCAATGGATGTAACCTCGCCGGCGGCTAGTTCCAGCACTGCTTGATACTGGTTCCAGCAAAAAAGATCTCGCCAGCAGCAAGCAAACATTCTTGCTGGTTCGAGGCTTCCAGCAAATTTTATTGCCGGTCCCAGCAAAATGATCCTCGATGCCATCTGGTTCCAGCATTGGTCCACGGTGGTTGCAGCCTTTTCGCCAGGTGGCTCCAGCAAAAGAATATCTACAGTTGCAGCATCGGAGCTCGCCGTTTCCGTCGGCAGCGGTGGCTGCTGGTTGTAGCAAAGCATCAGCCGCCGGTAGGCGCCGACACTAGCCGTTGCAGCACCGTGCTCCACCCTGTCGCAGCTCTGGTCATCGTCGAGCAGCGACAGATGCAGCTGAGAGAGAAAAACGAGGGGATGGTGCTGGCTCGACGGTTGGCTTTGTGGTGCTCACCGGAGAAGACAGCGAAAGAGAGGAGGAGGAGATCCCTCGGGCGCAACAGAGGAAGAAAAATCGGGCGAGTGGCTGAGAACGACCGCGAGAGAAGATAAGGCACTTACTTCTCATATTGCGTTTCCAAATTTAATCAATAAACCTTATGTCCAGTCTCAGCAAATACCGAATGAGTAATCGATTGTCAGGTCTCATGTAATCTCTCCGCCCTCACACAAACTGCATCAAAGAAACGATGAAAACGAAAGAAACTGAAATTGAACCAAGCACAATCCGTACTGCACAAAAACAGCTATATCCTATTATTTGAGGGAGATTTTTCCTCGGCATTTCCAAAATCAAACGGCACCTATACTACTACAAAAACTAAAGAATGTAAAATTATGTCCTCTAGCATCTGAAGATAGTTCTGCAGGGAAGAAATCTAAGATTGATATCTTAAGCTTCTACTTTATATATCAGGCTAGTCCATGTCCTGTCTCTCTTCTTCCTTAGCCTCTCGGCAATGGCAAAGGCCAGCTCAAGCGACTGCGATGCGTTCAGCCTGGGGTCGCAGTGCGTGCGGTAGCGGGAACTGAGATCGTCGAAGGTCACTGTGTTGGATCCACCAATGCACTCTGTAACGTTCTGCCCTGTCATCTCTAGGTGAACCCCTCCGGGGTAGCTCCCCTCTTGCTCATGGACATCAAAGAAAGCCCGAAGCTCAGCCTGCGCAGCCATATAAAGAAACAGTGAAAATTCTGAACCATGCCATACCAAAGTTGGCAAGTCCGAACAATGCTATTGGATGTCTCAATCGCATGTGGTTCCAGAAAACAACAGTCCATGTCTCATTGTAACAAACGGCATGAAATACCGACCATAAGTAGGTTGTTCTATGTCGAATCATGCAAAAAGTTATCACGCTTACCCGGATTGCATCGAATGATCTTGTCTTGAGCCCGCAAGGTGCGCTGATGGTGTTCCCGTGCATGGGATCGCTGACCCAGGTGACAATCAGCCCTGCTTGACGCACGGCTCTGATCATATGGGGGAGCTTGGCACGCATGTTCTCGGCCCCCATCCTTGTGATAAGTGTCAGCCTCCCGGGCTTGTTGTGAGGATTCAAAATCTCACAGAGTTTCACAAGCTCCGATGAATCAAGCTTATCACTCACCTGTATAACATAGACAGAGTCATTAGATTTGTCAACTGATTTTTTTCCGTCTAAGACAGTCATAAGATTGTGACAAATAAGATTTAAAAAAAAAACTACTGTTCTTCATAGTTGTTAAAAACACGACAACTTTCATGTCATTAACAATATATGACAAAAGATGATTATCAACAGATAAACACTATACATAAACCTGGAGACCACAAAACTGAAAGATCTATACTTGACTTGTGAAGCATTGATGGTCGCCATTTGCAATGGAAGTTGAAGTACTTAAGAATTAAGATGTTTATGATTTTACGTGACCAACTCCAACAACGAAATGCAAACCTTCAGGACTTCAGTAAACACACATGTCATATGAAAAGATGTCACCGAAGACCATATGGAGGCAAGCGAACTCTGATGGGTGCTTTGGTTACCTTTATGCCGACAGGATTGGAAATACCGCGGAGGAATTCAACATGAGCACCATCCAGCTGCCTAGTTCTCTCCCCAACCCAGAGCATGTGTGCAGAGCAGTCGTAATAGAGGCCAGAAGTGGAGTCCTCCCTGGTCAGTGCCTGCTCATATGGCAAGTGAAGGCACTCATGGGATGTCCAGAATTCAGCTGTGGTCATCATGGGATGCTGAGGAGGCAGACCAGCAGCAAGCATGAACCCGATGGCATCATGAACCCTCTGGGCAAGCTCCCCATACCTGCTCAAAGAAGAACATAACGAGGTAAGATCTACTTTTATTGTATATAACAGGATGTCAGTGATCATATTTAGGCTGACTGATATTTCCTACAGAATCCTAGAGGATGAATACCTAGCTATTATTACACGTGACTGATGCTGTCCAGATTAGTGTGCTAAAACAAGTACATCAGTTGTTTGACAAAATCACTTTTCTGGACTTGAAAATTATCCACAAACGAGGTCAAAAGTAAAAATTAAACCAGAACCGTTGCATATATGTGCAAATACGGCAATGACATTGAATGGGGCATGAGCCGTGTGCTGGAGAAAGATTGATGGTAATTTTTGAATTCAGATGATATTTGCGGTGGGGAAAAGAGTTTTGCATAAAGGCTAACCACTTGATGAGATCAAGTAGAAATTTAATTACCTGTCTCCCTGCGTGCTGTGCCTCAGAAAGTCGAGGTTCCACTCGGTGACTCTCTGAAGATCAGCATATCCTCCATGGGCAAATGCTCTCAAAAGATTCAGGGTGCTCGCAGACTGACTGTAGGCTCTAATCAACCTTTGAGGGTTTGGTGCACGCGATTTCTCATCGAAATCGTCGTTGTTGATGATGTCCCCTTGATAGGACGGCAGTGTCACTCCATCTCTAGTCTCGATTGGGTTCGATCTTGGCTTTGCAAATTGGCCTGCCATCCTTCCAACCTGAAATACATAGTGCCACAAATCTTTTGTAGAACAGGAGAGATGTTTATATACAAAGATGGAGTGTGGATGGTTTTTCTGCCAATCATGGAAGGAGAACATTTAGAGGCATTTCTCTTCAGCATAACAAGAATCTTTATTTGTCAATACAAGTTCTCTTAATCTATAGATAAATGAACATGGTTAATCACTACATTTCATAGTTTTTTTTAGAACGGACTACATTTCATAGTTTCATGTAATCTATAGCTTTAATCAATTAGTACTAGTTTGCTTGCAGATGAATCGAATGCAAAATAGCAATAGATCATTTTACCATCCATTAAACCAGCAGTATGGGCACAATTATTGTCGGGGACTCCCCAACAGTTATTCCGCTCATGAGCAGTATACACAACACAACAATCTATGTTCTCGGCAAGACCTTTAAAACTGTAACGCCATAGGAAAGAGAGTAAAAAACTCAGGATGGTTGAGTCGATTCATAACAGCCTATGACAGTTTAAGAATCCATAAACATGACCACTTGTGTCATGATCTAGCCAGTAGTCACCTTTTCTGTGATTCTACTGAGATTACAAGTGTTTTCATTATAGACACTTGAATATCTGATGAAATTGTGGAGGCGGCAAAGTCTGAACTGCATTGAGGCTTACAGGAACCAAATCCCGATCCATGACAGGACTTGATCATCGCAATTCACAAGTCAGAAGGACATAAACCCTCGTTAATTGGGGGCGCGAATCCAACGGTAGGCTATTTGCGTAGGATCGTCAAATTAAGGAAGGGGTATGCCGTATGCATGGATGAAAGTGGGAGTCGGACCTTGACGATGGGCATCTGCCCCCCGAAGGTGAGGACGACGGCCATCTGGAGCATGAGGCGGAAGGTATCGCGGATGTTGTTGGCGCCGAACTCCTTGAAGCTCTCGGCGCAGTCGCCGCCCTGCAGGAGGAACGCCCGGCCCATGGCCGCCTCCCCGAGGCGCTCCTCCAGCGTCCGCGTCTCCCCCGCAAACACCAGCGGCGGGAAGGACGCCAGCGTGCGCTCAGCCTCCCCAAGCGCCGCTGCGTCCGGGTACTTCGGGATCTGCCGCGCCGGCCGCGCCCTCCAGCTGTCCGGCGCCCACCCGCTCGTCACCGCCGCCGCTGCCGACGACGACGCGCGCACCGACGGGCCCGTCCCGCGGCGACGCGGCGGGTCGGAGGAGGCCGACGAGGACCTCCGGCGGGCGGAGATGAAGGGCGACAGGTGCGAGGGCGCCAGCGGCGCTACGGGGAGAACGGGAGCCGCCATTGAGTGTGTGACTGGACGGGGAACGGGGCTGATCTAGAGGCGGTTAGGCATGCCGCGAGAAGCTGTAAACGCGAATATATATGCAGTGGCGCGGCGGGGCCGAAGGCGGCAGTGCCACCCCGCTAGATAAGACGATCTTCTCGGTTCTCACGTCTTCCGTGTGATTTAGGCTGTGTTTGATAGCAAAGTACTGCAAAAAACAGAGTATTGAAAAACTGCAGTATTTTAACCCATTGGTGCAAGATACCATGATTTTGACATATCAAACTATTTTGGAGTTTTGATAATACAGCGACCCGTTTGGCTAGCGCCGTATGTAGCGATGTAAAATGAGTTTTAGCTAGCTCGGCGTTGCATGCAACTGATCGGCCATGCACATTTATCATCCACATGCACAAACTGAACGGCACTGCATGGCCATAGATATGGCTTGTAGCTTCCCTTGGAGGACGCTCAGCAACACGAAGTAGCCGACTTATCACCGTCGAGTCATGGTGGAGCTGCGTGTGGAGGTAACACGTCACTCTCTGCAAATGGCGTTGCTGGTCGGAAGCTGCGCAAGTGCGCGTGGACTGAACGGCCTGACCTTCATCCATATTATCGTCGAGGGGAACCAGGAGCTGACCATGAATTGTAAACGGGTGGCCAAGATGGTGTTCGTCATGTCCACAACTAGCTCCAAGCCTTCTGTGCCACTGACTCCTCGTGTATCGCCGTCACGCCGCGCCCACGTGTTTCTCTACAGCCTCTCCACCATGACAATGTTCCATGGCCTCGCGGTGCCAAGCATCGGCATTCGTCGTCATGCGAGGGTCACTCCGTGGCATGGCCTCCACCGCATAGTCTACGGCAAGGAACGTAGCCAGGAGGTAACCGGCGACCTGTGCAGAGAGGCAGGAGGATGAGGATAAGTGTATTTATTATTGTTCTTTAATTTGCTGTCTCTTGGTTTGTCCATGGCCGCCGAAGTAGAAGATCTTCAGAGACGGCAGCGCGGCGATGGCTTGGAGCGAGGAAGAAGTTGAAGACACCTGTTTCTTTTGCGTGCTCTGTTTTTAAAAAAGAGGTATGGGGTTCTTTTTATTTAACAGAGAAAATACTCTAGTTTTGGAAATACCACAGTATTAATACTGCAGTTTATTGGGTAGCCAAACACCTCATAGTAAATTAAACTGTAGTATTTTCAAAAACTGTAGTATTATCAGAATACTTTGAAAAAACTTCGCTATCAAACGGGGCCTTAATAACAAACAAAAATAAAATAAATTTCGTTTAGTTATTTCCAAATTTTATCATTTTTTGATTATGTAACTTTCTCACTTTAGAGATAATACAAGCTATATCGTAACTTAATTTGTGTTAACAAGTTGCTTACTTGCAGTAAAAAAAAAACAAGTTGCTTACTACCACTCCATTCTTTGTAAATACTTGTGTGTATACAAAGCATTACAAAGATATGTGACGATTAAAATTAGTTAGTAAAACAGTACTATGTGATAAAAGGATGTCATATACTCCCTCCGTCTCATAATATAAAAGCATTTTACACCAGTGTAGTGTAAAAAAACTCTTATATTATGAGACGGATGGAGTAATAATATCATTAAAAGAACTGACTTAGTATTCCTCATTTGAAGTGATTGTCTCTTTGCTAAGAAAAAAACGAACACCTATTTTGTTTTCTATCTCTTTCAAGCCATCAATCATCACACTCGAGAAAAGCCAACAATCCACAGCTCCACAATGAAATTGATGGCATCATCTCTAGTATCGTGTTCTCGTGAATTACGACTCCACGAGAGACAAGAAAGTATCACATACTCTTGTATGTGATCTTTCAGGCCTAAAACCTTCACTGAACTTGTAAAAATATCTAGAAAACGAATAAAAGTGTGCACAACATGTATATATTTTGTCACACTGATTAATAAAAATATTAATTAACAAACAAAATGAAAAAAATCAATGTTTTTTTTGTGGAAAAACTTCTGATCTATTTATCTTCGTGGCCTACAAGTATTTTTTCGACTTTAATGACGCGATGAAAGCAGAGATTCATGCTATGATGCAGGGCATGGCGCTAGCCCAGCAACAAATAGAACTTCCAGTCATTATGCAATCGGACTCGTCCACAGCCCTAACTATCTTCAGTGATGGGCCAATAGTCCGGTCTCAATATGGGCACCACGCGTTGGAGATTTTAACCTTACAAGATGTTCAGGAGTTTATTCCTCAAAAGCTTATTGTTCTTAGAATAGAGTGGCGGGTCGTTTAGTGAGGTAGTCTTACTCAATGTAGCGTTGTTGTTTTGCTACACAAAGGGCATCCATATACCGAGGAATTCTCACCTCTGCACTGTAACTCTATAACTGTGGAATACTTTCTTTCAACCAGAAAAAAAACAAACACCAAAAATAATAAAAATTACATCCAGCTCTATAGACCACCTAGCGACGTCAGCACTGAAGAGAGCTGGAGGCGCGCTACTGTCATCGCCCCTCCGTCACTGGAGCGGGGCAAAACTTGTTGTGGTAGAGAGTCGGGAAGTCATTGTGCCAATGTCCCATAGGACCAGCGCAGCAGAATAATAACCGTCGCTGATGAAGAGAATTCTAGATTGGAAGGATCTAACCTGAAGACGCACGAAATGTAGATGAATGAAAACCGAATCCGAATAAATCCACCAAAGACCACCACCGACGCAATCCTTTGAGATCTTCCGATGACACACTTCCACGCGCCCTAGGTGAGCCGTCATGCTACTGAAGTTAGATGTCTCCAAAGTGTTTGACCCGATCGATTAGGCCTTTCTACTTCAAGTGCCAGTCGGGATGGGCTTTGGCCTACGACGGACAGTGTGGATCTGTGGGTTGCTTTCAGCTGCCACTGCCCATGTGCTCGTCAATGGCGTGTCAGGTCCCACCATCTGCAACGTGTGTGGCCTGCGACAACGGGACTCTCTTCCGCTGATGCTCTTCATCCTGGTTATGGAGGCCCCGCAGCACATGTTTAACTATGCTGATAGGCAGTGCATGCTCCCACCCTTGCCAAGCATGGACCCGCACACCGGTTATCCTTCTTCGCGGATGACGTGATGTTATTCCTCCAGTCGACTGCCACAGATATTGTTGTTTGTGCGGCCATCCTCAACGACTTCGGACAAGTGGCAGGGCTGAATGTGAATGCGGCAAAGTGTAGCACAATACCCATTAGATGCACGGAAACGGCGATAAATCTCATCCACCAGGGGCTCGACTATGTTGGAAATATGCCCTAGAGACAATAATATTTGTATTATTATATTTCCATATTCACAATTAAGGACTTTATATCCTATGCTATAATTGTTATGATCCTGGAATATGCAATTCAGTGAAAACTCATATGCACATATAGGTGATAAATGGTAAATGAAAAGGTTCCTATTCTCACCTCTAAGACTAGCTCAAGTGTTGTTGGTGATCATGTTTTCCAGATCTTAGGATATTGTTAAGTGTAATGATAATCCTAAAACAACATTGAGATTATAACGTTAGAAGAACGATCATATTGAATTGACCCAATCTTGTTTGTTATGAGTTGAGTTAATATCGTCTGCATTCCGTTGTAATAACACAGAGGGTTAATGTGTGATATTTCTCATTAGATCATGAGAGTATCATGGTCGCTTCTTACCGTACGATGGGCTTTGGAGTTGCTCAAACATCACCTGTAACACGATGATCATAACGACAACTTACTGGTTCATCAGAAAGTTTGACAAGTGACCGGATAGCTCGAGAGTGGGATTTTCTCCTCCGATGATGGAGCGATATTATTAGGGCCCTCTCGGTGTGATGACATCAATCATCGTCTGTACAGACACACGTGACTTAGTCACGGGGATGCCGGAACACAATAACGAGAAAGAAGAACAAAATCGTTAACGAGGATTTCGGTATAGTGAGCATGGTGATGACTCGGGAGGATATCGATGCATCTCGGATTTTGTAAAGTACCGCGAAGGTTCACTCAAATATCATTCGTTTACTCACAGGGATCGATACAGACATCCACGGTCCCTTTGCCGGTCATTGGATGAAAGGTTTCGTCCATGTCTGTGAGTTACCGAACCTACGAGTGTCGGTGTCAAAACCGGTAGATCTCGGGTAGGGGGGCCCAAGCTGTGCGTCTGAGGATCAATGGTAACAATGGACAAAGGGACACAGTGTTTTACCTAGGTTTGGGTCCTCTTAAAGGAGGTAACACTACTGCAGGATGGTGCTAACGCGACACTACGATCAGAGACCCTTCGAGAAACTGTGTGCGATGCAATGTTTGGTTTTTCTTTCAAAGATTTTTTCTTTTCTTGCAATTCCGCGAACCGTATATAGTTCAATGAGAAACAGTGCTTTCTAATATTCACGAATTGGATTCGAACCAATGTCCCCTGACTCCTCTACCGAATAAGGATCGTGATTCACGATGACGTATGCATCAAACATGGTTCAGATTTTGGTTCCGTGTGCGATGCAGGGCATACATTTCTGTTCAATTAACTGTTTGCGACGAGGAGGAACAAAAGAAATGGGCAGCCAGATGAAGGCGTGTGCGATACACAGCATATGGTTCACTCAGATGAACAATTTGTGATGAGGTGAAACAACAAAAACGGGCAGCCAGATGAAGGTATGTGCGATATACGACATACAGTTCACTCGGATGAATTGTTTGCGTTGAGCCAAGAGAACAGAAATGGTTCAACTTAACAAGATGTGTGTGATACGTGGCAAACAAGTCTGTAATTAAAAATGTGTGGGAAGACTGATAACAACACAGACGATTCCTATTAACAAGCCATGTGTGTTGTGAGCAAACGATTGCTAGTATACAATCGTCAGTGATTGATGAAATCATCACCGGCGGGTTCCCTTGTTTAGTCCGTGTACGATGTGATTTGCTCTGTCTACAGAGTATCAACAAATATACTTAAAAAGACAGCATTGCATAACCAAATTAAGCATACAATTAGACAAGTGACTACACAAATAACATTTTCACACACCAAAGTAAGAAATTACATGCATACTAAACTAGGAGAAACGAGGATCTAATCATCTACTTCTTGTTGCGATGACGCTTGCCATTGCTATGCTTCCGGCTAGATCCCTCGCCGTTTTGGGGAAAGAGGCACTTCCTCATGTCAACGATCAGCCTGTACATGTCGTAGCACGTGTACGCCTCCTTGGCCGCGTACACGACGTGATCTTTGTCGAGTTTCTTCATCCAAGCCGAGTGCCAGGCACGCTTGTCGTTGTTGCAGGAATCCTTCATGTTTCTGTAGTAGGGGTCGATGATGGCCTCGGCGAGGTGAACCAGTGAGTCCTTCTCATGCTCCTTGCTTCCCCAGATCTTGTATTGGCCCTGGATGTCGACAAGATTCTGGCAAGAGATGCCCGAATTCTTGAGCACCTTGACATCATTGGTGATGTCGACCGTAGCGAACATGTAGTGGGGGCTGTTGACAAACCTGGTGAAACGCTCGCAAGGCCTTGTGGCCAGGCAGTAGTGGTAGACGAGGACATGGTGGCCCACACACATCTGGGCAACGACGACCTTGGGACGAGACCTGGCATGAGCGGCGCGTGTGCTCGATGTCGAACCCGACCACCTTGTACTTCTCTTTGGCAAGCAAAAACTCCATGATGCAGATTGAGTGCTCCACCCAGACCGGGTGGTTGGTGTACACCACCGAGAGCTCCTCGAACCTTTGGTGGGTATCCACCATGGCATGGATGGTGAACTGCTGCTCGTCGTCGGCAGCCGCTTGGAGTGCCATTGGAGCCGCGCAGGATACTCTCTACGAATTTGTCGTGGTGGGTGTGCTTCTTGCAATGGTGGAGCATGATCAAAAGGTTGAAGAGACACAAGGGTTAAATAGCCGCTATAACAAATGGGGGCCAGCCGACCTGATCGTCATGTCTTGTCACGACGTTCATAGCGGAGAATTCCAGTGCATGCTTGACAACACCACACCGCATTGAGGATTCCAGTGCACGCTTGACAACACCGCACCGCAGTTTGACCACGCGTGGGCTCGAAGAGGCGCAGAATGTATCATCGGTGAGCCTGTTCCCGCGCTACCGCGCAGTTTACCGTGCAAGGTTCCTGCCCGTCTTGGCTTGCCATGCGTCGGCTAGAAGAGGGACAAAATCGTGGGCGTTTATTG
This sequence comes from Triticum dicoccoides, assembly GCF_002162155.2. Taxonomy (NCBI): domain Eukaryota; kingdom Viridiplantae; phylum Streptophyta; class Magnoliopsida; order Poales; family Poaceae; genus Triticum; species Triticum dicoccoides. Next base: position 431,926,482 of record NC_041381.1, read on the forward strand.
GGAAAAAGCTTTGTAAAAGCAAAGTGTGTGGAATGACTCCGGTCGTAAGTTTACCCGTGGGTGATGAGGTCAAAGTTACACAGAAGGGTGATGATGGACACTCGAGTGCGATAATTAATTCTGCGCTCTATAGGGCACACAATGGAAGAAACCAACTGTGTGAAATAATGTCCAAGATCGCAGTCGAGTTAGCTATACAGATTGTGTGTTGTGTGATCAACAAGGTAAACAGATTCGAGAATGGTTAATAAAATCAAATCTAAGACCATTGCATATTAAGTTCAAAATAGTTCTACCAATATACGAGTCTCATACGATGCCATTTCAACGATTGTACCACAAAGGCTCGAAATATTACAAGGTTCAAATTGTAGAGTTATATGGCTCAAATTCTAAGATTACAAGGTTCAAACTGATATTAGAAATGAAATTCAGCTCATCAGCTGCAAACGCTCACGCTGATCCACTGAACATGGATATCAGAGAGGTTCAAACTAATATTACCACTTCTAAGTCTGGTTTCCAAACCTCGCAACTTTTGCAAAGGGGTCAACAACTGAGAAGTCATGTATGGGGTTGACACGATGAGCTCCAATTACTCTGTCATCTGAAGTTCCAAAATGAAATTCAGCATTTTTGGAGCCTATTCCATTCTGCCGCAGGCGCCGGCGCTGATTAAAAAACCATTCATTTTTCCGAAATAAATGTAGGGCAAACCTCATTACCTTCAGCACCCTTGCTCTGACAACAAAGAACCTGGCGAATATAATCTCCGGTAAGGTCCCTCGGTAGGAGTTCAAAGTAATTTCTGAGAGATGCAGATCTAGGCATTCGACGTGATTTTTATATTGTATCACATTATCCACCACTGCGCCTAATCTCATCTACAAAAGAAGAAAATGTGTTAGTGCCTGGATGCAGTTTTGAACACTACTACAGGCCTATTTGGTTTGCAGGATTTTTAAAATGCACTAACATCCATCTTCGATCTTACATGATTAACATGGGCATTAACATGCCATCTTCCATCTTCACAAGATTTTGGAGTGGATGAAAAGTTGTTGGAAATATTCCCTAGAGTCAATAATAAAATGATTATTATTATATTTCCTTGTTCATGATAATTGTCTATTATTCATGCTATAATTGTATTAACCGGAAACCGTGATACATGTGTGAATACATAGACCACAACATGTCCCTAGTGAGCCTCTAGTTGACTAGCTCTTTGATCAATAGATGGTCATGGTTTCTTGACTATGGACATTGGATGTCATTGATAACGGGATCACATCATTAGGAGAATGATGTGATGGACAAGACCCAATCCTAAGCATAGCACAAGATCGTGTAGTTCGTTTGCTAGAGCTTTTCAAATGTCAAGTATCATTTCCTTAGACCATGAGATTGTGTAACTCCTGGATACCGTAGGATTGCTTTGGGTGTACCAAACGTCACAACGTAACTGGGTGACTATAAAGGTGCTCTACAGGTATCTCCGAAAGGTATGTTGGGTTGGCACGAATCAAGACTGGGATTTGTCACTCCGTATGACGGTGAGGTATCTCTGGGCACACTCGGTAATGCATCATCATAATGAGCTCAACGATCATGCATTACGGAATGAGTAAAGTGACTTGCCTGTAACGGGATTGAACGAGGTATTGGGATACCGACGATCGAATCTCGGGTAAGTAACGTACCGATTGACAAAGGGAATTGTACACGGGATTACTTGAATCCTCGACATCGTGGTTCATCCGATGAGATCATCATGGAACATGTGGGAACCAACATGGGTATCTAGATCCCGCTATTGGTTATTGGCCGGAGAGCTGTCTCGGTCATGTCTGCGTGATTCCCGAACCCGTAGGGTCTACACACTTAAGGTTCGATGATGCTAGGGTTATTAGGAAGACTTCTATGTGATTACCGAATGTTGTTCGGAGTCCCGGATGAGATCTCGAACGTCACGAGGAGTTCCAGAATGGTCCGGAGGTGAAGATTTATATATGGGAAGTTGTCATACGGTCACCAAAAATGTTCGGGGGCATACCGGTATTGTACCGGGGCCACCGAAGGGGTTCCGAGGGTCCACCGGGAGGGGCCACCTCTCCCGGAGGGCCTCATGGGCTGTAGAGGGAAGGGAACCAGCCCTTGGAGGGCTGGGCGCCACCCCCTTGGGCCCATGCACCTAGGGTTGGGGGGGGGGGGAAACCCTAAAGGGGGTGCCCCCCTTGCTTGGGGGGGCAAGCCCCCTCCCCTTGGCCGCCGCCCCCCTCTAGATCTCATCTAGAGGGGGCCGGCCCCCTTCCTCCTCCCCCTATAAATAGAGGGGCAAGGGGAGGGCTGCAGGACCACATCCAAGGCGCATTCCCTCCCCTCCCCAACACCTCTCCTCCTCCGTAAGAGCTTGGCGAAGCCCTGCCGGAGTACTGCCACTCCATCACCACCACGTCGTCGTGCTGCTATTGGAGCCCTCTTCCTCAACCTCTCCCTCCTCCTTGCCGGATCAAGGTGCGGGAGACGTCACCGGGCTGCACGTGTGTTGCACGCGGAGGTGCCGTTGTGAGGTGCTAAGATCGGAATCCACTGCGATCTGAATCGCTTCGAGTACGACTCCCTCATCCGCATTCTTGTAACGCTTCCGTCTCGCGGTCTTCAAGGGTATGAAGATGCACTCCCCTATCTCTCATTGCTAGTTACTCCATAGATTGATCTTGGTGATGCATAGAAATTTTTTATTTTCTGCAACGATCCCCAACAGTGGCATCATGAGCTAGGTCTATGCGTAGTTTCTATGCACGAGTAGAACACAAGTTTGTTGTGGGCGTAGATTTTGTCAATTTACTTCCCACTACTAGTCTTATCTTGTTTCGCCGGCATCGTGGGATGAAGCGGCCCGGACCGACCTTACACGTACACTTACGTGAGACAGGTTCCACCGACTGACATGCACTAGTTGCATAAGGTGGCTAGCGGGTGTCTGTCTCTCCCACCTTAGTCGGATCGGATTCGATGAAAAGGGTCCTTATGAAGGGTAAATAGAAATTGGCATATCACGTTGTGGTTTTGGCGTAGGTAAGAAACGTTCTTGCTAGAACCCTATATCAGCCACGTAAAAACATGCAACAACAATTAGAGGACGTCTAACTTGTTTTTGCAGCATATGCCTTGTGATGTGATATGGCCAAAAAGGATGTGATGAATGAAATATATGTGATGTATGAGATTGATCATGTTCTTGTAATAGGAATCACTACTTGCATGTCGATAAGTATGACAACCGGCAGGAGCCATAGGAGTTGTCTTTATTTATTGTATGACCTGCGTGTCACTAAATAACGCCATGTAATTACTTTACTTCTTTGCTAAACCGTTAGCCATAGTAGTAGAAGTAATAGTTGGCGAGACAACTTCATGGAGACACGATGATGGAGATCATGATGATGGAGATCATGGTGTCATGCCGGTGACGATGATGATCATGGCGCCTCGAAGATGGAGATCAAAGGAGCAAAATGATATTGGCCATATCATGTCACTATTTGATTGCATGTGATGTTTATCATGTTTTTGCATCTTATTTCCTTAGAACGACGGTAGTAAATAAGACGATACCTCATAATAATTTCAAGAAAGTGTTTCCCCTAACTGTGCGCCGTTGCGAAAGTTCGTTGTTTCGAAGCACCACGTGATGATCGGGTGTGATAGATTCTAACATTCACATACAATGGGTGTAAGCCAGATTTACACATGCAAAACACTTAGGTTGACTTGACGAGCCTAGCATGTACAGACATGGCCTCGGAACACAAGAGACTGAAAGTTCGAACATGAGTTGTATAGAAGATATGATCAACATGAAGATGTTCACCGATGATGACTAGTCCATCTCACGTGATGATCAGACACGGCCTAGTTGACTCGGATCATGTATCACTTAGATGACTAGAGGGATGTCTATCTAAGTGGGAGTTCATTAAATAATTTGATTAGATGAACTTAATTATCATGAACTTAGTCTAAAACTTTTGCAAAAATGTCTTATATATCAAATGGCCCACGCTCATGTCAACCTCAACTTCAATGCGTTCCTAGAGAAAACCAAGCTGAAGGACGATGGCAGCAACTATACGGACTGGGTCCGGAACCCGAGGATCATCCTCATAGCTGCCAAGAAAGCATATGTCCTAGAAGCACCGCTAGGTGAAGCACCCTTCCCAGCAGACCAAGATGTTATGAACGCTTGGCAATCGCGTGTTGATGATTACTCCCTCATTCAGTACGGCATGCTTTACAGCTTAGAACCAGGGATCCAAAAGCGTTTCGAGCAGCACGGAGCATATGAGATGTTCCAAGAGCTGAAAATGGTTTTCCAAGCTCATGCCCGGGTCGAGAGATTTGAAGTCTCCGACAAGTTCTACAGTTGTAAGATGGAGGAAAATAGTTCTGTCAGCGAGCACATACTCAAAATGTCTGGGTTGCACAATCGCTTGTCCCAGCTGGACATTAACCTCCCGGATGAGGTGGTCATTGACAGAATCCTTCATTCGCTCCCACCTAGCTACAAGAGCTTTGTGATGAACTACAATATGCAGGGGATGGTGAAAACCATTCCTGAGGCATTTTCAATGCTGAAATCAGCGGAGGTAGAAATCAAAAAGGAACACCAAGTGTTGATGGTCAATAAAACCACTAGTTTCAAGAAAGGCAAGGGTAAGAAGAACTTCAAGAAGGACGGTAAGGGAGTTGACGCGCCCGGTAAGCCAGTTGCTGGGAAGAAGCCAAAGCACGTACCCAAACCTGAGACTGAGTGCTTTTATTGCAAGGGGAACAGTCACTGGAAGCGGAACTGCCCCAAGTACTTAGCGTATAAGAAGGCCGGCAACACCAAAGGTGTATGTGATATACATGTTATTGATGTGTACCTTACCAGTACTCGTACATGTTATTTGATACCGGTGCGGTTGCTCATATTTGTAACTCAAAACAGGAGTTGCGGAATAAGCAGAGACTAGCGAAGGACGAGGTGACAATGCGCGTCGGGAATGGTTCCAAGGTCGATGTGATCGCCGTCGGCATGCTACCTCTACATTTACCTACAGGATTAGTTTTAAACCTCAATAATTGTTATTTAGTGCCTGCTTTGAGCATGAACATTGTATCTCGATCTCGTTTAATACGAGATGGCTACTCATTTAAATCCGAGAATAATGGTTGTTCTATTTATATGAGAGATATGTTTTATGGTCATGCCCCGCTGGTCAATGGTTTATTCTTAATGAATCTCGAACGTGATGTTACACATATTCATAGTGTGAATAACAAAAGATGTAAGATTGATAATGATAGTCCCACATATCTGTGGCACTGCCGCCTTGGTCACATTGGTGTCAAACGCATGAAGAAGCTCCATGCATATGGACTTTTGGAGTCTCTTGATTTCGAATCATTTGACACGTGTGAACCATGCCTCATGGGCAAAATGACCAAGACTCCGTTCTCCGGAACAATGGAGCGAGCAACCAACTTATTGGAAATTATACATACTGATGTGTGCGGTCCAATGAGCATTGAGGCTCGCGGTGGCTATCGTTATGTTCTCCCCCTCACTGATGACTTAAGTAGATATGGGTATGTCTACTTAATGAAACACAAGTCTGAGACCTTTGAAAAGTTCAAGGAATTTCAGAATGAGGTAGAGAATCAACGTGACAGAAAAATAAAGTTCTTATGATCAGATCGTGGGGGAGAATATTTAAGTCACGAGTTTGGTACGCATTTAAGGAAATGTGGAATTGTTTCATAACTCACGCCGCCTGGAACACCTCAGCGTAACGGTGTATCCGAACATTGTAATCGCACTCTATTGGATATGGTGCGGTCTATGATGTCTCTTACCGATTTGCCGCTATCTTTTTGGGATACGCTTTAGAGACAGCTACATCCACTTTAAATAGGGCACCGTCTAAATCCGTTGAGACGACACCGTATGAATTATGGTTTGGAAAGAAACCTAAGCTGTCGTTTCTAAAAGTTTGGGGATGCGATGCTTATGTCAAGAAACTTCAACCTGAAAAGCTCGAACCCAAGTCAGAAAAATGCGTCTTCATAGGATACCCAAAGGAAACCATTGGGTATACCTTCTATCTCAGATCCGAAGGCAGGATTTTCGTTTCCAAGAGCGGGTCCTTTATGGAGAAAGAGTTTCTCTCAAAAGAAGTAAGTGGGAGGAAAGTGGAACTTGATGAAGTACTACCTCTTGAACCGGTAAGTAGCGTAGCTCAGGAAGATATTCCTGTGGTGCCTGCACCGACTGGAGAGGAAGTTAATGATGATGATCAAGGTACTTCAGATCAAGTTACTACTGAACTTCGTAGGTCCACAAGGACACGTTCCACACCAGAATGGTATGGCAACCTTGTCTTGGAAATCATGTTGTTGGACAACGGTGAACCTTCGAACTCTGAAGAAGCGATGGCGGGCCCAGATTCCAACAAATGGCTTGAAGCCATGCAATCCGAGATAGGATCCATGTATGAAAACAAAGTATGGACTTTGACAGACTTGCTCGATGATCAGCAAGCGATAGAAAATAAATGGATCTTTAAGAAGAAGACGGACGCGGATGGTAATGTTACCATCTATAAAGCTCGACTTGTCGCTAAGGGTTATCGACAAGTTCAAGGGGTCAACTATGATGAGACTTTCTCTCCCGTAGCAAAGCTGAAGTCCGTTCAAATCATGTTAGCAATTGCCGCATACTATGATTATGAGATATGGCAAATGGACGTCAAAACGGCATTCCTTAACGGCTATCTTATGGAAGAATTGTATATGATGCAGCCGGAAGGTTTTGTCGATCCTAAGAATGCTAACAAGGTATGCAAGCTCCAGCGATCCATTTATGGGATGGTGCAAGCATCTCGGAGTTGGAGCATTCGCTTTGATGAAATGATCAAAGCGTTTGGGTTTATGCAAACTTATGGAGAAGCCTGCGTTTACAAGAAAGTGAGTGGGAGCTCTGTAGCATTTCTCATATTATATGTGGATGACAAACTTTTGATGGGAAATGATATAGAACTTTTGGACAACATAAAGGCCTACTTGAATAAGTGTTTTTCAATGAAGGACCTTGGAGAAGTTGCTTATATATTAGGCATCAAGATCTATAGAGATAGATCGAGTCGCCTCATAGGTCTTTCACAAAGCACATACCTTGATAAGATATTGAAGAAGTTCAATATGGATCAGTCCAATAAAGGGTTCTTGCCTGTGTTGCAAGGTGTGAAATTGAACTCAGCTCAATCCCCGACCACGACAGAAGATAGAGAAAAGATGAGTGTCATCCCCTATGCCTCGGCCATAGGGTCTATTATGTATGCCATGCTGTGTACCAGACCTGATGTAAACCTTGCCATAAGTTTGGTAGCAAGGCACCAAAGTAATCCCGGCATGGAACACTGGACAACGGTCAAGAATATCCTGAAGTACCTGAAAATTACTAAGGATATGTTTCTCGTTTATGGAGGTGACGAAGAGCTCGTCATAAAGGGTTACGTCGATGCTAGCTTCAACACAGATCCTGATGAGTCCAAGTCACAAACCAGATACGTGTATATTTTGAATGGTGGGGCAGTAAGCTGGTGCAGAAGCAAGCAAAGCGTCATGGCGAGATCTACATGTGAAGTGGAGTACATGGCAGCCTCGGAGGTAGCGCATGAAGCAATCTGGATGAAGGAGTTCATCACCGACCTAGGAGTTATTCCCAATGCGTCGGGGCCGATCACTCTCTTCAGTGACAACACTGGAGCTATTTCCCTTGCCAAGGAGCCCAGGTTTCACAAGAAGACCAGGCACATCAAGCATCGCTTCAACTCCATTCGTGAAAATGTTCAAGATGGAGACATAGATATTTGCAAAGTGCATACAGATCTGAATGTCGCAGATCCGTTGACTAAACCTCTTCCACGAGCAAAACATGATCAACACCAGAACTCTATGGGTGTTCGATTCATCACAATGTAACTAGATTATTGACTCTAGTGCAAGTGGGAGACTATTGGAAATATGCCCTAGAGGCAATAATAAAATGATTATTATTATATTTCCTTGTTCATGATAATTGTCTATTATTCATGCTATAATTGTATTAACCGGAAACCGTGATACATGTGTGAATACATAGACCACAACATGTCCCTAGTGAGCCTCTAGTTGACTAGCTCGTTGATCAACAGATGGTCATGGTTTCCTGACTATGGACATTGGATGTCATTGATTACAGGATCACACCATTAGGAGAAAGATGTGATGGACAAGACCCAATCCTAAGCATGCATATCACAAGATCGTGTAGTTCGTTTGCTAGAGATTTTCTAATGTTAAGTATCATTTCCTTAGACCATGAGATTGTGTAACTCCCAAATACCATAGGAGTGCTTTGGGTGTACCAAACGTCACAACGTAACTGGGTGACTATAAAGATGCTTCACAGGTATCTCCAAAAGTGTCTATTGGGTTGGCACGAATCGAGACTAGGATTTGTCACTCTGTATGACGGAGAGGTATCTCTGGGCCCACTCGGTAATGCATCATCAGAATGAGCTCAATGTGACCAAGTGGTTGGTCATGGGATCATGCATTATAGAACGAGTAAAGTGACTTGCCGGTAACGAGATTGAACGAGGTCTTGGGATACCGACGACCGAATCTTGGGCAAGTAACATACTGATTGACAAAGGGAATTGTATACGGGATTACTTGAATCCTTGACATCGTGGTTCATCCGATGAGATCATCGTGGAACATGTGGGAGACAACATGGGTATCCAGATCCGCTGTTGGTTACTGCCGGAGAGCTATCTCGGTCATGTCTGCGTGATTCCCGAACCCATAGGGTCTACACACTTAAGGTTCGATGACGCTAGGGTTATTAGGAAGACTTGTATGTGATTACTGAATGTTGTTCGGAGTCCCGTATGAGATCCCGGACATCACGAGGAGTTCCGGAATGGTCCGGAGGTGAAGATTTATATATGGGAAGTTGTCATACGGTCACCGAAAATGTTCGGGGGCATACCGATATTGTACCGGGGCCACTGGAGGGGTTCCGGGGGTCCACCGGAAGGGGCCACCTCTCCTGGAGGGCCTCATGGGCTGTAGAGGGAAGGGAACCAGCCCTTGGAGGGCTGGGCGCAACCCCCCTTGGGCCCATGCGCCTAGGGTTGGGGGGGGAAACCCTAAAGGGGGCGCCCCCTTGCTTGGGGGGCAAGCCCCCTCCCTTTGGCCGCCGCCACCCCTCTAGATGTCATCTAGAGGGGGCCGGCCCCCTTCCTCCTTCCCCTATAAATAGAGGGGCGAGGGGAGGGCTGCAGGACCACATCCAAGGCACAGCCCCTCCCATCCCCAACACCTCTCCTCCTCCGTATGAGCTTGGCGAAGCCCTGCCGGAGTACTGCCACTCCATCACCACCACACCGTCGTGCTGCTGTTGGAGCCCTCTTCCTCAACCTCTCCCTCCTACTTGCTGGATCAAGGCGCGGGAGACGTCACCAGGCTGCACGTGTCTTGAACGCGGAGGTGCCATTGTTTGGCGCTAAGACCGGAATCCACCGTGATCTGAATCGCTTCAAGTACGACTCCCTCATCCACGTTCTTGTAACGGTTCCATCTCGCGGTCTTCAAGGGTATGAAGATGCACTCCCCTCTCTCTCGTTGCTAGTTACTCCATAGATTGATCTTGGTGATGCGTAGAATTTTTTTATTTTCTGCAACGATCCCCAACAAAAGTTCCCTAAGAAAACTAGTACATATGAATCCAAAGGAGAAATGCATATAGATTGTAACCATATGGATCAAGCATTGTCATTGTAACCTTGGAAAAGGAGACATGTATGTACTAAAATCCTCCAAAAGAATCCTTCAGAAATCGTAGTACATTGTCATTGTAAAATTGGAAAAAGGTGTCACAAATTGAACTCCCTTATGGTTAACATTTAATAGGAAATGAACATCACCTCGATATATAGCTTCTCTAGGCACGGAAAGCATCTAAGGAAAGCGACAACTTGCTCCGGGTTGGGGACGATAGATTCTAGTGCCAAGACCTTCACTGTGCGTAGTTTCACAGTCAAGCTTGTCGGAATCATTTTCTGAATGACAGACGAACAAACATCTTCAAAATTAGAAATAATGTTAATTTGTAGAAGGAGAAGTAGAAGGCAGCTGTTGTACCTGAATGGGTGTGGATCCAATAACAAGTTCAGAGTATTGGTCAGACGAGTAGCCTAGCACTATCAATTTTGGCACAGAAATGACATTGATTCTTGTTGGACCTACTTGATCAAGTACAAGTAATCTCTCAAGTGCAGGTGTGCCCTCAATGACCATACCGTGGTACACATCTTGTGATGTCTTCCTGCCGAACCAACAACACACATAAATAGTCCGGAGAGTCATGGAGGTGATGTGGAATGTACTCAACCCATTGAGCACCTGAAGACAAATATAACCCGAGTGCAGTACAGCCACGGTACACATCTTGTGATGTCTTCCTGCCGAACCAGCAACACACATAAATAGTCCGGAGAGTCATGGAGGTGATGTGGAATGTACTCAACCCATTGAGCACCTGAAGACGAATATACCCCGAGTGCAGTACAGCCACGGAGCAGGCGCTCCATGTCACCGTTTGAGAGGCAGACGACGACGAGCTCGAGGTGCTTCAGTCATGGTAGAATAAGAGCGGGCACATCACTAAGGGGGGGGGGAGGGAATGGCAGTTCCTGAACTTGGCGGCGTGCAGCATGGGCGCGAGGCGGAGCGCAGACGTTGGCAGCGAGCGCATATGCCCATCATCAAAAGTGAGCTCCTCGAGCTGATCTAGGGCGGGGGATCTGAACCTGTTATCAAGCTTGGCTCGGTCCCTTCCGTTGGAACGGAACTTGCTCATTCTAAGGCCTCTGGTTGGGCCAGGGTGACTGCCGAGGATCTTGGAGAACGCATCCAAGCTTTTGCGATAGCCATGGTAGAGCTCGTGGGTGTCGATGAGGTCGAGAGGGGTGAAGTTTCATAGGGGGAGCCACTGCCGGGAAAGGATGGTTGTCTGCACCCCACATTTGATTGGGAGGAGGGAGATGATGATTGTCAACATATCATCGGGGAGGCTACTGATGAAGTCTATGCCTGCTGGAGTCGCTTGCAGTTCTAGCTTGTCCCGCCTCCGCTTGTTGGCAGGCCCGTTCTCCACCTCCAGACTCTCCTTGTCAGCGGCGCTTTCTGATAGAAATGAGAGTACAGGGAATATTTAGTTAAAACATGGCAATAGAAAAGTGTATTGGTAACTAGAAGTTATTAGGTAGGAATATAGTAAGAAAAGGGAATAACAATTGGTTGCTTAAATACTACACAATTCATTTAACGTTGCTGGGTAAGTCAACATGCAGATAGTTGAAAAGATAACTTACTTCGAACAAATTCAGGATGGATGATTTTGTCGGGGAAGTTAGCATATATCTCATGACCAGGCCCTTTTATGTCGAGTCCAATTTTAGTGTCAACTTTCAGTACATAAAACTTAGAAATTTCTTTCCAAAAGCCAGCGCCAAAATAGAAGTCACCATGTTCATCAAGTAATACAGTAGCAACGATTGTAAATCCATGGTTTGTGTGCAGTATGACATCCGTGCAACATTGATCTATGTAAAGGGAAAAATTATGCACTACATAATCTGTTGCATAGCAAGGGATGCGATGCAGAAAATGGTAGGATTGTTAAAGAAAATATGGTAACATGCAAATATGGGCCCAAATTGAAAGAACTGTATAACAGTTGAAATCGAAGGACAAAAATCTATAATTAAACAGATAGGGTAAACATGATGTCATGGAAATATGAGAGTAATCGAAAGAACAATACATCATTAATTTGCCTAATATAGAAAGAAGAGGAAAAAAACCCTTTGACGTATATGGTGCATGTGGCACCTTTTATCCAAATGTAGCAATATTTAGAATATCTTCAGGAAAGTAGGCCATGTGAACCGATTTAGGGTGAGATTGAACATACCGCGCACATGCTCAAGTCATCTGGTATGGTGAGATGGAATCTCTGGCGGAGGTCGCAAGGTCTTGATGTGTCGGCGCACTGTACACTCTATGAATGAAAGAAAATCCTCAAATCAGCACAAATAAAAATGAATTCACGGCGATTTCCGCCGGGTGATTAAAGGAGGCAGATGATCTGGGATGAGAGATGAGATAATATCTCATTAAATTAGTTACCTTGTCGTCCATGAGAAAACACCCTCAGTATGGCAGATTCCCCAACCGAGCGGAGCTGGGTCGACCGCGAGCAACATCGAGAAAGTCGATGGCGATAGGCGGTGGCAAGTGGAAGTGGCAAAATGCGTTGGGGTTTGCCGGCAGCCTGGCGGCGACAAGCATCGAGCTAAGTGGTTACCACCGCGATAGGCGGTTCCATGCATAGATGCAGAGGAGCTTGTGCAGGTGTGAATGGGGACCAGAGGCATGGGGTGGCGGGCGGGGCTGAGGGTTTTTGTGACGTGGGGATGGCGAGGGTTTTCTTTTTTCTTTTTTGAATTGGGTGGTGAGGGTTTTCTGTCCCACAAAGAATTTAGGAGGCAACGGTTTGCTAGAGCCAGTCGTGTGTGATTGATGCAAGAAGCAAAACGAAAGCCATTGCACACACTTCTAATTTTGGGAGCCGTGTGTGACTGAAGCGGCAGGCAAAATGAAAGTCATTGCACTCGGTTCCAGTTTTGGGAACCGTGTGTGATTGACGTACTACCTCCGTCCTGGTTTATTGGTCCCCTCTGTAATTTGTGCCAAATTTCGACCAAATGTTTGACTAAGAAATGTTTATGCATGTCACCAAAAATTATATGGTTGAACACTATGTTCAAATACGCATCAAACGATATAATTTTTGCTGACCTGCACTAACATTTTGTCATTTAAATCTTGGTCAACATTTAACACAAATTACAAAGGGGACCAATAAACGAGGACGGAGGTAGATTCCATCAACCGAACTGATTGCATCCATATCCCACAGTTAGACATAAGTAAACATAGATTAAACATACTCAGACATAGATAATAAGTGTACATGTACACAAGCATAGTTCAACCATCATTAAGCATGCTCAAGCGTACATATATAGTTCGATGCCACATCTCATCTCACAAGCTGGCACGATCCCGAAGCTTCTCCAGGTACTCGGCGTACGCGCTGTGCTCCACCCTGCGAGCATACTTCTTTTTGAAGGAGCCAACGGCCCGTCCTCTTGCCTGCGCCAGAACACTTTGATACGTGTCATCAAGGTTTTTGTTGCAGAATGGGCATCGATAGCCACCGTTCTAGGTCCTAATGCTCCCTCAGGATTTGCCTGTTGTACCTCCTCTGGACATCTTCATCCTCGCTGTCCACATCGTCAGACAACACCTATACAAATAGTTAAAAAATGTGGTGTCAAAATTAATGGTTACAAACTAATCTCTAGCGAATATTTGGCAGTTGCCAAAAATTGGCATCAAATCAACTATTACATGCCGTGAAGTAGGATTAGGAATTTATGGCTATTTATTTATACATATCCAAAGATTATGGTTCGATTTTTAAGCACATACGTCTATGTACAAACCAATCTTGAAGAAAATAATGGCACAAACATATGTAAGTCATTCAAAATCAGTTGTCAAGTCCTGGCTAGGATTATTAGCATGAACGCTAACCCTAATCGGATTACTAGCAAAAATCATTTCCACAGATGAAACAACTAATCACTTATCACTTGTACCATCCAAACAATCAATACACTACACAGATCTAACGAAACTTACTCAGATTTCATGGATTGGGAGAACATGACCATAGGATTTCTATTCCAAAAAGGGGGAGACAGGAGTAACCAGAGAAACCCTGAGATCTATTTGACACATAAATATGTATAGATGACTAACCGGTTATCCGTCATCGTCGGAGTCATTGACGGAGTGGTCGTCGGAGTCATCGCCCGAGTCATCGCCAGAGTCGGTATGGAACTCCTCCTCCGGCTGTGGAAGCTCGATGCCATATACGATGGCAACCTCTGTCTCCATCTCCACGCCGTGCTCCGGTGCTTTAGCAGCCCCAGCGTCGCCACTCCCTCCGATGGGGCGCTTCGGCGGCATCCTCATATACTAACGGCTTTGATGACTGAGAGCAGATCGAGGATTCAAGTGGAGAGAGGGGATTGTGTGTGTGGCAAGGATGGGGGGTGCGGCCGCTCGAGCACACCATTAATATGGAGTAGTGGGCGAGAGGCGGGCCGCAGTCAAACCGCTGGCTTGCCTCCCAATGAGCCTGTGCACCAGACTGCTGGCATGCCTACCATCGTTTCACACAGCTACTCGCACACCTCCTGATGACACTGCACAACGAGCAAGCCTCAGTCAATTCACACACCTGCACACACGCCTCCCGGTCTGCCTGCGCAGCGGACTGCTCGCATGCGTCCCGTCAACTCACGCCTGCTCGCACGGTACACGGGTCGTGTGGCGACACATATATTGTTTTTCTATTTGGATGATTAATGATGCCACTTTATTTTTGCTGAACCGAAGCATGACACGTATCCATTGTTGGTCTAACGCCCACGGTTTGAATAAATAGTCCATTTGGGATATTGGTTCCCAATTATTACTAGTCTCCCTTTTGTAATTAGATAAAGATTACATCAAAACTGGTCTCAAATTTAACCAAAAAAGTACAATGCAACTTTGTCTTGGTGTCCATATGACAACACGATAAGTTTCATGAACTTCAAATAAGTTTTGGATGTACTAGAATTTAAAAATCAAGATTCTCATTGTTTTAAATTTGTTGCACGGGGAGTAAACATGCACCCAGTGAGACACATGTATTTTTGCAATCCATTTAGGTGCACTGTCACGTGTGCATGTAAGCTCGAATTTGATTTTTGCACATTATACCCGTAGAAAATCAATCAATTAATGTACTAAAACGTCTTAATGATCTCTGGGTTTTTTCAAAATTAAAATGTCCCTCCTTTGGTAACATATATATGTCCATCGTGGGATAATTAATTTAACATGTACCGTACTTGCAGTGGACTCGCGGTGTGTGTGTGGGTGTGTGTGTCTGGGGGTGGCGACTGGCTCGCAGTTTGCTACAAGTTGTGAGCCATCATGTGGGTTGGCCATTTTGTTAGGAAGGCTGGTGCCACACCAGAGTCGTGAATTCATAATTTAAAACATTACACAACCCTTTCATACATACATGTTTTGGCCACATGCAGTCGATGGTTGTCCTACACGACACTTGTTACTCACGTATGATGCTTTCTATGGGCCTGCGAGGTCATCGTCCATCACTTTAACGAACAACTGGTAGTGAGCTTAATTTGACCAGCAAGGTAGAATATTTTTTGTTTGTGTTATGGTGGTATATAGTACGCGTCGAAGAGGTGGGAGGGGACTAGCATATATATATATATATATATATATATATATATATATATATACACTATACGTGCGCGTCCATGAACATGTACACCTCACTCAGTGTCGGGACTTTTCGGTTTCCGAGGCACGTGCCACATCAAAATTGTGAAAATGGCTATTCAAACATCACACAACACCTCTTTGCGCCACATGCATGTAGCTGGTGGTTATCCTAGCTAGGACACTCACTTGTGACACTTCCATCTGTGGGCCCACGAGGCCATCGTCGATGCATATGTGCATCACTTTGACCTAGCTACATCGGGAGAGGTTAATTAATTTCACCATCGATGTGGATTCTTTTTGGGTTGTATTACGGTAGGAGCATATAGTATGCGTCGAAGAGGGGGAAGGGGACCATCATATGTAGTACGCTTCATGAATCTCGCTCTGTGTGGGTGCATGGTTTACGGTTTCTGAGGCATGTGTGGCACATCAAATTTGTGCATTTTATGTATTATATTCAACATATATTTAGCCCACTTGCAAAGCGATGGTGGTTGTCCTCTCACACCCGCTTAAGCAGTTATCAGCGATATCGATGCTTTTCATTTGTGGGCCCGCTTGGTCCATCACTACTTTTTGCGTGACAAGGAGAGTGGTTAATTTGACTTAATTAGGAGGGTTTTTTTGCTTGTAAATACGATATATATATCGCATGCATGTGTACGCATGAATCCCTCCCATCGACTCGAAGTGGCTAGTACAACGACACGTGATGAACCGATCTCCCTCTTTGTGGGGAGTGTACGATTTTTGATGCACGCGCCACATCAATGTTGTGAAATGGTATTCAAACATGCATGCACGCATCACCTCCATACATATGCATGTAGTGGTTGTCTTCGAATGGTACACTCCCTCGCGTGGTTATCGGCGACAAGCCTATATATATATAATATTCGTGGGCCCACATGGAGATCCATGATCACCTTGACCGACAACAAGATAGGTTACCATGGCGGATATTCTTCATTTGGTTCGTGTTATCGTAGTATAGGTCATAGTGAGATTCGAACCTAATTAAAGTTTGAGCGCATATACTATGCACCCGCATGCATGCATGAATCCCCGTCATCGGCATGAAGTGTGGTGTAACATACATATGCATCATCAACCTAACCCTCACTTAGTGTGGGGATTTCTAGTTCGAAATCACGGTGCCACATCTAAGTTGTTCCATTGTGTACTAAAACACACACCTGATCTATACATATGTTTGTGCCACACGCATGAAGTGGTTGTCTTCGGGGACTAGCTAGCTACATGCGTGATTATTGGTGAGCTAGCCTATCTGGGGTCGCATCGACGACCATCACTTTGACCAGCAACAAGAGAGAGGTTGTATGACCAAGGTGGATTGTTCTTGTTCCATTTTACAATCAATCTTGGTGAGATGCCTCTCTGGTCCTCCGACTTAAAAGTGTGT
>NC_041381.1:431944218-431944928 GCF_002162155.2 Triticum dicoccoides
GACACGAGGGAGGGGGACAAGCAATATCGTGCGCTTTGTGAAATAGGTGCGACATCGAAGTTGCATTTGGTATTTGAAAATCAAATCACCCTTTTCATACATATAAATTTGGTCCACATGCAAGTGTGTTCGTGTTCTGACCCTCTCCCACGACATTTTTCGCCAAATTTATGAACATTAAACAAGTCGGATGACGCAACAAACACGGTTCACTCAAACTAACCGTGTGCCACGCCAGCACCGCTGTCACGCACACATCCGCACAGTACATTGGGCTCCACGAGGCTCCCCCTCTCAAAAATATCTTCCCGCCTCGACGGTTTTTCTGTTTCATAACACACGGTTGTTATCTCCGGACCGTGTTTGATGTTTCTTCTTCCCAATCCCACTGCATCCCTAGAAAATATCTGCCTGCCTCGAGGAGGGTTTTTGTGTTTCATAACACACGGTTGTTATCTCTGGACCATGTGTGATGTTTCCTGTTCCTAATCCTGCCTGCCCCTAGAAAATATCTGTCCGCCTCGAGGATTTTTCCGTTTCATAACACACGGTTGTTATCTCCGGACCGTGTGGGATGCACCATCGTCAAAATTTTCATTAGCTCCGGCATTTCACTCCCGCGTTTGACTCTCGCGTTGTAAAATTTTCAGTACTCGTGTCATTTCCTCAAACACACCCCCGTCCCACCTCCACACACACACACACACACA
>NC_041381.1:431945149-432083771 GCF_002162155.2 Triticum dicoccoides
AACACACACCAAAACCTCCACGGGCGCACGCACACACACGCACACACCCTCCCTCGCTCAAAACCCTAGCAAGGTCCCTGCCACTGCTGCCGCGAGACCTCCATTGTCAACATCTGCCGGTTTGCCCGTACAGCTTACCCACCGGTCTCCATACCAAGGCCCCCCTGAGTTTCTTAGATGACGCCTGCCAAACGCTCCTTTTTCCCCCAGATCCCCATCCCCATCCCTATCCCCCACTCCAGAGCATCGCAGCCTAAGCCCAGCTACGCTTCATGTGGAGCTCGAGGAGCGACTCGCCCAAAAGAGGTGTACCGCGATCTCTTTGCCCGACGTCGCCAAGGAAGTTGACGACCATTACTGGCGGCAGGAACTCAAGCAGTGGGCTAGAGTATGCGGGCATGTCTCTTTCGCCGACTACAACATCGAGGTCATGGATAGCGATGGCTTGAGGAGGGCCATGTCACAGGTTAAGTGGCCCACCCCCAACCCTCGGGTTCAACCGCCATCGATCTCAAGCATGGCCTCGCTGCTGATATCCTATGGCTCGCTGTCAACAACTTGCCATCCTACATGGCCATCGAGCCCCTTTTGTCATTTTGAAGGACATGTTCTGTGACGCTGGCTTGGGATCCATAGCTTCCAAGTCAGACCTCAACGACGGCGACCACGAGGAGGGCACCCTCTCCAGCTCTTCCAAGGGGAAAAAGCTCGTCTACGACATCAGGGAGGGCACCCTACAGCCGTGCTCTTCCAATGGGAAGGATCCCATCTGCGACAACATGGAGCGCATCCAGGGTCCGTTCTCTTCCCACGAGAACGAGCCCATCCGTGACAAGTGAGGAAACCCACGATTTGTTTTGCCGTGCCTCTTCATGGGGGTAAACCCATGATTTGTTTTGTCGAGTCCCTTTTGTAGTGTAGTGAGAATATGTCCAGTTTTAATTGCTATATCAGGTTGTTTGCAGTATGCCTTGTTTATTTCAGTTGTTCACAATGCGATGCTCTATATGTGCAATTATTTACTGTGTAGTACATTTCATTAATCCAGTTTTAGACATACCAATAGGAATGCATATATTTGCTTGTTGTTAAGCCTGTTATAGCTAGCATATGCCTCTTTTAAAGTTTTTTGATTGTTTTGTTGTTTGTAGTTAGCATATGTCCATTTTCAAATGCTATCTTTGGTTGTTTGTAGTATGCCTTGTTTATTCTAGTTATTCACAGCGTGATGTTCTATATGTGCAAGTATGAACTGTGCAGTTCAATTTCATCAGTTCCAATTTCAACAATACCACTATGGCCCTGTTTGTTTCGGATTCTAGGACCAGATTCAGCTTTGCCAGTGAAGCCGAATCTAAAATCCAAAACAAACAGCTATTTGGAATCATCTTTGCTTGTGAAGCTGAATCTGGATTTGGATCATTTTTAGTGCAATTTCCCGAAGCACCTCAAAGTGTACTTCGGTGGTGAAGCTGATTCGCAGAAACAGCTTCGCCACTGAAGCGAATCCATAGGTGATTCAAATCCAAGCGAAGCTGAAACAAACATGGCATGAATGACTACATTTGGTTGCTGCATCTTGTAGTTAAACACACCTTTCCATTTTTATTTAACAATAACCAGTGTACTTAGACCAGCACAATACCAGTTTGAATCACTATGTTTGCTTGTTGTTAAATGTTAGGTCTGTTGCAGTTAACACACCTTTTCACTTGTTTTGGTTTACTGGCGTGCTTGAACTTGCACACTAAAGCTATCTTTTGGAAATTATTTTGTCTGCCATGGATAATTTTGGTTGATGTTTAGCCTGTTGTTCTTAACATGCTTCTCGATGTCCCTACACAGGACAATTTCGGGAACGACTGCTGTTTTCCATCAAAGTTAGTTTCATCCCATGGCTTATATGTGCTCACTGTTCAGGATATCGGTAGCTGGTACCATATAGGCTGGGGGATGATAAGGGACTAATCGGTGAATCTGACTTTTAACTGAATATATCTGCAACCCATTTATCATTATGTTAACTAGGGCCATATGTAATATATCTGAGGCTAGATAGCAACATGCACTATACTTAATGTCTACATATGCAATCCTAGGCTACATAGCAACAATGAAGAG
Organism: Triticum dicoccoides; assembly: GCF_002162155.2. Lineage (NCBI taxonomy): Eukaryota > Viridiplantae > Streptophyta > Magnoliopsida > Poales > Poaceae > Triticum > Triticum dicoccoides. The sequence goes on from NC_041381.1 coordinate 431,947,271, forward strand.
TGTTACCTTAATGTTTTGATGATGTCTAGATACACGTAGAAGAGCAGCAGCAACAACAAGAACAACAACAACACAGCCCTGTTTGGATACTCAACTTAGCTTAGATGTTAGAGTTAGTTTCTAGCTCATGACTAACCCTGAACTAACTCCATCCAAAGAGGTGTTTGGATGACAGGATTAGATACTTAGATTGACAATAAATGCACTAGGAGAACTAGCTCCAATTAGAACCTCTTGGGTTGGATATTTTTTGGGGTGGGTTATAGATGCAACTAGTTCAAACTAGCCCTCATGTTTAGATATACTTTAGGGCTATTTGAGCCCTAACTAGCTCAAACTAACTCTAACCCATGGATACAACAATAGTTAATCAACCGATAATTTGTAAGAATGCAATAAACTCCTTCCGGCCCAAAATATAAGATGTTAATTCATCTAATATGTGAGTATATTGGATGTTATAAGATATTATATAAGAGTGTTATACTACATCATTGTGCAATTGGTGTTTATCTTCTAATATTAACTTGGTGCTTTTAGGTACATATGTCATTGGTAAAGATCCGTGCATCGACCCTTTCTGCGTATGGGGAAATGAGATATTGATGAAACATCATCAAGTGAGGAAGCTGATAAAGATTGTTAGTAAAATGGGTGAAAAGATGACAATTAAACTATTTGTTGACACTTTATCCAATACAATAGCGAATTGCAGGATGGTAAGTAAGAACTCTGCAGCCTTCTTTTTACTGCCCATAATGAGTTGTCTTAGATGACAATGTCTGAATCTTTTTTCCTTTAAAGTGATTCCCAAAGTAGTTTACTAAAGATTACCTATCAAACTACATGATTGGCGGGCATGCAAAGGTTAAAGTATTTCTACCAGAACACGATGATTATCTGGATGTTTCCATGAAGACTGTGAAGGGTGGCGGTCGGCCATCACAAGGGGTTGGACTAGAGTCGTGCATGCCTTCTGCATGGATGATGGCACAATATGGGCATTCTGCTTCACCTTGTTCAGCAGCCAGAATGTATTTCGCCTCTTTCTTTACCATCATTAATAGTACAAGTATACAACTATGGTTCATCATTCTTTATTTGGTTCTTATGTAAATCTTGATGTGTACCTATGAATCGAATAATTCATTGATTGTCTGAACCTGATGGATATGAATAAAGCTATATCATACATTGAATTTCAATTTCAATTTCAATTTGATATAGCAGCAATTAAATTACGGTGAAATTATGCTCCCCAGGTTGTTACGGCACACACAGTTGGTAAAATACAAACGTTTGCGATATACACCATAATCCGAGACGGTTCAGAGAGAGGAAACGTGTGCAAGCGTGCACACAGTTGCCTTTTGCAAAGCGTGTGTGGTGTCAGAAAATATCACAAATGGTGCTGGCAAACTAACTGTTTGCGATAGTTTCCTTATCGTACACGATTCGCAACCATGAACTGTTTCTGATGAAGTATGCATCGTAAACGTTGCACCACAGAATAGCGTGTGCGATATTTGCCTTATTGTACATGATGCGCAACCATGAACTGTTTCTGATGAAGTTTGCATCATAAATGTTGCACCACAGAATAGCATGTGTGGTAGTTGTTGTGTACGACGATGTTACGATGGTCCGACGTTTCGTAATCCTATCCTACACTCGTATGATGATTAGCTAATATTCTTAATTAGTTATCACATACGGTTTGTGAAAAGCGAATGTGTGTGATTGTATGCTTATCCTGAACATAAAGGGGCCAAGCGGCACACATGGTGCGGTTGAACAACATGTACACTATTTCGTGAGCATAAAGGGGCCTCGATTACGATAACTACGCGACAGCGGAACGACGATGAAGCGGGACTTCATAGCACAGGGACACCGATGTGGACATGATCTAGACATGGAAGCACTCCTATCCGGTTAGACTTTCCTGAAAGCTGGCATAACATGCCAGGCCAGTACATTGAATGTACTTGCAAGTTCACAACAAGCATAAACATAATGACAAACAATATCATGATATTTAATCAAGTTGAATGCAGATAAAAAACATACTACTGATGCAGTGCAAACAAACTTGTGCACCGAGTCCCTCATACTCTCTTACCAACGGGTTACCTCATAACCAAACGATGATCATTCATGGATCACAAACGAAACCAACACTTTGGTTTCCACAACAAACCGTCTCACCGATCTCATCACTTAACTAGTGCCAAACATATAACTGAGTGTGCAAGATTACTTATTAATGTTGATCCATGGTGTAACTTACTCATGAGTTGTGTCCGTAACTGAGGATATTTAAATACACTCTGCAAAGGTAGTACACTGGACCCACATCACGGAACCCATGGCCTCGTACTCCCATTCGGGACCAACGACATTCCGATAGAATCCTCCCATTGCCTTGACACTCTCCCGGCCACTTTGACTAACTCCCCACTAGGCTAAGTCATGGGTGGCCCCATGCCTACCAAAGGCATCAATGGCCACCGTCGTGGCAAAACTTAGACGGTCCCAAACAGGGACAAGGTACCATAATAATGAACGGGAACACAAGGTTATGTCTGCTTACCGAGCCAGGGTACCACATGCCCATAACCTTCCCTCATTGGAGGCACCGACCAGAGGCATGACAACGGACCGAATAAAGGACTTGCCATAAAGGCAAATGTGGTTGCACTGGGAAAAACTCGATTCAGTGGCACTGACGATGTCCCGGACTAGGGGGTACTCACCACGTCATCTCCCGATCTGTTAGATTGGGCCGAGGACCCCCATGGCCGTATACTCATGGGCCAGTCCGGACAGCTGCCGCATACAAGGAAGATTCCACAAGACTTGGCGATCAAGACAAGGACTCCTCCCCCACCGGCGTATTCGGCTAGGACTCTTGTTATCCTAGGCCTTTGGTGCATTATATAAACCAGGGCCAGGCTAGTCGACAGAGATACAATATAGAACAACAATCATACCATAGGCTAGCTTCTAGGGTTTAGCCTCCTTGATCTCGTGGTAGATCTACTCTTGTAACCCACATCATCAATATTAATCTAGCAGGACGTAGGGTTTTACCTCCATCAAGAGGGCCCGAACCTGGGTAAAAACATTGTGTCCCTCGTCTCCTGTTACCATTCGCCTAGACGCACAGTTCGGGACCCCCTACCCGAGATCCGCCGGTTTTGACACCGACATTGGTGCTTTCATTGAGAGTTCCTGTGTGTGTTCGGCAAAGGGTCGATGGCTCACCCGCAGATCAACTGCAACTTCGGCATATTCGTCACCAGCTCGACTGGTCACCTTGGTTCGACCAAGGACTGCGCCCTATCTCCGATCGTCATGTTCGGATAAGGGCCTTCATCAACATCAGCTCCGATCTCTATCAAGATCATGGAGGAATCATCCAGTGAGCCCGGGGGCTCAACGTCAACAATGCCCTCGGGCGACCGTACTATATTTGTGGACAGCGGACTTGTGTCCGCCGCCACCACCTCCTCAGGTGTCGTTTTAACGATTGCTTCGGTGGAATTGTGCGGAATTGAGTCTACAACAACCCTGGAAAATTTCGTCGAGTTCCGATGGAGGAATCTCTGGCAATCTCCGGTATACCGGAACCGCATTGAATCTGGACGAGAATCCGGACGAGTTTAGGGCGTGGTGTCCAGCTTCTAGCTCGGACTTCCTTTGGAAGATCCAACCGTTGATCGGCTGCGGAATTCCTATATCTACCACCCCTCAAAATTTCAGCTCGATCCGACCGTCCAAACTCCGGGAACCTTCCGATTAGTGCATCACTTTTCGGATCTGTTTTCTGTGCGAAAACGAATCCGACCCGAGTTCGTCTTTTTGATGAACGGGATTTCGGACATCCTTTTTGAAGGAAGTTTTGTATGGGGTATTGTGTTTTGTTTCCGAACACATCCCACTAACTTTAAGATCTTTTGAACATGATCTTCAACATCATGCTGGTGTCAAACCAGTCCGGCAATATTGCTCCACGGCTGCCGACCTGCGCTAGACGCGTCGTCACTTTGTTGAGCCGAGCTCAATTTCTTCGGATCATCATCTCGGCAAGCCGAACAAGAGTCCGGCATCGCGAAGGATAAATCATCACCAACATCGCCGCCCCATGGATTACACGGAGCAGGCATACCGGCATCGCCGCATGGTCGCTTCATCAAGCCGGCATCGACCACGTCACGACCTGCATCGGCAGGGCCGCACTATTGCTTCTTCAAGCTGGTGTCCATCACGCCGACCTACTTCGACATCTCGGCTGGACCGGGGGCTTCGCCATCTCTTCATCAACCTGCTCCGGACACTTTGGCGTCACTAGCCGACCAGGCAATGGGTGCGCAGATCAAGTCCCAATTTTGGGAATCACCTTCCTTCGGATTGCTACAACAAATAAACCAGGAGCTATTAATCCTAGTATTTCTTTTTGCTTGTTTGGGTTAATTTTTCCCAAGGAATTATTACTCTGGTTTGTCCATCATATGTACGCAGGTCTATCAAACGTGGCCGCATTAACGACGGTTGCATGGTGGTTCGGTCAGTTTCCGTACATAGTCCGGCGAACGCCGGATCCGGAACTCGAACCGACCTATGAATTCAGGCCTTGCCATGCCTTTACCGCATCACGCCGCCGCCCTGCATCGACATTGACTTCGGCACCAGGCCATATTTCTTTTATTACTCACTTTGCATAAATTATTTATTATGCAATGATTTTTTTATTATTACTATTATCTCTGGTTTGCACTATTTTTTGTGCACAGGAAAATGATCCAGCCGGACTATATCCTTTGACGTCACCTCGGCTGGACGGGGGGCTTCGTCAATACTTCATTACCCCATGCCAGGGACTTCGGCATCACTGTGCCGTCCTACATTGACCGTGCTATGTCACCACTTCGGAGTGTCGAGCTCTTTGCTCCGCCACCTCGGGACCGGCTTGGGGGAGGGAACCTTGTTCCGCATCAAGCTCGGACCGCGTCGTCAATACCGAACACATTAACCAGCTAAGTTGCCTTCATGCTCAAAGTTTTAAATTTCTAACTTGTGTTCGGTTCGACCAAGCATTATACTTTTTTCGAAAAAAAAGTTGCTTGTAAAATTTTTCCTTGTCCAAACTTTGTTTGCACATACTTGACGCACTACCCACGCTCATTATACCTGGGGGCTTCTTTAACAGAAGTTTATTAATATGGGCTTTATGCCCAACACATGTGTCACACTTCCACATGTACCTTTTATTCACCATTATATGCATCGATATGACTTAAGTTTTGGCCAAGCTGGGTTGCCTGGCTCCTGTGCTTAACCCTACGTTCCCGATTGTTCGGCTAGGTGGTAAAGGGAGCACCTCTGCGATTGTTACTGCCGGGTCAGCCAGATGTGTACCTCAGACTAGGTGAAGCCGAAAGCTAGAGTTCTTAAGGGAATAGTCGGTCGGTGAACTAAAAGATGATTTCTTACCCATTTATTTACCTGCCCCCAGATGTTTCTCTGCTCTTTTCGCAGTCCGAACATGCACTTTAGGGCATATGCCTCCCAGGGAAAGGAACCCCTAACGGAACTATTCTCCCTGGAAGATGTTTCTTACTAACCATGTAATATAACATAACTAGTTGGGCACTTGTCTGATAAAGCACTAATGACCCCTACGCCTGGTCTCCACGCATGCCCCGGTTTTTATAACCGCGAGGGTATTCGGACACACTCCAGACTATTGGGTCCAGAGGTTGAAGCGAAAAGGTCCGCTACGACAAACGATCTACAATCCGGCTAGAAGGCATTCTACATGTCACCTTACATTATATAGTCAACTTTTACCCAAGTCGCTTGGGGGCTCTTATGTTTATTTGAGCCGTTTCATACTAACTGTTTTTATTCTTAGTCGTTGCAAAGTTTTTATTATTTATCACTCCTTTTCTCGACACTAGTGTGCGGTCACTAGCAGGGGAGCCTAATTTCTCTCTCAAAACCGCTAGAGTTCAGTTTTCTAAACTGGCCTAATAAGAAGTACTCCGCCTTCGGGATGGGAGACTGAAGCCGTAGGCTGACCCGCTTGAAGTCTTGAGATAGGATGTGTCATGTTAAAGCACGGCGGAAGCACCTTTTTTTTTCTAAAGTCCAATTTTCGGATTGGCATCAAACACTTGATCTTGTTCGGACGTCATGTTTTTACTGACGTTCTTTGGCTTTCCAAGCTTTTGGCACTTTTAAACTATTTGTGTGTTTTCAGCACACGTCTCGTAGTGCAACGCCGGACAACTTTAGAGATTCGGCAAAAACATTCTTAGATATTGCTATATATGCATCAGTTTCAAGTTGTGTCTTCGGTCAATAGTTGGGTTGCCCGGCTCCCGCGCTTGCCTCCTACGTTCCGCTTTGTTCGGCTAGGTGTGCAAAGGGAGAACCACTGCGATTGTGCTTCCAGCTCGCATGGTTAAGCACCTCAGTGGAGAAAGCCGAAAACTGACTGTCACAATAGGTGTAAACTGGTCAGCGATCCGATGACTCTATTAAATGATGGGCCATTCATAACATTGGCCCAAGTGTTTCCGGCTTGACCTCGACTGTCACCGAACACTACCGGGGGCTAGTAACTGGCCTCCCAAACTAAATCCTCAATATTTTGCTCTTACATTGGAGATGAGGTTTCATGATCATGCTTAGCATGACCACCTAAAGAAAGGAACCGATAGCGGGACTATTTTTTTGGAAGACATTTCTTCTGTTAAACAGTAATATAACATATCTCTCTGCGTACCTTTGTTTATAAAACCGTATGGCCAGATTGCCTTGTTTGTCGTAAATCTTTGCCCTCATAAAGGCTTTATAAAGTAGGACAAACACTCCTCGGCTATTGGCCGAGGAGGTGGAAGCCGATGGTCGGTCAACAAAGCTTTGTACAATGCGGATCCGAGCATTAATGACCTAAAGTACTTGGATACATAGAGTCATTACACATAATTTGTGATTTTACTATGGATATCAATCCTTAATTCGGCCACCCGTGCCCGCATTAAGGCTTGGGGGCTACTGGGCTTCGGGCTTATTATTTACAAATATTAAAGGGGCACATTGATCCCCTGATCTGGTGTTGCCACCCGACCAGTATCTCGGGGGCTACTGCATTGCTTGTTCTATGCAGAAAATCTTAAGTGCAATACAGTTTCTGAGGAGATTTTGATCCTCAGGTTGGTCGGCCGCACCCAACCCGAGTCTTGAGGACTGAGCACGCCGCTTTTTGTGTCCCGAAGTATTCTGCCGAGCTAGGACTTGATCCTTAGACCGATTTTGCAAATCAACCTGAGTCTCAGCAGCTACGGGGATTAGCGGTCGTATGTCATCCTTCATGTGCATCTCGGGTTTTAGACCGATACCCACCTTGAGGGCTACTGGCTATGTATCTCGGCAGAGAATAAATTGCACCAATAAAAAATATTATCAAAAATCGGCCCACATTCGGGTGGTGCACCACCTCGGAAGCAATCCGGCATAAAGCTCGGACGCTAGTGGCTGGCTCCATAGAGGGCATTTCTGGCATTAAGCTCGGCTAAACTCCTTCAAACTTCTTTGAACCAAGGTGATTTACGACACCTCAGATACATAATCCGGCGTTGGAGCTCGGATACAGTCCAGCGTTGGAGCTCGGATACATAGTTCGGTGTTGGAGCTCGGATACATTCCGGCGTTAGAGCTGGGAAGTGGTCCGGCGTTGGTGCTCGGCTGCAAAAGATACCTCGAATGCAGTCCGGCGTTGGAGCTCGGGCGCAAGAGGACGCTGCCGCCCGGGAACAACTTCAAACCCGAAGTGTGGCATAAAAATAACAAGGCATTGATAAAGGCGGAAACTTAAAGGGGCTCCTCGGATACCCGACGTGTAAACTCGTCGAATGCATTTCGGCGATCCTCAAGATCGAAGATGAGAAGATTTGTTGAACCAGTTTTCAAGACCGACGACTGAAGATGAAGAACGGTTTGGAAGAATCGAGGAGCGTCCCTAAACTTGAAGACCGGTTCAGGGGGCTACTGACAGTGTCCCGGACTAGGGGGTACTCACCATGTCATCTCCCGATCTGTTAGATTGGGCCGAGAACCCCCATGGCCGTATACTCATGGGCCAGTCCGGACAGCTGCCGCATACAAGGAAGATTCCACAAGACTTGGCGATCAAGATAAGGACTCCTCCCCCACCGGCGTGTTCGGCTAGGACTCTTGTTATCCTAGGCCTCTGGTGCATTATGTAAACCAGGGCCAGGCTAGTCGACAGAGATACAATATAGAACAACAATCATACCATAGGCTAGCTTCTAGGGTTTAGCCTCCTTGATCTCGTGGTAGATCTACTCTTGTAACCCACATCATCAATATTAATCTAGCAGGACGTAGGGTTTTACCTCCATCAAGAGGGCCCGAACCTGGGTAAAAACATTGTGTACCTCGTCTGCTGTTACCATCCGCCTAGACGCACAGTTCGGGACCCCCTACCCAAGATCCGATGATTTTGACACGGACAGGCACCATGACCCGATCAACTTTATGTTCAAGTTCAATTATCATCAGGTTTAACTTGAAATGAAAATACTCGAGTCACCATATGCCATGATCATGCAACCATTCGACATGCATCACATATCACTTAGAATAAACAGATCAACATCATCAAAAGTTCTACTTGCACAAGTCATCACTAAACTTTACTGATTCCTTTTCACTGGTTATTAGCACTCATCATTTTTTTAGTTATAGCATTATCATATGAAACCAAGCCATCACATAAGAAAATAATACCGATACTAGTCATATCATAGCCATAGCAAAAATCACATAGTCAAACTACTCATGCTGGCTCGCACTAGTCTAGGTACTCACTTCTGTAGACTAAGCATTTTACTCATGACAAAATAACTAACATCATCATTATTCATTAAATAATTATATGCATGAAATAACTCATTTTCAAGTTGGAAAATCATGAATATTGCAATGACACCATGAAAATGTTGGTGTGGCTTGCCTTAGTTCAGAGGAGCTTCACACTCCTCCTGGGTCTCCTCAAGACAAGCTTCTCCTTCTGAAAACAATTAAAATCACAAAAAGAAAATATCAAGAACACTTCTGAAAATTACCAGAAAATGTAGACAGCAGAGGAAATTCTCATTTTGCGGTGTGCTGCTAGATCTTTTCAATAAGAACACGATGCAAAAAGAATCAACTCTTTTTGACTTATGGTTTAAAAGTTACAGTTGGTCAAAGTTTATGGTGAAAATTTGATTAAATTTGAATAAAAAGAAAAACCAGGGGGTGACATTGATGGCGTACTCTAGGAATACGCCACCACTCATACCACTTCAGGTGTGTGAGAGAGAGAGAAGTAGAGACGACGCCGCTTCGCCAGTGCGTTCTCCGGCAAGGAGTGCTCGACGGCCAGATCCATAGGGATAGAAAGAGAGAGGGGGTCGAGGCGCACCTGCGTGTACCCGTGGTTTGGCTAGAGGTGGTCGGACAGGGTCGGAACGAGCTTCTCTAGCGGCTGCAGAAAGCAGAGCTCGCTGCAGTTGAAGACGACGGCGACGTGGGGCTGCACCAGGGGCTCCAACGGGGTCGGATGGCACCAATGAACCACCAGAGGGTCGCTTGAGGAGTGGATGGAACTCGGGAGGCATCGGAGTGAGGAGGAGGAGCTGCAGGGATCGCCGGTGAGCTTAGGTAGGGGCGGCGGCCAGAGGCCTGCCTGCCCAGGCTGCGGCTTAGGTACGGGTTTGTGGAGGCTGGGTGAGTGTGTGGTGATGCTTGAAGAGGCTGGTGAGGGAGTCCTAGATTAAGGGGTCCTCGGATAGCCGGACTATATACATTGGCCGGGCTGTTGGGCTATGAAGATACAAGATAATTAGACTTCGTCCCGTGTCCGGGTGGGACTCTCCTTCGCGTGGAAGGCAAGCTTGGAGATTCAGATATGTAGATTCCCTTCTCTGTAACTGACTCTGTGTAACCCTAGCCCCCTCCGGTGTTTATATAAACCGAAGGGTTTAGTCCGTAGGACAAGAACAACAATCATAATCATGAGCTAGCTTTTAGGGTTAGCCTCTACGATTTTGTGGTAGATCAACTCTTGTAATACTCATATCATCAAGATCAATCAAGCAGGAAGTAGGGTATTACCTCCATAGAGAGGACCCGAACCTCGGTAAACATCGTGTCCCCCACCTCCTGTTACCATTAGCCTTAGACGCACAGTTTGGGACCCCCTACCCGAGATCCACCGGTTTTGACACCGACATTGGTGCTTTCACTGAGAGTTCCACTGCGTCGTCATCATAAGGCTTGATGGCTCCTTCAATCATCTACAACAACTCAGTCCAGGGTGAGATCTTTCTCCCTGGACAGATCTTCGTATTCGGTGGCTTCGCACTGCGGGCCAACTCGCTTGTCCATCTGGAGGAGATCGACAGCGACGTCCCTAGCCATTAGGTCAGGTTTGGAAGCTTGAACTACACCGCCGACATCCACGTAGACTTGGTCTTCGACGGATTCGAACCCATGACAGCCGCACCCTGTAACCACGATGAACATGACTTAAATATGTCATCGGATCATGCTCAGGAGACAGCGCCGGTAACTACCCTGGCCCTAGATCCAGCACAGATCGTGCCATCCGAGGACGGGAGGATGGACCCCGCCACGGAAGCCGCATACTCAATGGTGCTAGAGTTGAACACAGATCTAATCTCCAACGAGGTCTGTGTCATCGGACCCTCGGACTTATCTCTGTCCATAGGTTCCGAACCGCGTGTATCCGCACCCATCGAATCTGACTGGGCGCCGGTCTTGGAGTTCAGCTCCGCGGATATCTTCCAACACTCACCCCTGGGCGACATGTTAAACTCATTAAAATCTCTCTCCTTGTCAGGAGATTCAGGGCCGAACTATGTCCGGCTTGAGTGGGGAGCGGATGACGAAGAACTTCATTACCCACCCACCACCCACTTGATAGCCACTATTGACGACTTAACCGACATGCTTGACTTTGACTCCGAAGACATCGACGGTATGGACGACGATGTGGGAAAGGAATAGGAACCACCGCCCACAGGGCGCTAGATAGCCACCTCGTCGTATGACATTTACATGGTGGATACACCGAAAGAAGACAATGGCGAGGACAAAAAGGATACAATTGAGGATAAGCCTCCTGAGAAGCAGCCGAAGCACCGACGTCAGCGGCGCTGCTCTAAACCACTCCATGGTAAAAACAGCGATACCGGCACAAGAGACAATAGCACTCCGGACGATGCTGAAGACGAAGACTACCCAGCCCAGCCGAGTTTCGAACAGGCCGAACGGGATGACGGGCGAGCCAGCCCTGATGAACATGCCACGAACAAAGACTCGGAAGACAGCAATTACATGCCCCTCTCCGAGGATGAGGTGAGCCTCGGCGATGAAGAATTTACCTTGCCTGAGGATCCCGTTGAGCAGGAGCGCTTCAAGCGCCGGCTTATAGCCACTGCAAAGAGCCTGAAGAAGAAGCAGCAGCAGCTTCAAGATGATCAAGATTTGCTCACTGATAGATGGGCTGAGGTCGTGGCAGCCGAGGAATATGGACTCGAACGGCCAACAAAAAGTTACCCAAATCGCAGGTTGCTACCTCAATTCGAGGACGAGACACTAGAGCCCACACTACCAGTGCATGATGCGGCTGACCGACCACCGCGTGGCCGAGATAAAGTGGCGTATCAGTCCGAACACCAGCCTGCACCCCGTTGCCGAACAAATAGAAATACAAAAGCTTGGGGATACACACATGACCTGTGGTATGACTTGGAAAACAAAGCAGGATAGCCCAGATCGATCTATGGATCGTCGGAGCATACCCCAATGCGCGACGATGGCCGCCACGCCAGATATAATAAATACAAACCTGTCCGGGCCGAATACAGTAGACCAGCTCCATCTGAACTGTGTTGCGACGTAGCCCGACATAGAGGCGCTGCACACCCCCTATGCTTCACTGATGAAGTAATGGAACATGAATTCCCAGAAGGGTTTAAACCCGTAAACATCGAATCATATGATGGGACAACAGATCCCGCGGTATGGATCAAAGACTTCCTTCTCCACATTCATATGGCCCGCGGTGATGATCTCCATGCCATCAAGTATCTCCCGCTAAAACTCAAGGGACCAGCTCGGCACTGGTTGAACAGTCTGCCCGAAAACTCTATTGGTAGTTGGGAGAACCTGGAAGATGCATTCCTTGATAACTTCCACGACACCTATGTCCAACCTCCAGATGCCGATGACTTAAGTCATATAACCCAACAGGCCGGAGAGTCAGCAAGGAAATTCTAGACTCGGTTCTTAACTAAAAAAACCAAATCGTCGACTGTCCGGATGCCGAAGCCCTAGCGGCCTTTAAGCATAACATCTGTGATGAATGGCTCGCCCGACACCTCGGACAAGAGAAGCTGAGATCCATGGCAGCTCTTACGACGCTTATGCCCCGCTTTTGTGCGGGCGAGGACAACTGGCTAGCTCGTAGCAACAACACCTCAAGTAAACCTAGAACTTCTAAACCCAGAGATAACAACAGCAAGCCCTGATGCAACAAACACAAGCATCGAAACAACGGCAATAGCGCCGAATTCATGGCTGTCAACGCCGGATTCAAAGGCTCTAAGACCGGTCAACGGAAGAAACCATTCAAAAGAAACAATCCGGGCACGTCCAGTTTGGACCGCATACTCGACAGTCCATGTCAAATTCACGGCACCCCAGGTACACCGGCTAATCATACCAACAGAGAATGCTGGGTCTTCAAACAGGCCAGCAAGTCAAATGCCGAAAGCAAAGGGAAGGGGTCGCAAAGCGATGACGATGACGAGGAGCCCTGGGCACCGAAGACAGGAGGGAAAAAGAAGTTTCCTCCACAAATCAAAATGGCGAATATGATATACGCCACCCATATTCCCAAGCGGGAGTGGAGGCGCGCACTTAGGGACGTCTACGCGATGGAGCCAGTCGCCCCAAAATACAACCCATGGTCGTCCTGCTTGATCACCTTTGGTCGCAAGGATCATCCGACCAGTATCCGTCACGGCTATTCAGCCGCACTGGTCCTTGACCCGATCATTGACGGATTCCACCTCACTCGAGTCCTTATGGACGGCGGTAGCAGCCTGAACCTGCTTTATCAGGACACAGTGTGCAAGATGGGTATCGATCCTTCAAGGATCAAACCCACCAAAACCCCTTCAAAGGTGTCATACCAGGTGTTGAGGCATGCTGTACAGGCTCAATCACTCTGGAAGTGGTCTTCGGATCCCCGGACAATTTCTGAAATGAAGAGTTAATCTTTGATATCATCCCCTTTCGCAGCGGCTATCACGCACTGCTCGGACGAACCACATTCGCTCGATTCAATGCGGTGCCACACTATGCCTATCTCAAGCTTAAGATGCCTGTTCCACGTGGCATCATAACAGTCAATGGAAACACGGAATGCTCCCTCCGTACCGAGGAGCACACCTCCACCTTGGCAGCAGAAGCACAGAGCGGCCTCTTTCAATCGAACCTCAATTCGATGGCTAGGATCCCAGACACTGTCAAAAGAGTCTGAACTACCCTGCGGCAGGATAGCCCAGCTCGTCAAGAGCTCAACTAGCCACTTGACCCCTGTCCCAACCTCGACCAAACGGTGGCCATCGTCCCGCGCGTACTTAACTACATACCAAAGTCACCATGGCGATAGAAGGAGGCACATATAGGCTGTGTTCCACAATGCGGCTCAACCGCTTCAGGACACACACACACACACATTATTTTACATGTTTCTTTTTCAGGTTAACTTTTGTTTTGGCCATCATTGGCCACCAGACCCATGAAGGAACGGACATACCAAGGAGGGAAGCAGCTCGAACGCGCAAGGGAATCACTAGATATTCTCCTCGACGACCATCTTATCGTTCTCCGGATCCGCACGCAGCTCCCCCTGGCCTCAGCAGGTTCCGAAGTCATAATTTTTATCGCACTACTTGTACTTATATGCTTTGACGTATTATTCAATTACAATGAAAACAATCTGCAGCTCTATATGATGTTCACCTGCTGTTATTCTTTATTGATACATTTTTGTCAATTCGCAACCATACATCCTGGTACGCCTCAATTCGCCAGGGGCTTCATCGTATCCCATAACACGGCAGGAAAGTCCGAACACCCTCGCGGTTGTTCGGCACCCCGAACTTATACCATTATATGCATCGGCTCCAAATCATGTCTTGGGTCAATAGTTGGGTTGCCTAGCTCCTGTGCTTGCTACCCTACGTTCCACTATATCGGCTAGGGTAGTAAAGGGAGAACTACTACAATTGTGTCTAGGTTCTTCCGAACGAGCACCTCAGTAGAGAAAGCCGAAAACTGACTGTCATGATGCGGAGAGAGCCGGTCAGCTGTTCGAGAGGTCACAAAATCTTTAGCGATTTATTCCGCATTATGCGATAACCAATGCATCATGCGATGGATCGGTTCTTATCCGATCAGGTGTTTATAAAAACCCAAGTTCGGTCTTCCGAACACTAGGGGCTGCGCCTACCTTTCTTTTGTCAAACTCCTATGGCTAAGTGAGGGTGATAAAGCCTTATAGTCCGATTGCCTAGTTCGTCGCGCTAAACACCTCCTTCAAGGACCCAAAACTGGGGTAAAGAGTGTTTAGATTTATCCCGAACACCCCCGTACTTCCTACGTGGGGGCAGAAGCCGACAACTGGCCAACTCTCAGAATTAATATAAAAATGGCCGCACAGGAGGTATTTTTTTAAACAACAAGCATTATATTACATAACGACCTTGTTCCATATTATAGCAAAGGATAATATGAATGTATTCATGATAATATAATATCCTTGGCACATTGCTCCGCCACAAGGCGAGATCCCTCCAAGACACTATCATAGTACATCTCGGGCTTGCGGGGCTCCTTCCCTGTGTGTGGTCCTTCGGTCATCAGCTTTACAGCATCCATCTTCGCCCAGTGCACCTTGGCGCGGGCAAAAGACATTCACGCACCTTCAATACAGACCGACCGCTTGATGGCGTCAAGCCGAGGGCAGGAACTAACCAGCCGCTTCACGAGCCCGAAGTAGCTGCTGGGAATCGCCTCGGCAGGCCATAGCCGGATAATCAAATCCTTCATGGCTAGTTCGGCCACCTTATGCAGCTCGACCAGCCGTTTCACATTATCGATAAAGGGCACTGGATGTTCTGGCGCAAGATATTGCGACCAGAACAGCTTCTCCGTAGAGCTCCCTTCTTCGGCTCAGTAGAATTGTGCGGCATCTCATACGCTGCGCGACAGATCCGCAAACGCCCCTGGAGAACTCTGAATTCGGGTTAGTAACATGAATCTTTCCTTCACATAGCTTTGCATAGAAAAAGCCTTACCCGCCGCGGTCTTTCTAGCCTCCTGGATTTCCTAGAGGGCGCCTTGGGCTTCACCCCGGGCATCGTTTGCGGCTTGACAAGCCTTTGTGAGTTCGGATTCTTTATCCGCCAAACTCTGCTCCAAGGTCTCCCACCTCTTCACGACCTCTTGGAGCTCCTGTTGAACTTCAATGACCCTGTCCTCGTGTTTTTCACGAGTGGCCTGCTCCTTGGCTGCCTTCTTCTCGGCCTCAGCTACCGCCTTCTTCAGAGCCTCGACTTCGGTCATCGCTCCTGATACACATCATGACATTTTTTTCCGTCACATTTAATCATTCATTCGTACTGAATACAAACAAGGTTTTGCATACCTTGGTTATCCTCCAACTGCTTCTTCACTTGGCCGAGCTCTTTTTCGGCCCGCTCCAGACACTGCTTCAGTCCGGAGGCATCCATAGTATGACAGGTGGCAGTCAATAAAGATGCCTGCTTATTCAAAAAAGGTATTGCATGGTAAGTCTCCTGCGAAATATATTTGATCCTCTGTCCGGCTTTTCTTTTCGAACACCGAACAATATATCAGGGGCTACTATCTATACTACGACACTCTTTAAACCTCACCACTTACCTCAAAGCCTGTTAGAAGGCTGGTGCAGGCTTCAGTCAACCCGCTTTTAGCAGGCTGAATCTTCTCAATCACCACACCCATAAGGGCACGGTGTTCTTCAATGATGGAAGCGTTCTTCAGCGCTACCGATAAGGTATCCGGCACCTCTGGCTGGACAGAGGTTGTCAGTGGAATAAGCGCACCCCCTTCTGTTGAAGGAGGTTGCCTGCGTGAATCCGGAGTCGTGTTGGTCTCCGGAATTGTGTCCGGCTTGGGGCCGAATTCAAGATGACCCCTGCCGTCAGTATCCATGGGGGTCTGCTCCCCCATGCGTCAGGTTGCCGAGGTTTGACCCTCTGGCGCCACCTTGACGGTCTCCCGAGCTCCTCCTTGGCCTCGGCCCCTTTGGGACGACACCTCGGTGTTGTTCGCGTGTTTGGGGGAGGAGGCCATCGGGAGAGTTCCGTTGTCCATCGCGTCCGAGCCCAGTGAATTCTCTGATGAAGATTGCTCAACGTGGTACCTGGTCGGACTACAAAATGCATGACTCAATACATTAATGCTATGCAACAGTGAGACTGGATATACGAATGTGTCCGGGTTTCTATGTACTCATGATTTGGCCAGGGGCTTGACCCTGGGATCCCACTCTGGGCTGCTATCGGTGGCGGTGGTGAACTCGTCTGGAAGGGAGGCTTTCCCCTTCTTAGATGATTTGGCCTCCAAACGTGTGGAGGCCGTCCTCTTCTTTCTCCCCCTCACTGGGGGGGGGATTGGCTTTCCTTTTCTTCCTCCTCCCCTTCCTCGTCCTCTTCGGAGGAGGAGCGGGCCTCAGAGTCTTCAGACACCATGTCCGAAGTTGCAACGAAGGCTGCCCCTGGTCTCTTTGGCCTCCTTCTTCAGCGCCTTGTAAGGCGCCGGGACCAACATCTTCATCAGAAGTCGGCTGGATTGTTCTTCTGGCAGCGGGGCCGGACAGTAGATCGGTTCTACCTTCTTCGTCCAGCCCTGGGAGAATTGTTGGGAAATATATTAGGAGTTTCCCTCAGAGTATGCAAATAAAGCGTACACCTTGCCAACATACGAAAACTTACCGAACTTGCGGGACGGGACAATTTGTACCTGCGGTCCTCGGCCGAGTCCGGCCATGACTTGCCGAGCTTAAAGAGCACCTTCTAGATGTCTTCGCGCATTGTGCCGAAGAACTCCAGCAGGGTCTGGTGCTTGGCCAGGTCGAATTCCCATAAACTGCAAGTCTTGCGTTGGCATGGGAGAATCCGGCGAACTAACATCACCTAGACTACGTCAACAAGTTTGATGTTCTTGTCTCCTATGCTGTTGACACGCTCCTAGAGCATCGTCAGTTCATCTGACGAAGACCAGTCCAGGCCCTTCTCGGGTCAGGACGTAAGCCGCAATGGGGATCCAGATCTGAATTCAGGAGCTGCGGCCCATTTGGTGCCGCGTGGCTCAGTGACATAGAACCACTGTGTTGCCACCCTTTGACGGACTCATTGAAAGTACCTGATGGCCATTTGACGTTGAGCATCTTGCTCACCATGGCGCCTATGCACTCGTTGTGCTCGCCGCCTACCACCTTCGGCTTCACGTTGAAAATCTTTAGCCACAGTCCGAAGTGTGGAGGGATGTGGAGGAAGGCCTCGCACACGATGATGAATGTCGAGATGTTGAGGAAAGAATTGGGGGATAGATCATGGAAATCGATCCCGTAGTAATACATAAGGCCGCGAAAAAATGGGTGGAGGGGAAACCCCAGCCCGCGGACGAAGTGAGGGAGGAATACAACCCTCTCATGGGGTTCCGGAGTAGGTACGACCTGTCCCGCCGTCGGAAGACGATGCACGATCTTCTTGGCCAGGTACTCGACCTCCCGAAGTTTCTTTATATCCTTCTCGTGGACAGTGGAGGCCATCCACTTGCCTCCAGCTCCGGATCTGGACATTTTAGAAATGCTTTTGTGGGCGGAGAAGGCGAATACTTGGGTGCTAGAGCTCGAGGGAGAGAATAAGCAGAGGAAGGAGAAGGCGTGGGTGAAAGAGGGGAATCCTTATCCCTTTATAAAGGCAGCAGAAATCATGCGCCTCCCCACTCGCCCTAAAACTCGCTTATCCCCCAAGCGCCGTGCTAATGGCACAGTTGGGTTACCCATACCCGTATTGATGAGAATCCCGTGATAAGGGGACACGATCTCTGCTTCGACAAGACATGCCAATAAAACCGCCTCACGAAACATGGGGTAGTAGGCCGGAAAAGCGGTTCGAATAATGACCGGGCCGCGGCGTGATGTCACGCAATGAAGAAGTTGTCAGCAGATTAGACTCGTGGAGTATTGTACTCTCTACGGTGGTATGTGGAATTTTTTTTGCAGAGCCGGACACGATTCTTGTGTTCAAGATCTACTGTGGAGTATTCGGAGAAGGAACCCGCCTTGTAATTCCGAAGACAATCTGCGCGCCGGACTCATCATCATTGAAGCTTGGTTTAGGGGCTAGCGAGGGAGTCCTGGATTAAGGGGTCCTCGGACAGCCGGACTATATACATTGGCCGGACTATTGGGCTATGAAAACACAAGATAAGAAGACTTCGTCCTGTGTCCGGGTGGGACTCTCCTTTGCGTGGAAGGCAAGCTTGGAGATTCGGATATGTAGATTCCCTTCTCGGTAACCGACTCTGTGTAACCCTAGCCCCCTCCGGTATCTATATAAACCAGAGGGTTTAGTCTGTAGGACAAGAACAATAATCATAATCATAAGCTAGCTTCTAGGGTTAGCCTCTATGATCTCGTGGTAGACCAACTCTTGTAATACTCATATCATCAAGATCAATCAAGTAGGAAGTAGGGTATTACCTCCATAGAGAGGGCCTGAACCTGGATAAACATCGTGTCCCCCGTCTCCTGTTACCATTAGCCTTAGACGCACAGTTCGGGACCCCCTACCCGAGATCCGCCAGTTTTGGCACCGATAGCTGGGGAGGGCCGTATTTATAGGCGAGCGAGGAGGGGGGATCGGGCTCTGCCGAACTTCTCTAGAAGTGGCGCCCGACGATGAACGGCATCAGCGAGAGGGGTAGAAGGCGACACATCTCACGCAGCCATTATGGGAGGACGGAGATGAGCATGGGTGCACTATACGCTTGGCCGCGTCATGCACGTGCCCACTGCGGCGAGCTCCGGCGTTGGCGAGCACTAGGGGAGATTTAATGGCATCGAGGCGGCGATTGTGGTGAAGTTTGGAAGGTGCGGCGGGCTGGGAAGAGAGCACGAGCTCAACAGAGGCTCGGGCGCGACGCAGAGCGCGTCATCGGCATGCCATCACGCTTGGACGAACGCGGTCACTGCGTGAACTCTGGCATCACGCTGCGCCTTGCATTAATTTCATGTCTGGCGTGTAGTTCTTGGTGGTTTGAGATGTTCCAAAGCTTTGAGTTGATCACAGGTGCTCTGTGTGCGTGGGTTTCTTCCTATTAAGTTTCTGGACAGTAACTTGTGAGGTTTACTAGGAGAGATCCAGGAAGAGTTTAGGGCTGAGCTTTGGGGTTTGGAGGTTACTTAGGAGGGGTAATGAAGCTCAAGAAAAATCAGCCTCATTGGATCAAGGAAAAATATACTTGTTGTGTAAAGTGCCTTTTTTGTCCAGAACAAGAATGATTTTCTGTAGCCAAAATATTCCAAAAAGTGATGCAATATTATTGCTCAGGGAGGTGCCCTAGGGTTCAAAGAATATTTGGGAATTTTCTCAAGATTTTAGGAGCAATAAAAAAGAGGGCTGCTTTGGAGCACAAGTTTCTGAAGTGAAGTTCAGATAAGAAAATGAATATTTTTCTTTTATGAAAAATATCCCTAGGGTCATTTTGAGAAGAAAATGAATATTTTTCTTTTATGAATATTTTTCAAATTACAACACATGTCTATGGCTAGGAAACTTAACCATCTTTGATTAAGGAGCTAGTCAAGTAGAGGCATAATTGGGACACAGTATTTTGTCTATGTATCCACACATGTATCAAGTTTCTGGTTAATAGAATTCTAGCATGATTAATAAATATTTATCATGAAATAAGGAAATATAAAATAACAACTTTATTATTGCCTCTAGGGCATATTTCCTTCAGTCTCCCACTTGCACTAGAGTCAATAATCTAGTTCACATTGCCATGTGATTTACCACCAATAGATCACATCTTTATGTGATTATCACCCATAGTTTACATCGCCATGTGACCAACACCCAAAGGGTTTACCAGAGTCAATAATCTAGTTCACATTGCTATGTGATTAACACCCAAAGAGTACTAAGGTGTGATCATGTTTTGCTTGTGAGAGAAGTTTTGTCAACGGGTCTGCAACATTCAGACCCGTATGTATTTTGCAAATTTCTATGTCTACAATGCTCTGCTTGGAGCTACTCTAGCTAATTGCTCCCATGTTCAATACATATCTACATTGAGACTTAGAGTCATCTAGATCAGTGTCAAAGCTTGCATCAATGTAACTCTTTACGACGAATTCTTTATCACCACCATAACCGAGAAACATTTCCCTAGTCCTCTTAGGTAACTAAGGATAATTTTGACCGCTGTCCAGTGATCTACTCCTGGATCACTATTGTACCCCCTTGCCAAACTCATGGCAAGGCACATAACAGATCTGGTACACAACATGGCATGCTTTATAGAACCTATGGTTGAGGCCTAGGGAATAACTTTCATTATCTCTCTATCTTCTGTCGTGGTCGGCCTTTGAGTCTTACTCAACTTCACACTTTACAATACATGCTAGAACTCCTTCTTTGACTGATCCTTTTTGAACTCCTTCAGAATCTTGTCAAGGTGTGTGCTTTGTGAAAGTCATACTAAGCATCTAGATCTATCTTTGTAGATCTTGATGCCCAATACATAAGTAGCTTTACCGAGGTCTTTTATTGAGAAACTTTTATTCAAGTATCCTTTTATGCTATACAAAAATTCTACATCATTTCCAATCAACAATATGACATTCACATATAATATTAGAAATGCTACAAAGCTCCCACTCACTTTCTTGTAAATACAGGCTTCTCCAAAAGTCTGTATAAAACCATATGCTTTGATCACCTCATCAAAGAGTACATTCCGACTCTGAGATGCTTGCACCAGTCCATAGATGGATCACTGGAGCTTGGACACTTTGTTAGCACCCTTAGGATTGACAAAACTTTCTGGTTGCATCCTATACAACTCTTCTTTAATAAATCCATTAAGGAATGCAGTTTTGACATCCATTTGCCAGATTTCATAATCATAAAATGTTTCAATTGCTAACATCATTTAGACAGACTTAAGCATCGCTATGGGTGAGAAAGTCCCATCATAGTCAACTCCTTGAACTTGTCGAAAAGCTTTTGCAACAAGTCGAGCTTTATAGACAGTAACATTACCATCAACGTCGGTCTTCTTCTTGAAGATCCATTTATTCTCTCTGGGTGACCGATCATCGGGTAAATCCACCAAAGTCCATACTGTGTTCTCATACATGGATCCTATCTTAGATTTCATGGCCTCAAGCCATTTATCAGAATTTGGGCTCATCGTAGCTTCTTCATAGTTTGTAGGTTCGTCATGGTCAATTAACATGACTTACAGAACAGGCTTGTCGTACCACTATGGTGGGGATCGTGCTCTGGTTGACCTACAAGGTTATGTAGTAACTTGATCCAAAGTTTCATGATCTTTATCATTTGCTTCCTCTCCAGTTGGTGTAGGCATCACGGGAATGGATTTCTCGGTTGAGCTACTTTCCAAATTGAGAGAAGGTACAATTTCCTCATCAAGTTCTACTTTTCCTCCCACTCACTTCTTTTGAGAGAAACTCCTTCTCTAGAAAGGTTCCATTCTTGGCAACAAAGATCTTGCCATCGGATCCATGGTAGAAGGTGTACCCAATTGTTTCCTTAGGGTATCCTATGAAGACGCACTTCTCCGATTTGGGTTCGAGCTTATCAGGCTGAAGCCTTTTGACATAAGCATTGCATCCCCAAACTTTTAGAAACGACAACTTAGGTTTATTGCCAAACCACAGTTCATACGGTGTCATCTCAACGGATTTTGACGGTGCCCTATTTAACGTGAATGCATCTGTCTCTAATGCATAACCCCAAAATGATAGTGGTAAATCGGTAAGAGACATCATAGATCACACCATATCTAATAAAGTATGGTTACGATGTTCGAACACACCATTACGTTTTGGTGTTCCAGGTGGCCTGAGTTGTGAAACTATTCCACATTGTTTTAAATGAAGGCTAAACTCATAACTCAAATATTGACCTCCATGATCAGATCGTAGAAACTTTATTTTCTTGTTACGATGATTCTCCACTTCACTATGAAATTCTTTGAACTTTTCAAATATTTCAGACTTGTGTTTCATTAAGTAGATATACCCATATTTGCTTAAATCCTCTGTGAAGGTAAGAAAACAACGATACCCACTACGAGCCTCAACACTCATCGGACCGCATGCATCGGTATGTATTATTTCCAATAAGTCATTAGCTCGTTCCATTGTTCCGGAGAACGGATTTTAGTCATCTTGCCCATGAGGCATGGTTCGCAAGTATCAAATGATTCATAATCAAGTGATTCCAAAAGTCCATCTGTTTCTTCATGCGCTTTACGCCAATATGACCTAAACGGCAGTGCCACAAATATGTTGCACTATCATTATCAACTTTGCATCTTTTGGCATCAATATTATGAATATGTGTATCACCACGATCGAGATTCAACAGAAATAGACCACTCTTCAAGGGTGCATGACCATAAAAGATATTACTCATTTAAATTGAACAACCATTATTCTCTGATTTAAATGAATAACCATCTCGCAATAAATAAGATCCAGATATAATGTTCATGCTCAACGCTGGCACCAAATAACAATTATTCAAGTCTAAAACTAACCCCGAAGGTAGATATAGAGGTAGCATGCTGACGGCGATCACACCGACCTTGGAACCATTCCCGACGCGCATCATCACCTCGTCCTTAGCCAATCTTCGTTTAGTCCGTAGTCCCAGTTTCAAGTTACAAATATGAGCAACCAAACCGGTATCAAATACCCATGCACTACTACGACAATTAGTAAGGTACACATCAATAACATGTATATCAAATATACCTTTGTTCACTTTGCCACCTTTCTTATCCGCCAAATACTTGGGGTAGTTCTGCTTCTAGTGACCAGTCCCTTTGCAGTAGAAGCACTCAGTTTCAAGCTTGGGTCCAGCTTTGGGTTTCTTCCCGGGAGTGGCAACTTGCTAGACATTCTTCGTGAAGTTCCCCTTCTTTCCCTTGCCTTTTTTATTGAAACTAATGGTCTTGTAAACCATCAACACTGGATGCTCCTTCTTGATTTCTACCTCCGCAACTTTGAGCATTGTGAAGAGCTCGGGAATAGTCTTTTCCATCCCTTGTGTCGGTGTACTAGAGTAGGGGTACCCTAGTGCCCCGAACTTGTGCACGGGCGGTCGCAGCATCCCACGGCAAGGCTTGCCGGGTGACCGCCAAGACCCTCCGTGGTTCCCTTGAAGACCATTCAAGAACAAAGTACTCAAACCAAGGCCCCGGAAAGAGGAGCTTGCCGGGAAGGCCAACCAAGGCCCCGGTAAGAGAAGCTTGCCGGGAAGGCCAACCCAGGCCCCGGCAAGAGGATCTTGCCGGGAAGAGACAAGACCCCGGCAAGAGGAGGTTGCCGGGAAGGCCACTCAAGGCATACCAAGAAAGCTTGCCGCGACGCGCCCTGCGTCCCGGCAAGGCCCGGTGAGCGACAAGCTCCCAAACGCGACAAGACGACGACCACGGCAAGGAGCTTGCCGCGGGAAACCCCCACTTCGTGCCTGCGCTCTAGCACACCTGCTAACGTGTCGCTCCAGGACTCTCCCAAGCACACGTGGCAGGAGGCCGCGCAGCTAGGGGTACGCGGTGGCAAGCAGAGACGAAGAGAAGGCCATCGTGGCAAATGGTGGTGCTCCTAATGGTCACTTTTTGCACTGTTTAGGCAACTCAGACAGGCATTGAATGACCTTGTCCCCTGCCGTCAGAGTTAGGTAGGGTGCACTGTGTCTACAGTAGCGTAGCTGTACCTACCGCATCCTTTTCCATTTTTAGCCTTCTAGTCTACGTTGCCACCTGTCGGTGACCCCTTGAAAGTATAAAAGGAGGCCCAGGCGCAACGTAGAGGAGGTTCGGCTCATTCGAAACATCAGGAACACTCTCACGCTCAGTCTGGTAGCGTCCGTCGCTCCTAAGCAAGAATTCAATACACACAAACAAGCAGCAGTAGGGTTTTATGCATCCGTGCGGCCCGAAGCTGGGTAAAACCGCTCGCGTGTACCTCCTCGATCCGCTCTTTGTGCGGCCTCCGCCTCCCTCCGAACCGAAAGGGGCCCTGTCCCCATAGGTGTTGGTGGATTAGCCTCCCCGACATCTCTGGCGCGCCAGGTAGGGGGCGTCGAGATTGTGCGAACCCGATCCGGCGTGCACGCGAGCTAAATCTTCATCGTCTTCATCGACATGCCACCGAAGAAGAAGGATTCGGAGGCAGCTGTTCCGTCTGCGTCGCTTTCACCGCCCCCGGAGCAAACGGGTGGTGGAGTCGACGCCGGCGGAAGAATGGACGTCGACGAGGGAGCTCTCAGTGCGGCCAAGTCCAAGGACAAGGCGGCACAGGCCTCGGCGTCCATGCGCGCACCGCGTCCCTCTCAGGAGGCGCGGGACCAGCAGCGTCATGGCGTTCGCAGCGCCATACGTCCGCTGGGCCAAGATCAAGCTGGTGGTTCTCGTGGCGCTCAAGACCAACATGCACGTCAACATGCTGGCTCGAGCGAAATACGGTCGCCTGGACGGGGCACTGCTCCTTCTAACGTGGTTAGGAGTCCGAGCATGCCCCACTCCTTGCACCGTTCACCTCCGCCGCCCACCACTCCAGCAGAAGCCTTGGCGCGAGCTCAACTGCTCCTAGACTATCCTCCGATGGCGGACAAGACCGACGAATGGAGGGCCACTATCCAGAGCCTCATCAGCTTCGCCAACGGCGACACTGCGCGGCAACCAAGCACCTCGCTGCCGCGGCAGGACAGCCGGACGCGAGCCGATGGCAACAAGACTGGGGGAGGTGCGACTTCCATGCACTCTCCACTACGAAGGCCAAAATCGCCGACTCGCCGGGTCCACCCCGACAGCGGCTCCACCGCGTCATCGGACCCACGAGCTCGTCGCGACCAGCGCCAAGTTCTCCATGAACGACAACAAGAAGACGCTCGAACCCGCATCGAGCGCCGAAGAGAAGCGCGACGTCAATCCGACAAGCGCGCTGGGCCCTCTGTTGACATGCATGCGCCAGGGGAACCAGGCGATCTGCCGTACGCCGTAGGTTGTCCTGCGTTCACCCGTGAGCTGCGGCAAGTCCAGTGGCCCAGCACAAAGAATTTCAAACCAGACGTACCAGAGAAGTACGACGGCAAGACGCATCCGTCGGAGTTTCTCAGCATCTACACCATCGCGGTGCAGGCTGCCGGGGGACGGGACGACAAGATCCTTGCCAACTACTTCCCGCTGGTACTCAAGCCCAACGTCAGGTCCTGGCTCATGCACTTGCCGGACAATTCCATCTCCTCTTGGGCAGATTTATGCCATCAGTTTGTCGGCGCCTTTACAGGCGGCCACAAGCCACATGGCCAAGAAAGCGATCTTCATCTGCTCGCCCAGAAGGAAGGAGAGCCACTGCACAAGTACATTCAGAGATTCAGCCGTGTACAGCACAACATCCCAGACGTCCACCCCGCCGCGATCATTAGCGCGTTCCATCAGAACGTGCGAAACCGAAGGATGAGGGAGGAGATGGCGATGTGTAAGATCAGAGACGTCAGCGAGCTTTACGCCCTGGCCGACAAATGTGCACGTGCTGAAGAGGGGAGGAGGCTCCCCGGAGAGGATACAGGAGCAGGAGGATCTGACAGTGAGGATGCCGCCCCGGCAAAGAAAGGCCGGCGGCGGAACAACAGAAGGAGGAAGGGCAAGGAAGTGCTAGCTGTCGAGCAGTCCGGCAACGGAGGTGGCGCCAAGGAAGCTAAAGCTGGTGGCTCCGACAAGGAGGCCCAGCCTATGGTGGCCGCCGACAAGCAGGACAGCTCCGGCAAGCAGTATTGTAAGATTCACCGCACCAAGGGCCACGATCTCCAGAACTGCAAGAAAGTCGAACAGCTTGTTGAGCAACAGAAAGCTGAGTACGAGCGGCGCGACAAGGAGAAGGCCCAGGAAGGAACTGGTGGATCCGGCAAGAAACGTCCCGGCCGAGGAGGACGCCGCGGCAAGGTCAAGCAGCGGCAAGGAGATAGGCCTCCCCGCGGCCGCGACAAGGATGAAGATGACGACGATGACGAAGACATGGATGATGATGAGGCCGATGAGCAGGAATTTCAGAAAGCCACAGAGGTCCTATGCGTTGACGGTGGTGCCTCTATGTATACTTCGCACCGCCAACTCAAGCAGTGGATGCGGGAAGTGAATGCAGCGGAGCCATCCATAGAGTTACGCAAGCCTCTGAAATGGTCCAGCATGCCTATCATCTTCATCATTGAGGATCACCCTGATCGCGTAACTGCGGTCGGGTGCTTGCCGATGTTGGTTTCACCAACTATCCGCAACCTCAAGGTCACGAAGATGCTAGTTGACGGCGGGGCCGGCTTGAATCTGATCTCCTCCGCGGTCCTTCAGAAACTCCAGATCCCTGACAGCGAGCTCGAGGAGACCGGCACATTCCAAGGAATCAGCTCGGGAAGAAGCAAGCCGAAGGGAAAGATCACGCTACTGGTCACATTTGGCAGCGAGATGAACTTCAGAACTGAGAGGGTCACATTTGACGTTGCCGATTTTCCATTACCCTACAATGGGATCCTTGGCCGTCCAGCGCTCGCCAAGTTTATGGCAGCCTCTCACTATGCATACAACATGCTCAAGATGCCGGGCCTGATAAGTGTCATCTCTGTCCCCGGCGACAAGAAGGATGCCCTTATCTGCGCCGACAAGATCTATCGGGAAGCAGCCGCCGCAGCTGATCACAACACACTTGCCGCTGAAGCTCCTGGGGGGAAGAAGAAGACAAAGTCCGGCAAGAGCTTTGATGCCCACTCCGGCAAGCGCACCTCTTCGGAGTGTTGCGCTACCATCGAGGACGCACCATCGAGCTCCACCGGCAAGTGCAAGAAGACGATGGCAGCTCCACCCGAGACCAAGAAGGTGTCCGCCAAGAAGGACGACACTGGTGGTACCTTCACCATCAGTGCCACGCTTGACCCCAAATAGGGAAGCGCGCTCGTTGCCTTCCTGCGGGCGAATGTCGACGTGTTTGCATGGCAACCGTCTGATATCCCTGGTGTTCCCAGGAAGGTAATCGAGCACCACCTTGCCGTCTGTCCTCATGCGTGGCCCGTCAAGCAGAGAGTCAGGAAGCAAGCAGTGGAGCGCCAAGAGTTCATTGCAGAAGAGATCAAGAAGTTGGAAGCAGCAGGCCTTGTCAGAGGAGTGCTCCATCCCACGTGGTTGGCCAATCCTGTAGTCGTGCGCAAGGCGAACGGGAAATGGAGCCTTTGTATAGACTTCACTGATGTCAATAAAGCTTGTCCCAAAGATCCATTTCACTTGCCGCGCATTGATCAGATTGTTGACTCCACAGTTGGATGTGATTTTCTTTCATTTCTTGATGCATATTCAGGATACCATCAAATCTTCATGGCAAAAGAGGATGAGGAAAAAACCGCATTTATCACCCCTTGCGGCACATACTGTTTTGTACAGATGCCCTTTGGGTTGAAGAATGCTGGTTCAACATTTGCAAGGGCAGTCCATGTCGCTTTTGAGCCACAGATACACAGAAATCTGGAAGCCTACATGGATGATATAGTGGTCAAGAGCAAGGACAAGGCTACCCTGATCCAAGATTTAGAAGAAACTTTTGCAAATCTGCGCAGGATCAACCTCAAGCTCAACCCCGAGAAGTGTGTGTTTGGAGTCCCTTCCGGCAAGCTTCTCGGGTTCTTTGTGTCTCAGCGGGGAATTGAAGCCAACCCCGACAAGATCAAGGCCATCGAGCAGATTGAAGCACCGAAGCGCGTCAAGGATGTGCGAAGGCTTGCCGGATGCATGGCTGCTCTCAGCAGGTTTATCTCTTAGTCCGCAGAGCGCACCTTGCCGTTTTTCAAAATATTGAAAAAGGCAGGTCCAATGAAATGGACTCCGGAAGCGGAGGCCGCGCTGCAGGACTTGAAGAGACACCTGTCCTCCACTCCAATACTTGTCGCACCTAAGCCACAAGAGAAGTTGCTGCTATATCTGGCAGCAACCAATCAAGTGGTTAGTGCTGCGTTAGTAGCGGAGAGGGAGGCGGATGATGAGCCAGCGACCGCAACAAGTGAATCCAGCGACAAGCAGGGGGCTTCTCCGAAAAGCTCTGGTCCCGACAAAGATGAATCTGCGCAGGCATGCAAGGAGGTGCAGAAGAAGATGGTGCAGCGCCCAGTTTACTTTGTCAGCTCCCTTCTCCAGGGGGCTAGGTCGAGGTACTCGGGTGTGCAAAAATTGCTTTTCGCCCTTCTCATGGCCTCGAGAAAGCTGTGCCATTACTTCCAAGCACACAAGGTCACAGTTGTCACTCACTTTCCGCTGAAGAGGATACTGCAGAATCCAGAAGCAACAGGCAGGATTGTCGAGTGGGCATTGGAACTGTCAAGCTTTGGCCTCAAGTTTGAGAGCAGTGCAACGATCCAAAGCAAGGCATTGACAGAGTTCATAGCAGAGTGGACGCCAACCCCAGACGAAGAAATTCCAGAGACGAGCATCCCCGTCAAGGAGACAAGCAAAGAGTGGCTGATGTACTTAGATGGTGCCTTCCCGCTGCAAGGCGCCGGTGCTGGCGTTCTGCTTATCGCACCCACCGGAGAGCACCTCAAGTACGTAGTCCAGATGCACTTTCCCAAGGAGCAAGCAACGAACAATACCGCAGAGTATGAGGGTTTGCTTGCCGGCCTCAGAATCGCAGCCAACCTTGGGATCAAGAAACTCATTGTAAGGGGTGACTCGCAGCTTGTCGTCCGCCAAGTGAACAAGAACTACCAGAGTCCATTGATGGAAGCTTATGTTGATGAAGTAAGGAAGCTAGAAGCACACTTTGACGGCCTGCAAATGGAACACGTTCCACGAGCTCAGAACGACATTGCTGATGGCCTGTCAAAGTGCGCTGCACTAAAGTTGCCTGTGGAACCAGGGATCTTTGTGCTCAAGCTGACTCAACCATCCGTGACACCATCAACTGGACAGAATAAGAAGAGGAAGTTGGTTTCTGGTGACTACTTTCCGGCAGAGCTTCCCGAAGCCGCCGCCAAAAAGTCCCCAAGATCGACGCCAAGAGTGCTGAGGAGCAGTCTGCTCCGGCGAACCTCTTGGTTTGTTCCGTTGAAGCAAACGCTCCCTACAAGTTTTGCTCTGGCAAGCTTGCCGGGGAATATCACGATCCGGCCGAACCGTAGGTTCTTGCCGTAGAAGCGGATGTTCCCGCAGCAACAGATACGCCTTTAGTCCTTGTTGTCGAGCCACAAGCTCCAGCATGGGCGCAGCAGATTGTCCGTTTCCTTCAGACAGGAGAGCTTCTCGAAGAGCAAGAAGAAGCGGAAAGAGTAGCCCGGCAGTCAAGTATGTACACGTTTGTCGACAACACACTGTACAAAATAAGACTCAACGGTGTGAAATTGAAGTGCATTCGTCGGGAAGATGGACAACAGCTGTTGGCAGAGATACATGGAGGCATATGTGGTCACCACATTGGCGCAAGAGCACTTGTCGGCAAAGCATTCCGACAAGGCTTCTTCTGGCCGACAGCCCTCCAGGATGCAACTGCACAAGTAACCAAGTGTGAAGCGTGCCACTTCCATTCCAAGCAAATACACCAGCCAGCTCAAGCTCTCCAGACGATCCCTTTATCCTGGCCATTTTCGGTCTGGGGGCTCGACATCCTCGGCCCCTTCCCCCGAGCTGTCGGGGGCTTTGAGTTCTTGTACGTTGCAATCGACAAGTTCACAAAGTGGCCGGAAGTGGAACCAGTGAGGAAGGTGACAACACAGTCAGCAGTCAAGTTCTTCAGGTCGATTGTTTGCCGTTTCGGGGTTCCTAACAGGATCATCACCGACAACAGCACGCAGTTTACGAGCCGCACCTTCATGCAGTATGTCCAAGATCTTGGCGCCAAGATCTGCTTCGCTTCTGTTGCTCACCCAAGAAGCAACAGTCAAGCGGAGAGGGCAAACGCTGAAGTGCTGCGAGGCCTCAAGACCAGAACTTTCGACAGGCTGCACAAGTGCGGAAGAAACTGGATCGAGGAGCTGCCGGTGGTTCTTTGGTCGATCAGGACGACGCCAAATCGAGCCACTGGCCAGACACCCTTTGCTCTAGTCTATGGAGCAGAGGCAGTTCTCCCCACGGAACTCGTTTACGGGTCACCTCGAGTGCTCGCTTATGATGAGCTCGAGCAAGAGCAGCTGCGACAAGATAACGCGCTACTCCTTGAGGAAGACCGTCTTCAGGCTGCTGTGCGAGCCGCTCGCTACCAGCAAGCTTTGCGTCGCTACCATAGCCGCAAAGTTAAAGCCAGAAGCTTCGAGGAAGGCGACCTTGTTCTTCGGCGTGTTCAGTCCGCCAAGAATTCCAACAAGTTGACGCCGAAGTGGGAAGGCCCTTATCAGGTGAAACGAGTCACTAGGCCCGGCGCTGTCCACCTTGAGACCGAAGATGGCATTCCGGTGAGCAACTCCTGGAACATTGAACATCTTCGTAAGTTTTACCCGTAGGGCGCGGTTGCCGAAAGCTTTTCCGGCAACCACCCTTTGTACAAGTCTTTCCGCTGTTGCATGTAATCCTTTGTACAAAGCCGGGCGCAGACCCCGTGCACCAGTAAATTTCATGTGCCCTGCACATCTTGTCAGTTTTTCTTTATGCTATTATCCTTTTTCGCATATGTTATTTGACACTTTGTGCAGCACCAAATCCCGGTAAGCAATAACGAGCCCAAGGCTCCATATCATTACTTTATTTCTCTGTTTCTTTCTCAAAAGAAGGAAGGTTCCCTCGCCCACAAGGTTTACCGGGGGGGGGGGGGAGAAGATAATGGTGTGGACCAGGCTGTTCAAGAAAGTTTCTCCTTGCCGGGAAGCAGACGACAAAAAAGCTAAGTTGCTAAAGCTTGAGCAATCAGTTTTTTAAGTTTTTGAGTTATTTTCCTTGAACGACCGTGCTTTGTATGGAAAACCTGTGCGCGGAGGAACCAACTCATAGCTAGTTGCGCCTTTACTTTGTTTCGAGTCCGCTCAACAAACTTAAGTGAGATGCTAGCGCCCTTACTTTGCTTCGAGTCCGCTCAGCAACTTAAGTGAGCCGCTAGCGCCCTTACTTTGTTTCGAGTCCGCTCAACAACCTAAGTGAGCTGTAACTAGTTGCGACAAGGTTGCTTGTCGGTAGCGACCCCGCCAGCAGGCTGCTGAAGTTCCGCACTCGGCGCTCGCGGCAAGGGTACCTGCGCCGGCAAGTTTCCCTAGAAAGCGTAGGGCAGAACCATACAAAGCCAAGAGTCGAGTAAAGGAAGTAACATAACAATTTTTTGCCTAAGATAGAGTTATATTACAAAAATAACTTGTCGCGCCTCTAATAAAGTGTTCTTATGACATGACTGGCAACGACAAGAGAAGAAGAAAATGGACGGCACCTCGGCCCCGGCAAGCCAGTATCGCTGGGGGCTGCGAGTGCCAAGAATCGTCCACGGCAAACCAGAGTTGCCGGGGGCTGCAATATCAGATAAGTCTTTCATCCCTCATCATGCATCCTCTTATGGACTGGGGAATGCGAAACCGCGTTTCTTCCCGAAAATTGCCGTGCTCCCTCAACTCTAGGCCCTGGGGCTCGTTCCCGGGGCCGAGTTTGGTCGTAGTCGCGGCAGCAAAGGGATGAAACGAGGAGACCGCACCCACCTCGTTCCCGCCTCTGTCAAAGGCGTGAGAAAGGTCGAGCGACGTGGGAAGGCGGCAGGGCCTGTTGCTGGGAAATGAAATGTCTGTCCGAGGGACACCAAGGATTTGCTCCTTGGCGTGGGTTCAACTCGCGAGACAAATAACCCGGAAAGCATCCCCTTTTCATTAAAAAAACATCCCACTCAGGTACAATCCATAGAGGATGAAAAACATGAAAGAGAGGATTACAAGTTTTAGATACAGCTAAAGGCCCGAAGGCTTACAAATTAAAAAGATAAGATGCCCATAATCTCTTTCCTGTCCCTCTCTTCAGGAGGCAGGTCAAGGAGGCGAAAAGGGCAAAAGGAGCGCCTAGGCGAGCTACGGGTGCCAGAAGACACCAAGAGAACACCCCGGGAGCCGTCCGAAGGCTGGACGGCGATGGCGGCGCTGGAAGCGGGGCTCGAAGATGGGGCGGCAGGACGTCAGCACACTGTCGAGGGCACCACGCCCTCGTACTCCGACCTGACGACCTTGTCGCCAGCCCTGTTCCCCTTCCGCAGCCTCCCTACGCCAGCCGCCCAAGGAGACGACCCCGGGGAGTTCAAGGAGCCGGTGACACGGATGATGGGGTCGCCGGTGCCGCGCGAAGCGGCGCCCGACGCCTATTCGGACCCGCCACCCCGCCGCCCGCTACCCTCATCGTCGCTGTCGCTCTCCTCCTCGTCACTCTCGCTCGAGGAGGAGCCTTCGCTGTCAGAGGAGCTGTCCACGCAGCACTTCGCCCGAGTGCCGAAGCACCCGAAGACCTTGACGGAGAGGAGATCGCCCTCCATCAACTTAAAATGGAGGGTAAACCCATCCATCAGGCTGTGGATACGGGCGAACGTCTTCCACCCTCGATCAAGATACATCACATTAGGGGCTGGGAATACAACGCAGACTCGCGTGCCGCTGATCTCACAGCCCCTCAGGTGCAGTCTCAGTGTCTCGGGCGGGTCCAACTCCATCGCGCTCGCAAACGGAGGTGGAAGCCGGAGGCGACGACGAGGCGCCCGGCGCAGCTTGACGAAGAACTCACAAGGGTCGTCCCCTATATGGACCGCCGTGGGGGGAGGAGCCGCCGGCGGAGGCGAAGCAGGCACGCCGCCCCGCCCGCCTCTTCCCCAAGCGCCTCGACCTCGTCCTCGACCTCGTCCGCGACCTCGCCCCCTCCCTCTTCCCCTTATGGCTGGCTCTGCCACCACGGGCGCGGGAGAGGGAGGGATGCGCTGTCTGGCGGCGATCCTCGCCGCCACCGATGAAGGGCCCGGGTTCCCTTTCTCCATGGCGAATGAGAGAAAGGGGAGCTAAAGCTGAAGAAAGGAGGAGATGAGAGAGTGCGGGTTTCTGTGCTCCCCTCCCGCTCTTTATAAAGGAGCGAGGTGGGGGCTCGGCCGCCCCGCTCAGCGAATCAAGGCACGGGAAGAGCAGGGAGTCGAGGCCAACCCGCTGCCTCTGCTCGCGACGGCCCAGTTTCCCACTTCCACCGTCCGCAACCCCAAGCGCATGGGAGCCGCGTGGCGGAGATGCAGAACCAAGGCGACGAATGAGGCGGCCTCGCTCCGCCCCGTGATCGCGGGGAGTGGACGTCCCGAAAACCGCGCACCGGCCCCGTCCAGTAAATGCACCACGCCCCCACGCCTACCTCTGTTTAGGGAGGAGGGCGTGAACCGTCCCCATCATCGTGGCCTGACGCATGCTCGGGGGGCTTAGCCCCGCGCACGCCGCCCGCGTCACCCATGACGCCGTGTTTGACGCGTGCCGTTCTGGGCGTGCGCGGTGGAAGCGGAGAGATATGTGGCGTGACCTAGGCCACGCGTGCCCGTGCACTGTTTTGGGCCTGGCCCAATAGCGCTCGGCACCGTGTATGGCCCAGGCCCGGGGGCTCCTGTCGGTGTACTAGAGTAGGGGTACCCTAGTACCCCGAACTTGTGCACGGGCGGTCGCAGCATCCCGCGGCAAGGCTTGCCGGGTGACCGCCAAGACCCTCCGTGGTTCCCTTGAAGACCATTCAAGAACAAAGTACTCAAACCAAGGCCCCGACAAGAGGAGCTTGCCGGGAAGGACAACCAAGGCCCCGGTAAGAGGAGCTTGCCGGGAAGGCCAACCCAGGCCCCGGCAAGAGGATCTTGCCGGGAAGAGACAAGACCCCGGCAAGAGGAGCTTGCCGGGAAGGCCACTCAAGGCATACCAAGAAAGCTTGCCGCGACGCGCCCTGCGTCCCGGCAAGGCCCGGTGAGCGACAAGCTCCCAAACACGACAAGACGACGACCGCGGCAAGGAGCTTGCCGCGGGAAACCCCCACTTCGTGCCCACGCTCCAGCACACCTGCTAACGTGTCGCTCCAGGACTCTCCCAAGCACACGTGGCAGGAGGCCACGCAGCTAGGGGTGCGCGGTGGCAAGCGGAGACGAAGAGAAGGCCATCGTGGCAAACGGTGGTGCTCCTAACGGTCACTTTTTGCACTGTTTAGGCAACTCAGACAGGCATTCAATGACCTTGTCCCCTGCCGTCAGAGTTAGGTAGGGTGCACTGTGTCTACAGTAGCGTTAGCTGTACCTACCGCATCCTTTTCCATTTTTACCCTTCTAGTCTACGTTGCCACCTGTCGGTGACCCCTTGAAAGTATAAAAGGAGGCCCAGGCGCAACGTAGAGGAGGTTCGGCTCATTCGAAACATCAGGAACACTCTCACGCTCAGTCTGGTAGCGTCCGTCGCTCCTAAGCAAGAATTCAATACACACAAACAAGCAGCAGTAGGGTTTTACGCATCCATGCGGCCCGAAGCTGGGTAAAACCGCTCGCGTGTACCGCCTCGATCTGCTCTTTGTGCGGTCTCCGCCTCCCTCCGAACCGAAAGGGGCCCTGTCCCCAAGGTGTTGGTGGATCAGCCTCCCCGACACCTTGAATATTGTAATTCATCATGAAGCCTTTATAGTTTGGTGGCAATGATTGAAGAACTCTGTCAATAACACAATCATCTGGAAGATTAACTCCTAGCTGAGTCAAATGATTATGATATCCGAACATTCTTAGTATGTGTTCACTAACATAACTGTTCGCCTCCATCTTGCAGCTATAGAACTTGTTGGAGACTTCATATCTCTCAACTCGGGCATTTGCTTGAAATATTAACTTCAACTCCTGGAACATCTCATATGGTCCATGATGTTCAAAACATCTTTGAAGTCCCGATTCTAAGCGATAAAGCATGGCACACTGAACTATCGAGTAGTCATTAGATCGAGCTTGCCAAACGTTCATATTGTCAGCATCTGCTCCTGCAGCAGGCCTTTCACCTAGCGGTGCATCAAGGACATAATTCTTCTGTGCAGCAATTAGGATAATCCTCAAGTTATGGACCCAGTCTGTGTAGTTGCTACCACATCTTTCAACTTAGCTTTCTCTAGGAACGCATTAAAATTCAAGGGAACGGTAGCACAGGACATTGATCTACAATATAGATGTGCAAAAACTATCAGGACTAGGTTCATGATAAATTAAGTTCAATTAATTATATTACTTAAGAACTCCCACTTAGATAGACATCCCTCAAGTGATCTAAATGATACGTGATCCAAATCAATTAAACCATGTCCGATCATCACCAGAGATGGAGTAGTCATCAATGGTGAACATCACTATGTTGATCATTTCTACTACATGAATCATGTTCGACCTTTCGATCTCCAGTGTTCCGAGGCCATGTCTGTACATTCTAGGCTCTGCTCCGTCTTGAGCTTGCGTTGGTTTTCCTTGAAGAGGAAAGGGTGATACATCACCGTAGCGTAAGTATTTCCCTCGATGGCAACAATACAATACATGTCTTGCAACCCATTCTGTCACTGGGTAAGAACACCGCAAGATTGAACCCAAAGCTAAGCACTTCTCCCATGGCAAGAAAGATCAATCTAGTAGGCCAAACCAAACTGATAATTCGAAGAGACTTGCAAAGATAACTCAATCATATAAAAGAATTCAGAGAAGATTCAATTATTATCCATAGATAAACTTGATCATAAACCCACAATTCATCGGATCTCGATAAACACATCGCAAAAAGAGATTACATCGAATAGATCTCCATAAGAGAGGGGGAGAACATTGTATTGAGATCCAAAACGAGAGAAGAAGCCAACTAGCTAATAACTATGGACCCGAAGGTCTGTGGTAAACTACTCACAACTCATCGAAAGGGCTATGGTGTTGATGTAGAAGCCCTCCATGGTGGATTCCCCCTCCGGCAGAACGCCGGTGACGGCTCCAAGATGGGATCTCGCGGATATAGAAGGTTACGGTGGCGGAAATATTTCTTCGGTGGCTCCCTGGATGTTTTCGGGGTACGTAGGCTTATATAGGAGGAAGAAGTACATCGGTGGACGCCCGAGGGGCCCACGAGACAGGGGGGCGCGCTCTATAGGGGGGGGGGGGCGCCCTCCTATCTTGTGGAAGCTTCGGCTGTTTCTTGACTTGCACTCCAAGTCCTCTGGATCACGTTCGTTCCAAAAATCACGCTCCCAAAAGTTTCATTCCGTTTGATATTCCTTTTCTTCGAAATACTGAGATAGGCAAAAAAACAGCAATACCGGCTGGGCCTCCAGTTAGTATGTTAGTCCCAAAAATGATATAAATGTGTAAAATAAAGCCAATAACATCCAAAACAGGTAATATAATAGCATGGAACAATCAAAAATTATAGATACGTTGGATACGTATCAAGCATCCCCAAGCTTAATTCCTGCTCGTCCTCAAGTAGGTAAATGATAAAAAAGAAATTTTTGATGTGGAAAGCTACCTAGCATAATTCTCAATGTCATTTTCTTTATTGTTGCATGAATGTTCAGATCCAAATGATTCAAGATAAAAGCTTATAAAACATAAAAATAATAATACTTCGAAGCATACTAACAAATAATCATGTCCTATCAAAATATCATAGCCAAAGAAAGCTTATCCCTACAAAATCATATAGTTAGGCCATGCTTCATTTCCATTACACAAAATACTCACATTATGTACAACCCCGATGACGAGCCAAGCAATTGGTTCATACTTTTCTATGCGCTTCAGCTTTTTTTCAATTCTTACACAATACATGAGCGCAAGCCATGGACATAGCACTATGGTGGTCTAATGTGGTGGTTGTAAGGACAAAAAGAGGGAGAAGATAGTCTCACATCAACTAGGCGTATCAACGGGCTATGGAGATGCCCATCAATAGATATCAATGTGAGTGAGTAGGGATTGTCATGCAACGGATGCACTAGAGCTATAAATGTATGAAAGCTCAACAAAAGAAACTAAGTGGGTGTGCATCCAACTTGCTTGCTCAAGAAGACCTAGGGCACTTTGAGGAAGCCCATCATTGGAATATACAAGCCAAGTTCTATAATGAAAAATTCCCACTAGTATATGAAAGTGACAACATATGAGACTCTCTATCATGAAGATCATGGTGCTATTTTTGAAGCACAAGTGTGGAAAAAGAGATAGTAGCAATTGTCCCTTTTCTCTTTTTCTCTCATTTTATTTTTTTCTCATTTTCTCATTTTCTTTTTTTTTTCTTTCTTTCTCTTTTTTTTCTTTTCTTTTTTCTTTTTCTTTTTGGTGGGCTTCTTTGGCCTCTTTTATTTTTATAAAGTCCGAAGTTTCACCCCGACTTGTGGGGGAATCATAGTCTTCATCATCCTTTCCTCACTGGGACAATGCTCTAATAATGAAGATCATCACACTTTTATTGATGTACAACTCAAAGCTAGAACAAGATATGACTCTATATGAATGCCTCCGGCGGTGTACCGAGATATGCAATGAATCAAGAGCGACATGTATGAAAATTATGAAGGTGGCCTTGCCACAAATACGATGTCAACTACATGATCATGCAAAGAGCAATATGACAATGATGAAACCTGTCATAATAAACGGAACGGTGGAAAGTTGCATGGCAATATATCTCGGAATGGCTATGGAAATGCCATAATAGGTAGGTATGGTGGCGGTTTTGAGGAAGGTAAATAATGGGTACATGATACTGGCGAAAGTTGTGCGGTAATAAGAAAAGCTAGCAAAGTGGAAGGATGAGTGTGGGTATATCCATGGACTCACATTAGTCATAAAGAACTCATATACTTATTGCAAAAATCTACTTAGCCCTTGAAGCAAAGTACTACTATGCATGCCCCAAGAGGGATAGATTGGTAGGAAAAAAATTCCATCGCTCGTCCCCGACTGCCACTCATAAGGAAGACACTCAAAAGAGCACCTCATGCAACAAATTTGTCACACAACTTTTACCGTACGTGCATGCTACGGGCCTTGCCAACTTCAACAAAAGTATTTCTCAATTTCATAATTATCCACTAGCATGACCCTAACATTACTACCTTTATATCTCAAAACAATTATCAAGCATCAAATTGATCCTAGTGTTTTAATGCACTTTCTATGATAATTTTTATTATACCCAACTTGGATGCCCATCATTCGAGGACCAAATTTGTAACCAAAGAAAATACCATGCTGTTCTAAACGAATCTCAAAATAATATAAGTGAAGCATGAGAGATCAACAATTTCTTCAAAATTAATCCACCACCATGCTCTAAAAGATATAAGTGAAGCACATAGAGTATTCTAGCAAATTCTAATCAAATAGGCTTCTCCCAAAAGGTGTGTACAACAAGGATGCTTGTGGTAAACTAACAAGCAAAGACTAATATAATACACGACGCTCCAAGCAAAACACATATCATGTAGCAAATAAAAATATAGCTCCAAGTAAAGTTACCAATGAACAAAGACGAAAGAGGGGATGCCTTCCCGGGGCATCCCTAAGCTTAGGCTTTTGGCTATTCTCGAATATCTTGGGGTGCCTTGGGCATCCCCAAGCTTAGGCTTTTGCCACACTTTATTCCATAGTCCATCAAATCTTTACCCAAAACTTGAAAACTTCACAACACAAAACTCAACAGGAAATCTTCTAAGCTCCGTTAGTGAAAGAAAAAAACCCACCACATAAGGTACTGTAATGAACTAATTCTTTATTTATTTTGGTGTTAAACCTACTGTATTCCAAGTTCTCTATGGTTCATACCCGTACATACTATCCATAGATGCATCAAAATAAGCAAACAACACACGAAAAACAGAATCTGTCAAAAACAGAACAGTCTGTAGCAATATGTAACTACGGCAAACTTATGGAACCTTACAAATCCTACCAAAATAGGAAGTCCTAAACAATTTGTTTATTGAACTGCAGCGAAAAGAATCAATGCAAAATCTCGTTCCTGTGATTTATTGAATTTTTTCTCGTGAGCGCAAAGTTTCTGTTTTTCAGCAGAATCAAATCAACTCATATCATAGGTTATCCTATAGGTTCTACTTGGCAGAAACACTAATTAAAAGATAAAAACACATCTAAACAGAAAGTAGAAACAAAATTTATTACTAAACAGGAACAAAAACAAGAAACATAAAGAAAATTGGGTTTCCTCCCAACTATCGCTATCGTTTAACGCCCCTAGCTAGGCATAAAAGCGAAGATAGATCTAAGTAGTGCCATAATAATAAGATAGATCTTGAAAACTCAGCTCATATTCTGTACGTTCAGCAGCAAGTTTCCTGTGAGGCAAGCAAAAATAATCAAAAGGGCTAAATTTAGTAGGACAAAATTCCCCAAGATCAATTTCAGGAGGAACGAGTTCCTCCCTTGGCCCTTCATAATGCACAACTAATTCATCACTAAAAGCATTCTTTTGGCAAAACTTCGTGAGCCTATACTCAAGAGAGTATCCTAGCTCATTATTTCAAAGATAAAAATCATTATTAAGTTCAGTAATTCTATCAATCAAGACATTGGTAGGAACCTTTTTTCTAAGGTTTTCGTTGAAAGCAACATAGTCCGAAGATTGAAAACGCCTAATTTCCTCTTGATCAAAGAGGACCGCCTCTATGGGAGGACGACCGGCGTCCACCCTATAGTGCGCAAAGATTTCTTTGGCCTCTCTTATTATAAATCTAAACTCATGAGCCAAAAAGATAGTAACAACGCGCTTAACAGAAGAATGCTCAATATTGGAAAATTCTAGGAAGATTCTTTGTATGCAAGGATGCATATGCATAAATTGTCTTTCAAGTTCAACTACAAGCATAGCGATAGCATCCGCAAGACTACTAGTTTTCTGAAGAATAGAACGACCCATGGAAGGTAAAGCACCGGTGCAAGTAAAGAAATCCTGAATAACACTTTTTCCAATAATGTTACCACTACCGATTCGAAATTTTTTAGTATGCAAATGAGGGGGTTCTTCAACCGCAGCTTCAGAATTTTCCATGTTATCATTATTGTCCATATCAACGATAATCTCCCCAATTTCAAACATAACGGCAAACAAAAAGCTAGGAAGAGAAAGCGAGTGAAAAAGAGGGGAAGGAAAAGGCAAGCGAGAAAGAGAGGAGATTGGACAAGAGAGGGCGAATAAAACGGCAATGGTGAAGTGGGGGAGAGGAAAACGAGAGGCAAATGGCAAATAATGTAAATGCGAGGGAGATGAGTTTGTGATGGGTACTTGGTATGTCTTGACTTGAGCGAAGACCTCCCCGGCAACGGCGCCAGAATTCCTTCTTGCTATGTCTTGAGCTTGCGTTGGTTTTCCTTGAAGAGGAAAGGGTGATGCAGCACAGTAGCGTAAGTATTTCCCTCAGTTTTTGAGAACCAAGGTATCAATCCAGTAGGAGGCTTCTCCCACGAACCTACACAAACAGACAAAGAACTCGCAACCAACGCGACAAAGGTGTTGTCAATCCCTTCACGGCCACTTGCGAAAGTGAGATCTGATAGAGATAAAATGATAAGATAAATATATTTTTGGTATTTTATAATATAGATGCAGAAAATAAAGATGCAAATAAAAGTAAATTGGAAGCAAATATGATAAGAGATAGACCCTGGGGCCATAGGTTTCACTAGTGGCTTCTCTCAAGAGCATAAGTGTCACGGTGGGTGAACAAATTACTGTCAAGCAATTGATAGAAAAGCGAATAATTATGACGTTATCTAGGCATGATCATGTATATAGGCATCACGTCCGCAACAAGTAGACCGACTCCTGCCTGCATCTACTACTATTAATCCACACATCGACCGCTATCCAGCATGCATCTAGAGTATTAAGTTCATAAGAACAGAGTAACGCATTAAGCAAGATGACATGATGTAGAGGGATAAACTCAAGCAATATGATATAAACCCCATCTTTTTATCCTCGATGGCAACAATGCAATACGTGTCTTGCAGCCCTTTCTGTCACTGGGTAAGAACACCGCAAGATTGAACCCAAAGCTAAGCACTTCTCCCATGGCAAGAAAGATCAATCTAGTAGGCCAAACCAAACTGATAATTCGAAGAGACTTGCAAAGATAACTCAATCATATAAAAGAATTCAGAGAAGATTCAATTATTATCCATAGATAAACTTGATCATAAACCCACAATTCATCGGATCTCGACAAACACACCGCAAAAAGAGATTACATCGAATAGATCTCCACAAGAGAGGGGGAGAACATTGTATTGAGATCCAAAAATAGGGAAGAAGCCAACTAGCTAATAACTATGGACCCGAAGGTCTGTGGTAAACTACTCACAACTCATCGGAAGGGCTATGGTGTTGATGTAGAAGCCCTCCGTGGTGGATTCCTCCTCCGGTAGAACGCCGACGACGGCTCCAAGATGGGATCTCGCGGATACAGAAGGTTACGGTGGCGGAAATATTTCTTCGGTGGCTCCCTGGATGTTTTCGGGGTACGTAGGCTTATATAGAAGGAAGAAGTATGTCGGTGGACGCCCGAGGGGCCCACGAGACAGGGGGCGTGCCCTATAGGGGGGGGGACGCTCTCCTATCTCGTGGAAGCTTCGGCTGTTTCTTGACTTGCACTCCAAGTCCTGTGGATCACGTTTGTTCCAAAAATCACGCTCCCGAAAGTTTCATTCCGTTTGGACTCCGTTTGATATTCCTTTTCTTCGAAATGCTGAAATAGGCAAAAAAACAGCAATACGGGCTGGGCCTCCGGTTAGTAGGTTAGTCCCAAAAATGATATAAATGTGTAAAATAAAGCCCATAAACATCCAAAATAGGTAATATAATAGCATGGAACAATCAAAAATTATAGATACGTTGGAGACGTATCAGGCTCCTGAAGTTTAACCCGAGTATTCCACATGTGAAAAACTGGCTTACACCCGTTGTATGTGAACGTAGAGCCTATCACACCCGATCATCACGTGGTGTCTCAGCACGAAGAACTTTCGCAATAGTGCATACTCGGGGAGAACAGTTATACCTTGAAATTTATTTAAGGGTGTCGGATTTCGGGTTCCGGCAAAACCCTTAAGGTTTGAACTCTGGGGTGCACGCGAAGATCTTTCCCCTACCGATCTACTCCCTCGGCTCGCCGCGGTTCTAAGCTAGCAAGATGAACAACACAAGGGACGCGAGATTTATACTGGTTCAGGCCAGCATTGTGGTGTAATACCCTACTCCAGTGTGTGGTGTGTGGATTGCCTCTTGGGCTGATGAGGAACAGTACAGGGGGAAGAATAGCCTCGCGAGGGGAGGAGTTCTTGTGCTGGTGTGGGTGGTTCTGGCCAAGGTTCGATTGGTCGATCCCCTGCCTTGGGAGTGGCTAGTCCTATTTATAGAGTCCTCGGCCCTCTTCCCAAATATTGAGCGGGAAGGGATTCCACAATGGCGGGATTTGAAGGGGGACAACTAGTACAATCTATCCTGACTAAAGGTGGTCTTCGACTGTCAAAAGCACTGGCGATGACGCCGCCTTGGGATCCATGGTGACCTTCGTCTTGCCGTCCTCCTGGTCTTGGTCTTGTTGCACCGATATGGAAATCTTTGCCTATTGCCTTGGTACTCCGCGCCTGCGCTTGCCCCCTTAGCACCAAAGGGGAAATAAGGACACTGCGCTGGCCGGCACCTGCCTGGTCTCGATCGTCATGGCTTGCATCATGTGCACCTCGCGAGGTGCTCCTCTCCTTGATCTCCCCGCCTCCTCGTGAGCCTGCCTGGCGAGGCCGCCCCTGAGGAAGCCTTGCGTCGTCTGCCCCACGAGGCTTGGCCCCTCGCGAGGGTCTTGATCTTGGGTTGACGAAGGCGAGCCGAACTGGGCCACTTATGAGCCACGCCGCAGGCCGAAGGCAGGCAAGTCTGGATACCCCCATATCCAGGACGTCGACAGTAGCCCCCGGGCCCAAGGTGCGCTCGGACTTGGCTTAACAGCGAAGCCAAAGGTCAAGTGTGGAGCGCCGCGGGCCCCAACAGCCTGAGGCCTTGGGCGATGCGCGACGACTTAATTGGATGTGGGCGCCTCCACTTCCCCATGCTGCCTCAGCAACTGCCCGATTTGACAAGAGCCTGCAGCATGCAAACAGAGACTCATCATTACCTGCGATCCTGGAGGCCGACGGTTGGCCTCCTCCGGGCTATAAGTGGGGGAGGATGGAAGCCCCCATTGCAGATTTCTCCTCGCCCCGCCTGCTTCTTCTTCCTTCTTGTTCTGGTTTCCTGCAGCGCCCTATGGAGCCTATGAAGAGGTTCTCGGCCACGGAAAAGGGGAAGGCTCGCCGGGATGAGCTTGTCCCTCCCCCGGCCAGGCGCGTCCACGGCGGCCCTCGCAAGCATCCCGCGACTCCCATCGTGGCGGTGGTCCGTCGCGTGGTGGTGGCCGCCTGCACCGAGGCAGCCCGGAAGGTGGAGGAAGGCGCGCCGTGGCCGCACGGCCTCCCCGGCCGTGCTTCCATTTGGCGGAGGTGCTGCCAGAGTTTGTTGTTTGGTCGGACGAACCGGCCGGCAACTGGCTCCCGCTCCCTCACTTCTTCACCGGTGAACTGCCGGCCGCCGGCCCCGGCGGGCTTTGGCTGCAGGCAAACGACTGTTGTAGTAGGGCCTCCAGGGTTGCGGTGGAGATCTCTGTCACCGGGAACATAGCCCTGGCCCGGGGATGGTAGATGCCGCACGCGGGGCCTAGGCAGGCGGTGCACTCTTCACTTCAAATTCGATGGCGACGCGACCCTCTACGTGAGGGTGTTTGGGGAGGACGGCCGTCGCGTTGGGTGCTTCCCCGAAGACGACAACGACGGTGAGGTGCTTGCCCTCGGTGATGGCTGGGACGAGGGCAAAGGCGGTCCCGCACCTGGTGGTGCCCGCTGCTCGCCAAGCTTTAGTGGCTCCTCCTCTAGCGACAGCTCCTCGAGCGGCGGTCGTGACCAGCCTCCACGTTGCCGCGCTCGCTTCGAGGGAGGCAGTGGGGCGTCTCGCCGTCGCGCCCCGGTGAAGCACGAGGAGGAGTCTAATTGAGCTCGCGAGGCGGACACGGACCCTCCCCTCGCGAGTTGCCGCATGGCGCTCGTTGTCTTCATTTTGTTTTCCTCCTTTTCGTGCATCGAGAAGGAGTAGTATGGAGCCCCGCGGGGCATGTAACAGAAAGTTATCCCTAGTTATTATGCTATATTTCCCGTTCCTGTGCTGTGCGGTTGCGTTGCGGTTATGTGCT
This sequence comes from Triticum dicoccoides, assembly GCF_002162155.2. Taxonomy (NCBI): domain Eukaryota; kingdom Viridiplantae; phylum Streptophyta; class Magnoliopsida; order Poales; family Poaceae; genus Triticum; species Triticum dicoccoides. Next base: position 431,991,983 of record NC_041381.1, read on the forward strand.
AGTGTGTATGAACAACTTAGCTCAGGACGCTTGTAGTAGTTTCCGCCTCGCGTGGCCCCCGCTCGTGCCCTTGCTAGGCGTATTAAGATCTGCAAGGTTAGCTGGGAGAATAGTTCCCGAACCTTGGTCGCAAGGGTTGCCGGCTTAGGTCCGGAGCTTTTGTGTCGCGATGCCCATGGGGCACGGACAGGGAGGGGTGCTCCCGTTGTAAGTTTGTAAGGGAGCCTCGCAAAAACTAAGCGAAAAGGAGGGACTCGTGTGGGCGTCTGTACCGGAACAAAGCATTAGCACACGGTGAATACATGAACTCCTCAAACTACGGTCATCACCAAGAGTGGTCCCGACTATTGTCACTCCAGGGTTGCTGGATCATAACACGTAGTAGGTGACTATAACTGTCACGCCCAATATGCGATACTATCCTAAAGAGACTCGAAGGTCCCACCAAGGATAGAACCGCATATTGAAACGCTTTTGCAAGGTGGATATCATTACATCAACATTACATAATAGATGGGGATACATACAAGAGGCAAACAATGCCACATGAATACAACATCACAATACATCAGAGCATCATCCGACTACGGATGAAACACAAACAGAAACTCAAATGACATCCACCCTGCTAGCCCAGGCTGCCGACCTGGAACCTATCCCCTGATCGAAGAAGAAGCAGAAGAAGAACTCCAAGACAAGCAAACATCGCTCTCGCGTCAAGATCATCGCCTACCCTGTACCTACAACTGTTGCTGTAGTAATCTGTGAGCCACGAGGACTCAGCAATCCCATTACCATGGGTATCAAGACTAGAAAAGCTTAATGGGAAAGGAAGGGGTAAAGTGGTGAGGCTGCAGCAGCGGCTAAGCATATATGGTGGCTAACATACGCAAATAAGAGCGAGAAGAGAGCAAGCGGAACGGTCGTGAAACTAGCAATGATCAAGAAGTGATCCTGAACTCCTACTTACGTCAAACATAACCCAAAACCGTGTTCACTTCTCGGACTCCGCCGAAAAGAGACCATCACGGCTACACACGCGGTTGATGCGTTTTAGTTCGGATCTGGTGTCAAGTTATCTACAACCGGATATTAACAAATTCCCATCTGCCACATAATCGCGGGCACGACTTTCGAAAGTTTATACCCTGCAGGGGTGTCCCAACTTAGCCCATGATAAGCTCTCGCGATCAATGAAGGATATACCTTCTCCCAGGAAGACCCGGTCAGACTCGGAATCCCGATTTACAAGACATTTCGACAATGGTAAAACAAGACCAACAAAGCCGCCCGATGTGCCGACAAATCCCGATAGGAGCTGCACATATCTCGTTCTCAGGGCAACACCGGATGAGACTAGCTACAAGTAAAACCAGACTTCAAGTTTCCCCGAGGTGGCCCCGCAGGCAGCTCGGTTCGGACCAACACTCAAAGGAGCACTGGCCCCAAGGGTGGGGGGGGGCTAAAATAAAGATGAACCTCGGGCTCCGGAAACCCAAGGGAAAAAGGGCTAGGTGAGGCAAATGGTAAAACCAAGGTTGGGCCTTGCTGGAGGAGTTTTATTCAAAGCGAACTGTCAAGGGGGTCCCATAAATCACCCAATCGCGTAAGGAATGCAAAATCCGGGAACATAACACCGGTATGACGGAAACTAGGGCGGCAAGAGTGGAACAAAACACCAGGCATAAGGCCGAGTCTTCCACCCTTTACCAAGTATATAGATGCATTAATTAAATAAGAGATATTGTGATATCCCAACATAATCCTGTCCACCATGGAGCAATCTTCAACTTCACCTGCAACTAACAACGCTATAAGAGGGGCTGAGCAAAAGCGGTAACATAGCCAAGCAATGGTTTGCTAGGAAGGGTGCAAAAGGTTAGAGGCTGACATGGCAATTTGGGAGGCTTGATAAACAGGTGATAGGTAGCGCAGCAAAGCGATAGAACGAAGCAACTAGCATGGAAATGAAAGTAGTGAGATCCAGGGTAGCGGTCATCTTTCCTGAAATCCCGCAAGGAAGAAGAACGAGTCCATGAAGAAGATGAAGCCACGAAGACGAACCAAGCGTAGATGACCGAATCCTCATGATCGCAACGAAACGGGAACTATCAAGAAGAAGCACACAACATGGTAAACACACCACACATGAACAGTACATGATGCACAACAAGCATGATGCATGACAAGGCTACATGAAGCTACTCATGGCAAGAGATGGTGCATACAAGAGCAACACATCAAAGCAAGTTTAAATGAGGCCGAAAACAACATATAACAATTCCGGTAAGTCCTCATATGAAAATTTCGAAATAGGTCCAGATCTGGATAAACCTTATGTTCAAGTTGTTAAACAGCAAGTTAAGATGCACCAAGATGATCTACACGAGATTCTAGTCAAGTTACATATAAAGTTCATTTAGTTCGGAGCTACGGCCTAGAAGATATGAGCAAAACAAGTTAAACATGGCATTGATGCAAAATGCATATAAACATCTAGCAAACACCTCAAAATAAGGATGCAACATGTTAATATGAAACTACATGCAATTCTAAGCAAGTTTCATATAGAGCACACTCAAAACGGAGCAACGGTGCAACACATACACTCCAAACAAGACATAACAACAATCTGCCCAAAACAGCAACTAGGCATCTAGCAAGCATCAAAACAATATGCTAAAGCACCCCAACATGATAATAAAAGGCATGGAAATGATGTACAGGTAAAGCATGACAAAATATGAACACTGAGCTATCTCCAGAAATCACTAGAACATGCTCAAAAACACATGGCAAGATTGCAAATAATAACAGTTTTAGACTTTGCAGAAATAACATCAGGTTGCAATGTTTAGAGCTATCAAACAACATGTTACAGGAACTTAACATGGAAAACAAAGGCTTGGCATGAATCTACTAAATTCATAGAACAAAAGTCCCTTACTGACCATGAGCCAAAAAGGAACAGAAGATATGATGGCACCCATGTAAACATGGCAAGTTATATGACAGATTCATACATGGCAGGAACAACAATAAGTAGGCATGTTGGTGAGCTTGTACCACTCACCATAGAGCAATATATGGCATGAAAAGGTGACCAACAATAAGATGACATATTTATGAAGCTAAGCATGGTAAGAGCAAGTTCATAGGGTGCATGGATCACTAGCAGAACACATGGCAAAACTGAACTTAATGTTAACAGGCTGACAGCAACATTATTTAGCAACTTTGGAGCATGATAACAACAATCTACAGCAAGCCATAAATGAAACCAGGGGCATTGATGGATAGAGCATGACATTTATAACAAAACATCCTTAGTGAACATCTCCATATTATGCATAGAATGACCTGTAGCAGCAGGTTTACATAGCATCACGAAATAACAGATTCAGCCTAGCAAAACAGCAACAACAAGTACCATACTTATCAAGCTCGATGCACTCACTACAAGCCTCACAAAAATACATGGATGGAACCCCTGTAAATATGGCATGTCATAGTTCAAAACACATGTAGAGCTCATGCTCATAGGATGCACACATCAAATGCAACAAAAATGACAAATCATCAAGTTATAACAGTTTCAGCAGATTAACATCATATAGCACTCTTGCAACGATGATTCGGGCATCTAGATGAGCTCAAATGAACATGGTGCCATGGAATGAAATGAAGAGCATGCCATGACGAACATTTTGACATATCATATGCCCAAATCGGTGTAGTATGCATGAAGTTACATCATGTCTAGTATGCACATGTGATGCTGAAATGCCAAGGACTTAGTCAAATTCTGAAAAAAAATGACGGCGCAAAATAACTATCGCGCATAGGTGAGGGATAGGACTGGCGGGGAGGATTAGGCTAGGGTTTCGGGGGAAATTGATCCGAAAATGGAGAGGGGAAGACGTTTTTATAGGTAGAGGGAGGTAGGGGAGTCCAAATGGAAAGCGGTTTTCGGCCACGCGATCGTGATCGAACGACCGAGAGCATGGAGGGGTTTTGGATGGGTCATGGGCCACTTTGGAGGGGTGTTGGGCTGCAAGACAAAAGAGGCTTTTACGGTTACCCGGTTAACCGTTGGAGTATCAAACGACCTCCAAATGACGCGAAACTTGACAAGCGGTCTACCGGTGGTGTACCAAGGCTGCTTGGCAAAACTCGGTCCATTCCGAGAACGTTTAACACCCGCTCACAATGAGAGACAAAAAGGGGGACGCAGGAGGACATAGGAGTGCCGGATTGCAAAACGGATAACGAGGAAAATGCTCGGATGCAAGAAACGAACACGTATGCAAAATGAAATGCACATGATGACATGGCAATATGCAACACGCAAGCAAAAGACATGGCAACGACGGCGAATAACTGGCGGACACCTGGCGCATCGAATCCGGGGCGTTACAATAACTTACAAGATCGGATCTAGAATATGGATATAATGGTGATAACATAAACGGTTCAGATCTGAAATCATGGCACCCGGTCCCAAAGTAACAAGCGTTAAGCATGGCAAAGTCATAACAATATCAATCTCAGAACATAATGGATACTAGGGATCAGGTCCTAACAAAACTGATGTTTACTACGCAACCTTCTTCTTGTAGACGTTGTTGGGCCTCCAAGTGCATATTTTTGTAGGACAGTAGCAAATTTCCCTCAAGTGGATGACCTAAGGTTTATCAATCCGTGGGAGGCGTAGGATGAAGATGGTCTCTCTCAAACAACCCTGCAACCAAATAACAAAGAGTCTCTTGTGTCCCCAACATACCCAATACATAGTAAATTGTATAGGTGCACTAGTTCGGCGAAGAGATGGTGATACAAGTGCAATATGGATGGTAGATATAGGTTTTTGTAATCTGAAAATATAAAAACAACAAGGTAGCAAGTAACAAAAGTGAGCGAAAACAGTATTGCAATGCTTCAAAATAAGGCCTAGGGTTCATACTTTCACTAGTGCAAGTTCTCTCAACAATGATAACATAATTGGATCATATAACAATCCCTCAATGTGCAACAAAGAGTTACTCCAAAGTCACTAATAGCAGAGAACAAACTAAGAGATTATTGTAGGGTACGAAACCACCTCAAAGTTATTCTTTCTGATCGATCTATTGGGCTATTCATATAAGCGTCACAAACAGCCCTAAAGTTTGTAGTAAAATAACACCTTAAGAAACACATCAACCAAAACCCTAATATCACCTAGATACTCCAATGTCACCACAAGTAGCCGTGGGTTTGATTATACGATATGCATCACACAATCTCAGATTCATCTACACAAACCAACACAAAGAACTTGAAAGACTGCCCCAAAGTTTCTACCGGAGAGTTAAGACGAAAACCTGTGCCAACCTCTATGCATAAGTTCACAAGGTCACAGAACCCGCAAGTTGATCACCAAAACATACATCAAGTGGATCACGTGAATAACCCATTGTCACCAAAGATAAGAGCATGCAAGACATACATCAAGTGTTCTCAAATCCTTAAAGACTCAATCCAATAAGATAACTTCAAAGGGAAAACTCAATCCATTACAAGAAGGTAGAGGGGGAGAAGCATTATAAGATCCAACTATAATAGCAAAGCTCACGGTACATCAAGATCGTGCAAAATCAAGAACATGAGAGAGAGAGAGAGAGAGAGAGAGAGAGAGAGAGATCAAACACATAGCTACTAGTACATACCCTCAGCCCCGAGGGTCAACTACTACCTCCTCGTCATGGAGAGCGTCGGGATGATGAAGATGGCCATTGGTGATGGTTTCCCCCTCCGGCAGGGTGCCGGAACAAGGTCCTGATTGGTTTTTGGTGGCTATAGAGGCTTGCGGCGGCGGAACTCCCGATCTAGGTTCTGTTCTAGAAGTTTGGGGATATATAAGAGGTGTTGGTGTCGGGAACAAGTCAGGGGGGCCCTGAGGCAGCCACGAGGTAGGGGCGCGCCCAGGGGGTAGGGCGCGCCCTCCACCCTCATGGTGGCCTCGAGACTCTTCTGGTCCATCTCTGATGCTCCATGGACTTCTTCTGGTCCAAAAATAATCTCCGTAAATTTTCAAGCAATTGGGCTCCATTTGATATTCCTTTTCTGTAGAACTCAAAAACAAGGAAAAACAGAAACTGGCACTGGACTCTAGGTTAATAGGTTAGTCCCAAAAATCATATAAAATAGCATATAAATACATATAAAAGATCCAAGATGGATAATATAATAGCATGGAACAATAAAAAATTATGGATCCATTGGAGATGTATCAAAAAGTAACTCGATTACACAATGAATCTCATCCAACTCCTCACCAACTAGCGAGCCTATGAAGGAATTACTCACTCCCGGTGGGGAGCATCATTGAATTGGTAGTGGAGAAGGGTTGGTGATGACAAAGATCGAAGATCCCCCTCCCCGGAGCCCCAAATGGACTCCAGATCTGGCCTTCCAGTGAAGAACATGAGACGGCGGTGGCTCCGTCTCGTGAAACGCGATAATTCTTTTTCCCTGATTTTTTCTAGAAATATAGGATTTTAAAGCGTTGGTTTCAGGGTCTGCGGGGCCACCAGGTGGGGACAACCTACCTGGGCACGCCTGGAGGGGGTGGCGCGCCTAGGTGGGTTGTGCCCACCCATGTTGCCCCCTTTGGTGGTTCCTGGCTCCAGAAATTCTCTTTTATTGAATAAAAAATCCTCGCAAAGTTTCGTTCCATTCCGAGAACTTTTATTTCTGCACAAAAACTACACCATGGTAGTTCTACTGAAAACAACGTTAGTCCAGGTTAGTTTCATTCAAATCATGCAAATTAGAGTCGAAAACAAGAGGAAAAGCGTTAGGAAAAGTACTCCCTCCGTCCTTTAAAGAGTGTACTTCCAATTTTGTTGGAGGGTCAAACTATTTCAATGTTTGACCGAGTTTGTGCAAAAATATAGCAATTTTTATGAAACCAAATAGGTATATGATGAAAATATATTTTATCAGGAATCTAATGCTACTAATTTCATGGCATAAATGTTGGTGCATTATTGTATAAACACGGTCAAACATAAAAAAGTTTGACTTTCCAACAAAGTTGGAAGTACACTCTTCAAAGGACGGAGGGAGTAGATACAATGGAGACGTATCAATATCTCATCATGTCTTGACCATATCACATCACAACATGCCCTGCAAAAACAAGTTAGATGTCCTCTACTTTGTTGTTGCAAGTTTTACGTGGTTGCTACAGGATTCTAGCAATACCCGTTCTTACCTATGGCACAAAACCACAATAGTTATTTATCAAGTTTGTTGTTTTAACCTTCAACCAGGACCGACCAGAGTCAAATTCGGTTCAACTAAAGTTGGAGAAACAGACACCCTCCAGCGACCTTTATGCAAAACTAGCTGCATGTCTGTCGGTGGAACCGGTCTCATGAACATGGTCATGTAAGGTTGGTCCGAGCCGCTTCATCCAACAATACCTCCAAATAATATTAAGACATTGGTGGTAAGTAGTATGATGATTACCGCCCACAACTCTTTGTGTTCTACTTGTGCATATCATCTATGCATTAACCTGGCTCGGATGCCACTGTTGGGGAACGTAGCATGCAATTTCAAAAAAAAACCGACGCTCACGCAAGATCTATCTAGGAGATGAATAGCAACGAGAGGGGGAGAGTGTGTCCACGTACCCTCATAGACCGAAAGCAAAAGCGTTTGTTAACGTGGTTGATATAGTCAAACTTCTTCTCGTTCCGACTGATCAAGCACCGAACGTACGACACTTCCGAGTTCTACACACGTTCAGCTCGATGAAGTCCCTCGATGTGGTGACGGTGATGGTGAAGTGATCTGCGCAGGGCTTCGCCTAAGCACTACGTGAATATGACCGGAGGCGTAACCTGTGGAGGGGGGCGCCGCACACGGCTAGGAATCAATCATGTGTGTTCTAGCGGTGCCCCCCACATATATATAGCTGGGAGAGGGAGAGGGGGAGCAAGGGGCACCCCAAGTAGGTGTAATCCTACTTGGGTGCCTCCCACAAGTCGGCCTCCCCCCTTCCATAAGTGTTGGAGGGGGAAGGAAGGAAGAGGGGGAGGGAAGGAAGGGGGAGGCCGAATCCCTCCCATTCCTTCTCTCTTCCCCCTTCCCTTTCCCCTCCAATTCGGCCTACATGGGGGCGCACCAGCCCCTTAATTAGGGGCTGGTGTGTCCCCCTCTTGGACCATTAGGCCCATGTAGTTTGTCGAGGGTTGCCTGAAACTCCTTCCGGTGACCCGATACGTACCCGGTACCCCCGGAACACTTCCGGTGTCCGAATACGATCGTCCTATACATGAATCTTTACCTCTCGACCATATACTCCTCATCATGTCTGTGATCTCATTCGGGACTCTGAACAACATTCGGTCACCAAATCACATAACTCATATAATACAAATCGTCATTGAATGTTAAGCGTGCGGACCCTATGAGTTTGAGAACTATGTAGACATAACCGAGAGACCTATCTCATCAATAACCAATAGCGGAACCTGGATGCTCATATTGGCTCCCACATATTCTACGAAGATCTTTATCGGTCGAACCATTATGACAACATACATTATTCCCTTTGTCATCGGTATGTTACTTGCCCAAGATTCGATCATCGGTATCCTCATACCTAGTTCAATCTCATTACCGACAAGTCTCTTTACTCGTTCCCTAATGCATCATCCCGCAACTAACTCATTAGTCAAAGTGCTTGCAAGGCTTCTTATGATGTGCATTACCGAGAGGGCCCAGAGACACCTCTCTGATACTCGGAGTGATAAATCCTAATATCGATCTATGCCAACCCTACAAACACCTTCGAAGATACCTGTAGAGCATCTTTATAATCACCCAGTTACGTTGTGACGTTTGATAGCACACAAGGCATTCCCTTAGTATCCGGGAGTTGCATAATCTCATAGTCGGAGGAATATGTATTTGACATGAAGAAAGCAATAGCAATAAAACTGAATTATCATAATGCTAAGCTAACGGATGGGTCTTGTCCATCACATCATTCTCCTAATGATGTGATCCCATTCATCAAATGACAGCACATGTCTATGGCTAGAAAACTTAACCATCTTTGATTAAGAAGCTAGTCAAGTAGAGGCATACTAGGGACACGGTGTTTTGTCTATGTATCCACACATGTATCAAGTTTCCGGTTAATACAATTCTAGCATGAATAATAAACATTTATCATGAAATAAGGAAATATAAAATAACAACTTTATTATTGCCTCTAGGGCATATTTCCTTCACTCCTCCCCCTCGAACCTATATATACTAGGGCTTTTTGCTCTATTGGACACATAGTTTTTGGAGCCTCCTCTAGTTCTTGCTCTAGTTGGTCCTAGTTGACTAATTAGAGCTTGGCTAATCCTCTTGTTCTCATGATTGGAAGCCCATTATGGTTCTAACTGTCTGGTTCTCCGACAACGATTAGCTCTGGACGGTGAAGCGCTACCGGATCGTGAAAGCCGCACGCTTGCAACCAAGTAGAGAGGCCGTGCTTTTGGTCTTCAGTTTGAGGGGTTGTTTGTGGGCGGTACGAGGGACTCCAAGTATGATCTACACCGACACGTTCTTCTTCGGCTGCAACTCGATGACGGTAATGATCATGATCCCAACCTGTTATGCATCTTCATATTGATCTTGGGTGATTGTAGGTGTAATTTTTTTGTTTTCTACTACGTTTCCCAATAGGCTACCCCATCAGTGTATTCCCCATCATGTACCTTGCCTTGCCACTCTCCCTGTGCAAACAATCAGAAGCTCGATTCCATGAAATTGTGGATGGAGTGGTAAGGAAATTACCCACTTGTCGTGCCGTTGGCATGGACAAGGCGGGGCAGCTTACTCTCATGCAATCTATACCATGTGTTATTCCAATTCATGTGATGTTGGCACTAGATGTACCTCTGAAAGTACTTCCCAGCATTGCCAGGGTCTGTCGGAGCCTTTTCTGGGCTGGCTTGACCGAGACACGAGGCGGTTAGTGTGTTGTGATTCGGAAGGAGCTCTGTACTCCAAAATGGGTTGGAAGCTTTGGGTTTACCAGACTTTCACCGGCTCAATGTGGCCCTACGGGCGTGATGGCTATGGTTGAGGCACACTGATGACCCACAAGCATATGGGGTCAACTGTAGCCTTTTCGATAAGTAAGAGTGTCAAACCCAACGAGGAGCACAAGGAAATGACAAGAGGTTTTCAGCAAGGTATTGTCTGCAAGTGCTAATGTTGTAAGTAGCGGAGTAGTTTGATAGCAAGATAATTTGTAATGGGCAAGTAACAATAGTAGTAACAAAAGTGCACCAAGGTAGCCCAATCCTTTTGAGGCAAAGGATAGGCCAAAACGATCTCTTATGATAAGTAAAGTGTTCTTGAGGGTACACGGGAATTTCATCTAGTCACTTTCATCATGTTGGCTTAATTCGTGTCCGTTACTTTGATAATTTGATATGTGGGTGGACTGGTGCTTAGGTGATGTTCTTACTTAACAAACCTCCTACATATGATTACCCCTCTCTCAAGCATCTGCAACTACGAGAAAAGTATTAATAAATTCTAACCATAGCATTAAACTTTTGGATCTAATCGGTCCCTTACGGAATAGCGCATAAACTGGGGTTTAAGATTCTGTCACTCTTGCAACCCACCATCTAATAACTACTCCACACTGAATTCCCTTAGGCCCAAATATGGTGAAGTGTCCAGTAGTCAACGTTCACATGACACCACTAAGAGAATGACGACATACATATCATTAAAATATCAAACACATATCAAGTTCACATGATTACTTGCAACATGATTTCTCCCGTGACCTCAAGAACGAAAGTTACTACTCACAAATGATAAACATGCTCAAGATCAGAGGGGTATTAAATAGCATAATGGATCTAAACATATAATCTTCCACCAAATAAACCATATAGTGATCAACTACAAGATGTAATCAACACTACTAGTCACCCACAAGCACCAATCTATAGTTTTGATACAAAGATTGAACACAAGAGATGAACTAGGGTTTGAGAGGATTTGGTGTTGTGAAGATGTTGACGAAGACAGCCCTCCCCTAGATGGCAGAGTTGTTGGTGATGATGATGACGATGATTTCCCCCTCCGGGAGAGAAGTTCCCCCGACCAAATCGCTCCACCGGAGGGCAAAAGTGCTCCTGCCCAAGTTCCGCCTCGAGGCGGCGGCGCTTCATCCCGAAATTCCTCTCCCCATTTTTTTCTAGGTCAAAATGACTTATATACCAGAAGAGGGGCACCGGAGGTGGGCCCAGCTGAAGGAAATATGCCCTAGAGGCAATAATAAAGTTACTATTTATTTCCTTATTTCATGATAAATGTTTATTATTCATGCTAGAATTGTATTAACCGGAAACTTAGTACATGTGTGAGTACATAGAGAAAACATAGTGTCCCTAGTATGCCTCTACTTCACTAGCTCGTTAATCAAAGATGGTTATGTTTCCTAACCATAGACATGTGTTGTCATTTGATGAACATGATCACATCATTAGGAGAATGATGTGATAGACAAGACCCATCCGTTAGCTTAGCATTATGATCATCACAGTTTCATTGCTACTACTTTCTTCATGACCTATACATGTTTCTCAGACTATGATATTATGCAACTCCCGAATACCGGAGGGACACTTTGTGTGCTATCAATCGTCACAACATAAATGGGTGATTATAAAGATGCTCTACAGGTGTCTCTGAAGGTGTTTGTTGGGTTGGCAAAGGTCGTCGAGTTTAGGATTTGCCACTTTGTGTTTCGGAGAGGTATCTCTGGGCCCTCTCGGTAATGCTCATCACTATAAGCTTTGCAAGCATTGTAACTAATGAGTTAGTTGCAGGATGAAGTATTACAGAACGAGTAACTTGTCGGTAACGAGATTGAACTAGGTATGATGATACCGACGATCGAATCTCGGGCAAGTAACATACCGATGACAAAGGGAACAACATATGTTGTTATGCGGTTTGACCGATAAAGATCTTCGTAGAATATGTAGGAACCAATATGAGCATCTAGGTTCCGCTATTTGTTATTGACCGGAGACGTGTCTCGGTCATGTCTACATAGTTCTCTAACTCGTAGGGTCCGCACGCTTAACGTTCGATGACGGTTGGTATTATGAGTTTATGTGACATGATATACCGAAGGTTGTTTGGAGTCCCAGATGTGATCACGGACATGACGAGGAGTCTCAAAATGGTCGAGACATAAATATTGATATATTGGACGGCTATATTTGGACACCGGAAGTGTTTCAGAGAATTTTGGATAAAACCGGAGTACCGAGGGGTTACCGGAACCCCCCGAGGGGTTATTGGGCCTCATGGACCAAGTGGTGGAAGAGAGGGAGCAGGCCAAGGTGGGGCATGCGCCCCCTAGCCCAAACCGAATTGGACTAGGGGGGCGGCCCCCCATTTCCTTCTCTCCTTCCCCTCCTTCCTCCCCCTCCTAGTTGGACTAGGAAAGGGGGAACCTACTCCTACTTGGAGTAGGATTTCCCCCCTTGGGGCGCACCCCTTGAGGTCGGCTGCCCCCCTCCTCCACTCTTTTATATACGGGGAGGGGGCACCCCATAGACACACAAGTTGATCAAGTTGATTTTTTAGCCGTGTGTGGTGCCCCCTCCATAGATTTCCACCTCGGTCATATCGTCTTAGTGCTTAGGCAAAGCCCTGTGCCGGTAAATTCATCATCACCGTCACTACACCGTCGTGCTGACAAAACTCTCCCTCGACCTCAGCTTGATCTAGAGTTCATGGAACGTCACCGAGCTGAACATGTGTAGATCGAGGAGGTGCCGTACCTTCAGTGGTAGGATCGGTCGGATCATGAAGACGTACGACTTCATCAACTTTGTTGTCATAACTCTTCCGCTTTCGGTCTACGAGTGTACGTAGACAACACTCTCCCCTCTTGTTGCTATGCATCACCTAGATAGATCTTGCATGATCATAGGAATTATTTTGAAATTATTGTGTTCCCCTACAGTGGCATGCGAGCCAGGTCTATGCGTAGATGTTATATGCACGAGTAGAACACAGAGAGTTGTGGGCGATAATAGTCATACTGCTTACCAGCATGTCATACTTTGATTCGGCGGTATTGTTGGATGAAGCGGCTGAGACCGACATTACACGTACGCTTACGCGAGACTGGTTCTACCGATGTGCTTCGCACACAGGTGGCTAGTGAGTGTCTGTTTCTCCAACTTTAGTTGAATCGAGTGTGGCTACGCCCGGTCCTTGTTGAAGGTTAAAACATCACACTTGACGAAAAATCGTTGTGGTTTTGATGCGTAGGTAAGAACGGTTCTTGCTAAGCCCGTAGCAGCCACGTAAAACTTGCAACAACAAAGTAGAGGACATCTAACTTGTTTTTGCAGGGCATGTTGTGATGTGATATGGTCAAGACGTGATGATGTATAAATTGTTGTATGAGATGATCATGTTTTGTAAAAGTTATCGGCAACTGGCAGGAGCCATATAGTTGTCGCTTTATTGTATGAAATGCAACCGCCATGTAATTGCTTTACTTTATCACTAAGTGGTAGCGATAGTCGTAGAAGCAATAGTTGGCGAGACGACAATGATGCTTCGATGAAGATTAAGGTTTCAAGTCGGTGATGATGGTGATCGTGACGGTGCTTTGGAGATGGAGATCGAAGGCACAAGATGATGATGGCCATATCATATCACTTATATTGATTGCATGTGATGTTTATCCTTTATGCATCTTATTTTGCTTAGTATGGCGGTAGCATTATAAGATGACCCCTTACTAAATTTCAAGGTATAAGTGTTCTCCCTGAGTATGCACCGTTGCGACAGTTCGTTGTGCCGAGACACCACATGATGATCGGGTGTGATAAGCTCTACGTTCACATACAATGGGTGCAAGCCATTTTTGCACACACAGAATACTTGGGTTAAACCTGGCGAGCCTAGCATATGCAGATATGGCCTCGGAACACTAGAGACCGAAAAGTCGAGCGTGAATCATACAGTAGGTATGATCAACATAGTGATGTTCACCATTGAAAACTACTCCATCTCACATGATGATCGGACATGGTTTAGTTGATTTGGATCACGTGATCACTTAGATGACTAGAGGGATGTCTATCTAGGTGGGAGTTCTTAAGTAATATGATTAATTGAACTTTAATTTATCATGAACTTAGTCCTGCTAGTACTTTGCAAATTATGTTGTAGATCAATAGCTCACGTTTATAGTTTCCCTATGTTTTATATGTTTCCTAGAGAAAACTAAGTTGAAAGATGATAGTAGCAATGATGTGGACTGGGTCCATGATCTGAGGTTTATCCTCATTGCTGCATAGAAGAATTATGTCCTTGATGCATCGCTAGGTGACAGACCTATTGCAGGAGCAGATGCAGATGCTATGAACGTTTGGCTAGCTCAGTATGATGACTACTTGATAGTTTAGTGCACCATGCTTTACGGCTTAGAACCGGGACTTCAAAAATGTTTTGAACGCCATAGAGCATATGAGATGTTCCAAGAGCTGAAATTGGTATTTCAGACTCATGCCCGTGTCAAGAGGTATGAGACCTCTCACAAGTACTTCACCTAAAAGATGGAGGAGAATTCCTCAACTAATGAGAATGTACTCAGAATGTCTGGGTACTACGATCGCTTGAATCAAGTGGGAGTTAATCTTTCAGGTAAGATAGTGATTGACAGAATTCTCTTAGTCAGCATCACCAAGTTACTGGAACTTCGTGATGAACTATAGTATGCAAGGGATGACGAAAACGATTCCCGAGCTCTTCGTGATGCTGAAATCGATGATTCAAGAAAGAGCATCAAGTGTTGATGATTGACAAGACCACTAGTTTCAAGAAAAAGGGCAAAGTGAAAGAAAGGGAACTTATAGTAGAATGGCAAACAAGTTGTCACTCCCGTGAAGAAGCCCAAAGCTAGACCTAAGCCTGAAACTGAGTGCTTCTACTGCAAAGGAAATGGTCACTTGAAGCAGAAGTACCCCAAATATTTGGTGGATAAGAGGGATGGCAAAGTGAACAAAGGTATATTTGATATACATGTTATTGATGTGTATCTTGTTAGTGTTCATAGTAGCCCCTGGGTATTTGATACTTATTCAGTTGCTAATATTAGTAACTAAAAACATGATTTACAGAATAAAGAAAGACTAGTTGAGGGTGAAGTGACGATGTATATTGGAAGTGTCTCCAAGATTGATATGATCATCATCGCACACTCCTTATACTTTTGGGATTAGTGTTGAACCTAAATAAATGTTATTTGGTGTTTGCGTTGATCATAAATATGATTAGATCATGTTTATTGCAATACAGTTATTCATTTAAGATAGAGAATTATTGTTATTCTATTTACATGAGTAAAACCTTCTATGGTCATACACCCAATGTTGATGGTTTTATTGAATCTTGATCGTAGTGATACACATATTCATAATACAGATGCCAAAAGATGCAAAGTTAATAATGATAGTGCAACATATTTGTGGCACTACCGTTTAGGTCATATTGGTGTAAAGCGCATGAAGAAACTCCATGCTGATGGGCTTTTAGAATCACTGAATCATTTGATACTTGCGAACCGTGCCTTATGGGCAAGATGACTAAAACTCCATTCTCCAGAAAATGGAACAAGATAGTGACTTATTGGAAATAATACACACCGATGTATGCGGTCCAATGAGTGTTGATACTCGTGGCGTGTATCGCTATTTTCTAACCTTCACAGAAAAGCAGATATGGGTATATCTACTTAATGAAACACAAGTCTAAAACATTTGAAAAGTTCAAAGAATTTCAGAGTGAAGTGGAGAATCATCATAGCAAGAAAATAAAAGTTTCTATGATCTGATCGTGGAGGAGAATATTTGAGTTACGAGTTTGGCCTTCATTTAAAACAATGTGGAGTAGTTTCACAGCTCACGCCACCTGGAACACCACATCGTAATGGTGTGTCTGAACGTCATAACCGCACTTTATTGGATATGGTGCAATCTATGATGTCTCTTACCGATTTACCACTATCATTTTGGGGTTATGCATTAGAGAAAACTACATTCACTTTAAATAGGGCACCATCAAAATCCGTTGAGACGACGCCTTACGAACTGTGGTTTGGCAAGAAACCAAAGTTGTCATTTCTTAAAATTTGGGCTGCAATGCTTATGTGAAAAAGCTTCAACCTGATAAGCTCGAATCCAAATCGGAGAAGTGTGTCTTCATAGGATACCCTAAGGAAACTGTTGGGTACACCTTCTATCACAGATCCGAAAGGCAAGATATTCGTTGCTAATAATGGATCCTTTCTAGAGAAGGAGTTTCTCTCGAAAGAAGTGAGTGGGAGGAAAGTAGAGCTTGATGAGGTAATTGTACCTTTTCCTGAATTGGAAAGTAGTTCATCACAGAAATCAGTTCCAGTGATTCCTACACCAATTTATGAGGAAGCTAATGATGATGATCATGAAACTTCGGATCAAGTTACTACAGAACCTCGTATGTATTCCAAAGTACGGTATGCACCAGAGTGGTACGGTAATCCTGCTCTAGAAGTCATGCTACTAGACCATGATGAACCTATGAACTATGAGGAAGCGATGATGAGCCCAGGTTCCGCGAAATGGCTTGAGGCCAATAAATCTGAGATGGGATCCATGTATGAGAACAAATTGTGGCTTTGGTGGATTTGCCTGATGATCGGCAAGCCATAGAAAATAAATGAATCTTCAAAGAGGAAGACGAACGCTGATAGTAGTGTTACTATCTACAAAGCTCGACTTGTCGCAAAAGGTTTTCGACAAGTTCAAGGTGTTGACTACAATGAGATTTTCTCAACTGTAGCGATGCTTAAATCCATCTGAATCATGTTAGCAGTTGCCATATTTTATGAAATCTGGCAGATGGATGTCAAAACTGCATTCTTGAATGGATTTCTGGAAGAAGAGATGTATATGATGCAACCATAAGGTTTTGTCGATCCAAAGGGTGCTAACAAAGTGTGCAAGATCCAGCGATCCATTTATGGACTGGTGCAAGCCTCTCAGAGTTGGCATAAACGCTTTGATACTGTGATTAAAGCATATGGTTTTATACAGACTTTTGGAGAAGCCTGTATTTACAAGAAAGTGAGTGGGAGCTCTATAGCATTTCTAATATTATATGTGGATGACATATTGTTGATTGGAAATGATATATAATTTCTTGATAGCATAAAGGGATACTTGGATAAGAGTTTTTCAAAGAAAGACCTCGGTGAAGCTGCTTACATATTGGGCATCAAGATCTATAAAGATAGATCAAGACGCTTGATAAGATTTTTCAATGAGTATATACCTTGACAAGTTTTTGAAAGATTTCAAAATGGATCAGTCAAAGAAGGGGTTCTTGTCTGTATTACAAGGTGTAAAATTGAGTAAGCCTCAAAGCCCAACCACGGCAGAAGATAGAAAGAGAATGAAAGTCATTCCCTATGCTTCAGTCATAGGTTCTATAAAGTATGTTATGCTGTGTACCAGACCTATTGTGTACCTTGCCATGAGTTTGGCAAGGGGGTACAATAGTGATCTAGAAGTAGATCACTGGACAACGGTCAAAATTATCCTTAGTGAGGACTAAGGAATTGTTTCTCGGTTATGGGAGTGAAAAAGAGTTTGTCGTAAAGAGTTACATCGATCCAAGCTTTTACACCGATCCAGATGACTCTGAGTCTCAATCTGGATACATATTGAAACTAGGAGCAATTAGCTAGAGTAGCTCCATGCAGAGCATTGTAGACATAGAATATTTGCAAAATACATACGACTCTGAATGTGACAGACATGTTGACTAAACTTCTCTCACGAGAAAAACATGATCACACCTTAGTACTCTTTGGGTGTTAATCACATAGTGATGTGAACTAGATTATTGACTCTAGTAAACCCTTCGGGTGTTGGTCACATGGTGATGTGAACTATGGGTGTTAATCACATACATATGTGAACTATTGGTGTTAAATCACATGGTGATGTGAACTAGATTATTGACTGTAGTGCAAGTGGGAGACTGAAGGAAATATGCCGTAGAGTCAATAATAAAGTTATTATTTATTTCCTTATTTCATGATAAATGTTTATTATTCATGCTAGAATTGTATTAACCGGAAACTTAGTACATGTGTGAATACATAGACAAAACATAGTGTCCCTAGTATGCCTCTACTTGACTAGCTCGTCAATCAAAGATAGTTATGTTTCCTAACCATAGACATGTGTTGTCATTTGATGAACGGGATCACATCATTAGGAGAATGATGTGATGTACAAGACCCATCTGTTAGCTTAGCATTATGATCGTTACAGTTTCATTGCTACTGCTTTCTTCATGACTTATACATGTTTCTCAGACTATGAGATTATGCAACTCCCGAATACCAGAGGGACACTTTGTGTGCTATCAAATGTCACAATGTAAATGGGTGATTATAAAGATGCTCTACAGGTGTCTCCGAAGGTGTTTGTTGGGTTGGCAAAGATCGAGATTAGGATTTGTCACTCTGTGTTTCGGAGAGGTATCTCTGGGCCCTCTCAGTAATGCTCATCACTATAAGCCTTGCAAGCATTGTAACTAATGAGTTAGTTGCGGGATGAAGTATTACAGAACGAGTAACTTGTCAGTAACGAGATTGAACTAGGTATGATGATACGGACTATCGAATCTCGGGCAAGTAGCATACCGATGACAAAGGGAACAACGTATGTTGTTATGCGGTTTGACCGATAAAGATCTTCGTAGAATATGTAGGAACCAATATGAGCATCCATGTTCCGCTATTGGTTATTGACCGGAGATGCGTCTCGGTCATGTCTACATAGTTCTCGAACCGTAGGGTCTGCACGCTTAACGTTCGATGACGATTGGTATTATGAGTTTACGTGATATGATGTATCGAAGGTTGTTCAGAGTCCCGGATGTGATCACGGACATGACGAGGAGTCTCGAAATGGTTGAGACATAAATATTGATATATTGGACGGCTATATTCGGACACTAGAAGTGTTCCGGAGAAGTTTCGGATAAAACCGCAGTACCGAGGTGTTACCGGAACCCCCCGTGGGGTTATTGGGCCTCATGGGCCAAGTGGTGGAAGAGAGGAGATATGCCAAGGTGGTGTGTGCGCCCCCCTAGCCCAAACTGAATTGGACTATGGGCCCCCCCTTCCTTCTCTCCTTCCCCTCCTTCCTTCCCCTCCTAGTTGGACTACGAAAGGGGGAACCTACTCCTACTTGGAGTAGGACTCCCCCCCTTGGGGCGCACCGCTTGAGGCCGGCCGCCCCCCTCCTCCACTCCTTTATATACGGGGAGGGGGGCACCCCATGGAAACACAAGTTGATCAAGTTTATCTTTTAGCCGCGTGCGGTGCCCCCCCCCCTCCACAGATTTCCACCTCGGTCATATCGTCATAGTGCTTAGGCGAAGCCTTGTGCCGATAACTTCATCATCAACGTCACCACACCGTCGTGCTGTCGAAACTCTCCCTCGACTTCAGCTGGATCTAGAGTTTGTGAGACGTCACCGAGCTGAACATGTGCAGATCGCGGAGGTGCCGTACCTTCGGTGCTAGGATAGGTCAGATCGTGAAGACGTACGACTACATCAATCGCGTTGTCATAACGCTTCTGCTTTCGGTCTACGAGGGTACGTAGACAACACTCTCCCCTCTCGTTGCTATGAATCACCTAGATAGATCTAGCGTGATCGTAGGATTTTTTTTGAAATTACTGCGTTCCCCTACACGAGGAGGGCAACACCCACCAGGGCGCGCGTGGACCTCCTGACGCGCCCAGGTGGGTTGTGCCCAACTGGTGGCCCCCCTCTGGTACTTATTTGCTCCAATAATCCTTAAATATTCCATAAAAAATCCTCGGGAAGTTTTAGCTCATTTCGAGTTGTGCAAAATAGGTAGCTTGACCTAGCTTTTTCAGGTCCAGATTTCCAGCTGCCAGAATTCTCCCCCTTTGTGCATACCTTGCATATTATGAGAGAAAAGGCATTAGAATTACTCCAAAAAGCATTATTATACAATAAAACAACATAAATAACAATAGGAAAACATGATGCAAAATGGATGTATCAACTCCCCCAAGCTTAGACCTTGCTTGTCCTCAAGCGAAAACTGAAATCGAAAAACATGTCGACATGCTTAGAGAGAGAGGTGTCGATAAAAATAGAAATACAGACATAGCAGCATCATGTAACTTATTATAATATCAACAAACTTTAACATAAAACTTTTATCATAGAACTGTTGTCATAGACTTCTCATGAACAAGTGATAATTCATCACAACATCGAAGTATAAAGCATAAACTCTATTGGAAACCAACAAACTATGTTCTCAGTCAACTTTGCAACTACAATTCATCATCTTTTAAGGAAGGGTCACGTATTGGAGCGTTTAGGCAAGTCCACATACTCAACCATCATTTAGTCTTCTATGATTGCTAACACTCACCGCGTACACATGAGCAAAACGTTTCAACCAGACACATAGAAAGATAGGGGCTTATAGTTTCACCTCCCAACACACTCACATCAAGGGTGATGTCAACAATAATAACTCATGCTACCCATATTCAACTGGATATATGTGCCTAGATCTTTCCTCACCACATGATGCTTGCCAAAGGAGAAAAATAGAAGGAATAGAGAGAACAACTTGACTCTTGCATGAATGTAAATACATGAAAGTAAAAGATAGGCCCTTCATAGAGGGAAGCAGAGGTTGCGATGCGCTTTTTGTTTGTATGCTCAATCCCTTAGTGCTAGAGAACGTCACATTATATTACCCCTTGTGATGGTAACATTTAGTATGCAATCTATTGCTTTTATTCTTCACCATCACAAGTTCATACAACACTCAATTTTCCCTTACACTAAATGATCTCACACTTTTAGAAGCAATTTTTATTGCCTTTTTGCACCGATGACAACTTAGTTGAAGGATCTTACTCAATCCATAGGTAGGTATGGTGGACTCTCAAACAAGATAGGGTTTAAGGGTTTTGGATGCACAAGTAGTATCTCTACTTAGTGCGGAGTTTTTGGCTAGCAAAGATAGGGGCAAGCACCACATGTTGAAGGATCTATGACAATATAACTTCTATGTGAATATGAACAAACATAAATCATTAAGTTGTCTTCCTTGTCCAACGTCAAATTTTTTGACATATAATATTTTGATGGGTGCTCACAATCATAAAATATTTCCATGATAGTATATTTATATGTGAACCTTCTCTTCCCTTATTAATTCTTTCATGAGTTGCATCATTGACCAATGCTATATTTCCCAATCTACAAGAAATTTTTCTACTTATACTTTTCCTTGTGTAATGTTATCACTTACCATAAGATTAGCATATGATCTTTTTCTTTTATTTCCTTTCTTTTTATTGGAACAAGAAAAATAAAGAAGGAAAACTCAAACTAAGCTTTATTATATATCTTGCACACGATTACAAGGATTGATCACTAAGCAAACTCACAAAAAGAAAGAATCGACTAAACTTTTATTCATCTAAATGCAAAAGATAACCATGGATCGACTAAGAAAGTAAAGGCAAAAGATAGTGGAGATGATACGATACCGGGGCACCCCCCCAAGATTGGCGAAAGCCAAGGGAAGTGCCCGTACCCAATACTCAGTTTTCTTTGGCCGGTGAAGAAGAAGGTGGTGGTGATGAAGTAGAAGGATTCTTGTCCTCGGGTTTCCACGGCAGAGGCTCACCATCATAAGAGGAGGAGTGAGTCTCCCGGATCCTGCAACTGGCAGCCAAACTCATACCTTTAAACCTCGCCTCATATTCAAAGACTTGGCTTTTTAAGGTCGTGGATCTGGCTATGGAGGAAGTTGATTTTCTCGTTGAGGGAGAAGATGATGTCCTTTATGGACTTTACATCCACCTTGACATCACAGGTATAGTCTGCGATCATGAGGTGATTGGCATCGAGTCCATGTTCCACTATCCCCTTGCACTTGAAGATGTCCTGCTCCATAGCTTCAAGCCTGGCCTCCACGGATCCAGTCCCCTTGGGTCGTTGCACATCACGGATGTGCAGCACCCCATCACGCGTCTGGATAGCTTGAGGGTGCTGCATCACCTCCCGCAGTATGGGTTGATGACGTTGTCGAAGAACTTGTCCTTGGAGGAGCTTGAAGCAGCCATGATGGATTGGATCTGACAGAAAATAGCAAGAAAAGAAAACTGGAGATTTCTCCGTGATACTGAGATCAACAGGTTCGGGAGGTATATATAGATTTTTTTTATCTTGGGGAACAAGCAGAACGGAAGAAAAACAGTGTCCGGAAAGTACCCGAGGTGGGCACAACCAGCTGGGCGTGCCAGGCATGCCTGGCGCGCCCTGGTGTATTGTGCCCACCAGGGTCACTTTTATGGGAGTTTCTTATTTTCCTAATTTTCTAAATATTCCAAAACTGACAAAAAATATTTTTGCGGATTTTTTGGAGTACGTTTACTTACCATATCACGTACCTCCCTATTTTCATTATTCCGGAGTGTTCCGGAAGGTTTCCTTTATGTGTTCTTACAGTGTCAAAGTTTGGATAATATTGCTTTCAACATTAATGGGCGTACCTGAGGTATAATGTTTTATCCGTTGCCCATTGACAACCTTCGGGTTAGTACCTTCACCATTATTTATTTTGATAGCTCCAGATCGATAGACCTCCTCGATGACATAGGGTCCTTCCCATTTGGAGAGGAGTTTTCCTGCAAAGAATTTGAAACAAGATTTGTACAAAAGAACATATTCTCCAACTTTGAACTCATGCTTTTGGATTCTTTTGTCATGCCATCTTGTAAATTTTTATTTGAATAATTTTGCATTTTCATAAGCCTGGGTTCTCCATTCATCTAATGAGCTAATATAAAATAACCTCTTTTCACCAGCAAGTTTAAAATCATAATTGAGTTCTTTAATTGCCCAAAATGCTTTGTGTTCTAACTCAAGAAGCAAATTACAAGCTTTTCCATAAACCATTTTATATGGAGACATACCCATAGGATTTTTATATGTTGTTCTATAAGCCCAAAGTGCATCATATAATTTCTTAGACCAATTCTTCCGGGATCTATTGATAGTGTTTTGTAAGATTAGTTTTATTTCTTTATTGCTAAGTTCAACTTGACCACTAGACTGAGGATGATAAGGTGATGCAATTCTATGGTTAACATCATACTTAGCAAGCATTTTACGGAAAGCACCATGAATAAAGTGTGAACCACCACCAGTCATTAAATATCTAGGGACTCCAAACCTTGGGAAAATAACTTCCTTCAACATTTTTAATAGAGGTGTTGTGATCAGCACTACTGGTTGGAATAGCTTCTACCCACTTAGTAACATAATCAACAGCAACCATAATATGTGTATAACCATTAGAGGAAGGAAAAGGTGCCATGAAATCAAATCCCCAAACATCAAATGGTTCAACAGCAAGTGAATAATTCATAGGCATTTCTTGACGCTTACTGATATTACCTATTCTTTGGCATTCGTTACAAGATGAGACAAACTTACGGGCATCTTTGAAGAGAGTAGGCCAATAAAAACCAGATTGCAATACCTTATGAGCGGTTCTATCTCCCGCGTGATGTCCTCCATAAGCTTCAGAGTGAGATTTCCATAGGATTTGTTCTTGTTCATGCTTATGTGCACAACGTCTAATAATACCATCTACTCCTTATTTATAAAGATGCGGGTCATCCCAAAAGTAATGTCTTAAATCAGAGAAGAATTTTTTCTTTTGTTGGTATGTGAATCTAGGTGGTATGTATTTAGCAACAATATAATTAGCATAGTCATCATACCAAGGTGTACTATGAGACACATTTATTGCAGCCAATTGTTCATTAGGAAAGCAATCATTAATAGGTTGTGGGTCATCAAGAATAATTTCAAGCCTAGACAAGTTATCAGCTACGGGGTTCTCTGCTCCTTTCCTATCAGTAATATGAAAATCAATTCTTGTAGCAGAAGAATCCACCTAATGAGTCTAGGTTTAGCATCTTTCTTTTCCATAAGATATTTTATAGCAGCATGATTAGTGTGAACAATCACTTTAGAATCAATAATGTAAGATCTGAATTTATCACAAGCAAACACCATTGCTAAGAATTCTTTTTCGGTAGTAGAATAGTTTCGTTGAGCACTGTCCAGAGTTTTACTAGCATAATGGATAACATTCAGCTTCTTATCAACTCTCTGTCCTAGAACAACACCAACAACATAATCACTAGCATCACACATAATCTCAAAAGGCAAGTTCCAATTAGGTGGTTGAACAATAGGTGCAATAACTAAGGCTCTCGTTAGTGTTTCAAAGGCTTCCAAACAATCATCATCAAACACAAAGGGAATATCCTTTTGCAAAAGATTCGTAAGAGGCTTAGAAATTTTAGAAAAGTGTTTGATAAACCTCCTATAGAAACCAGCATGACCAAGGAAATTACGAATACCTTTGATATCTTTAGGACATGGCATTTTCTCAATTGCATCAACCTTGGCTTTATCCACCTCAATGCCTCTCTCAGAAATTTTATGTCCCAAGACAATACCTTCGTTAACCATAAAGTGACACTTCTCCCAATTAAAGACAAGATTTGTTTGTTCATATCTCTGTAAGACGCGATCAAGATTGCTTAAACAATCATCAAAAGACTTCCCATAAATAGAAAAGTCATCCATGAAAACCTTAACAATCTTTTAACAAAAATCAGAGAATATAGCAGTCATACATCTTTGAAAGGTAACAGGTCCATTACATAAACCAAAATGCATATGTATATAAGCAAATGTTCCAAAAGGACAAGTAAAAGTGGTCTTTTCTTGATCAGGTTGTAAAATAGGTATTTGTGAAAAACTGAATATCCATCAAGGAAGCAAAAATGTGTGTTCTTGGATAATCTTTCTAACATTTGATCGATAAAAGGCAGAGGGTAATGATCTTTTCTAGTTGCTTTATTTAATTTTCCATAATCGATTACCATCCTATGGCCTGTGAAAATTCTTTGTGGAATAAGCTCATTCTTATCATTAGGAACAACAGTAATACCTCCCTTCTTAGGGACACAATGAACATGACTTACCCATCTACTATCAGCTATAGGATAAATTATACCTACTTCCAGAAGTTTCAATATTTCTGTTCTTACCACTTCTTTCATTTTTAGATTTATCTGACGTTGGTGATCAACAACGGGTTTAGCATCAGGTTCCATATTATTCTTGTGCTGACCTAGAGTGGGACTAATGCCCTTAAGATCATCAAGAGTATATCCAATAGCAGCCCTATGCTTCCTTAGAACTTTCAATAATCTTTCTTCCTCATGTTCTGAAAGGTTAGCACTAATAATAACATGATATATGTTTTTCTCATCAAGATAAGCATATTTCAAAGTGCCTGGCAATTGTTTTAATTCAAACATAGGATCACCTTTAGGTGGAGGAGGACCTCCTAGAGTTTCAATAGGCAAATTGTGTTTCAGGAGAGGTTGTTGTTCGAAAAAGATTCTATCTATTTCATTTCTTTCACGCATATGCAAATCATTTTCATGGTCTAGCAAATATTGTTCCAAAGGATCAGTAGGAGGCACAACAATAGAAGCAAGACCAATAATTTCATCCTTACTAGGCAAATCTTTCTTATGAGGTTGTCTACTAAACTTGGAAAAATTAAATTTATGAGATTCATCACCAAAGCTAACACCGACAGTTTGTTTCTCATAGTCTATTTTGGCATTGACGGTGTTCAAGAAAGGTGTACCAAAAATAATGGGACAAAAGTCATCTTGTGGGGAGCTAAGAACAACAAAATTAGTAGGGTATTTTATTTTCCCACACAATACTTCAACATCTCAAAGAACCCCAATTGGTGATATAGTATTTCTATTAGCAAGTTTAATAGTGACATCTATGTCTTGTTTTTAGCAGGTGTTATTTCATCTTTAATTTCTTGATATAAGGAAAAATGAATAGCACTCACACTAGCACCTAGGTCACATAACCCATGATAACAGTGATCTCCTATCTTAACAGAGACAACAGGCATGCCGACAACTGGTCTATGTTTATCATTTCCTTCAGGTTTGGCAATTCTAGAAGCTTCACCACAGAAGTAAACAACATGCCCATCTATATTATCGACTAAGAGATCTTTAACCATAGCAACACTAGGTTCAACTCTGATTTGTTCAGATGGTTTGGGTGTTCTAACATAACTTTTGTTAACCATAGTTGAAGCTTTAGCATGTTCCTTCATCCTAACAGGGAAAGGTGGTTTTTCAATATAAGCAGTGGGAACAACTGGATCAACATTGTAAATGATAGTTTCTTCTTTAGCTTTTACCTGTTCTTTAATTTCATCTTTAATTGGTGGATGATATTTAAACCACTTCTCCTTAGGTAGATCAACATGAGTAGCAAAAGATTCACAAAAGGAAGCTACTATCTTAGAGTCAAGTCCATATTTAGTGCTAAACTTTTGAAAAGCATCGCTATTCATAAAAGATTTAACACAATCAAACATAGGTTCAATACCTGACTCTTTACCTTATCGAGTTCCCAATCTTCAGAGTTGCATTTGATTCTTTCGAAAAGATCCGACCGGAATTCAATAGTCTTCTTCATAAAAGAGCCAGTACAAGAAGTATCGAGCATGGTATGATCATTACGAGAAATCCGAGCATAGAAGTTTTGAATAATATTTCTCTCGAGAGCTCAAGATTGGGGCATGAATACAACATTTACTTAAGCCTCCCCCAAGCTAGAGCAATACTTTATCCTTCATGAGGCCAAAAATTATATATATTATTCTGATCACGATGAACTAGATGCATAGCATAATTTATTTTTGATGAAATTCCAATTTCAAACGATTCTAGTTCCAAGATCCAATATCGTCGCATAGCCTATACCATGTCAATGCTTTTCCCTTCAAAGATAAACGGAAAACCTTCTTATTAGCTTCATCTCCGGACAAACGTGCAAGCTTAAACAATCCACAAATTTCATCCACATATATCAAGTGCATATTAGGATGTTCGGTTCCATCTCCTGCATAAGGATTAGCTAGCAGTTGTCCTAACATACCTGAAGGAATTTCATATTAAATATTTTCAGTAGGTGCATTAGGTTGAGGGGCAACTAATTTTGGTTCCGGTCGAGGTGAAGATACCCCGAACAAACCCCTCAAAGGATTGTTTTCCATAGTAGCAAGTGACAATAAATTTCAGCACGTAGTAATAATGTTTCCTTACCAATTTCCACTTACCAAGAGCGCTTCACTCCCCAGAAACGGCGCCAGAAAATAGCCTTGATGACCAACAAGTATATGGGGTCAATTGTAGCCTTTTCGATAAGTAAGAGTGTCGAACCCAACGAGGATCAGAAGGAAATGACAAGTGGTTTTCAGAAAGGTAATGTCTGCAAGTGCTAAAATTGTAAGTAGCAGAGTAGTTTGATAGCAAGGTAATTTGTAACGAGCAAGTAACAATAGTAGTGAAAAAAGTGCAGCAAGGTAGCCCAGTCCTTTTGAGGCAAAGGACAGGCCAAAAGAATCTCTTATGATAAGCAAAGTGTTCTTGAGGGTACACAGGAATTTCATCTAGTCACTTTCATCATGTTGGCTGAATTCGTGTTCGTTACTTTGATAATTTTATATGTGGGTGGACCGGTGCTTAGGTGCTGTTATTACTTGAACAAACCTCCTACTTATTATTAACCCTCTCGCAAGCATCCGTAACTACGAGAAAAGCATTAAGAATAAATTCTAACCATAGCATTAAACTTTTGGATCCAATCGGTCCCTTACGGAATAACGCATAAACTGGGGTTTAAGCTTCTGTCACTCTCGCAACCCACCATCTAATAACTACTCCACAATGCATTCCCTTAGACCAAAATATGGTGAAGTGTCATGTAGTCGACGTTGATACATCTCCAACGTATCTATAATTTTTGATTGTTCCATGCTATTATATTACCCTTTTTGGATGTTTATGGGCTTTACTTTACACTTTTCTATCATTTTTAGGACTAACTACTATCTTTTTCCACACTTGTGCTTCAAAGTAGCACCATGTTCTTCATATAGAGAGTCTCATTTGTTGTCTCTTTCATATACTAGTGGGAATTTTTCATTATAGAACTTGGCTTGTATATTCCAACGATGGGCTTCCTCAAAATGCCCTATGTCTTCATCAGCAAGCAAGTTGGATGGACACCCACTTAGTTTCTTTGGTTGAGCTTTCATACATTTATAGCTCTAGTGTATCCGTTGCATGGCAATCCCTACTCCTCATGTTGACATCAATTGATGGGCAGCTCCATAGCCCATTGATTAGTCTCGTCAATATGAGACTTTATCCTTTTTATCTTCTCCACATACCCCCATCATCATATTCTATTCCACCCATAGTGCTATATCCATGGCTCACGCTCATGTATTGCGTGAAGGTTGAAAAAAGTTTGAGATTACTAAAGTATGAAACAATTGCTTGGCTCGTCATCGGGGTTGTGCATGATGAGAGCATTCTTGTGTAACGAAAATGAAACATGACCAAACTATATGATTTTGTAGGGATGAACTTTCCTTTGCCATGTTATTTTGAGAAGACATGATTGCTTAAGTTAGTATGCTTGAAGTATTATTATCCTTTTGTCAATATGAACTTTTATTTTGAATCATTTGGATCTGAACATTCATGCCACATTAAAGAGAAATACATTGAGAAATATGCTAGGTAGCATTCCACATCAATTTTTTTGTCTTTATCATTTACCTACTCGAGGACGAGCAAGAATTAAGCTTGGGGATGCTTGATATATCTCCAACGTATCTATAATTTTTTATTGTTCCATGCTATTATATTACCATTTTTGGATGTTTATGGGCTTTACTTTACACTTTTATATCATTTTTAGGATTAACCTACTAACCAGAGGCCCAGCCCGAATTGCTGTTTTTTGCCTATTTTAGTGTTTCGAAGAAAAGGAATATCAGATGGAGTCCAAACGGAATGAAACCTTCGGGATCGATCTTTTTGGAACAAACGTGATCCAGAGGACTTGGAGTGCAAGTCAAGAAATAAGCGAGGCGGCCACGAGGGTGCCCGGCGCGCCCCCTGGGGCTGGGCGCGCCCCCCACCCTCGTGGGCCCCTCGATTGTCCACCAGCGTACTCCTTCCTCCTATATATACCCATGTACCCTAAAAACATCAGGGGCGACCAAGAAAAATATTTCCACCACCATAACCTTCTATATCCGCAAGATCCCATCTTGGAGCCGTCGTCGGTGCTCCGCCGGAGGGGGAATCCACCACAGAGGGCCTCTACATCAACTCCAAGGCCTCTCCGATGAGTTGTGAGTAGTTTATCAGAGACCTTTGGGTCCATAGTTATTAGCTAGATGGTTTCTTCTCTCTATTTGATTCTCAATACAAAGTTCTCCTTCCTCTTCTTGGAGATCTATTCGATGTAACTCATTTTGCAGTGTGTTTGTCGAGATCCGATGAATTGTAGGTTTATGATCAAGTTTATCTATGAGAAATATTTGAATCTCCTCGGAATTCTTTTATGTGTGATTAAGTTATCTTTGCAAGTCTCTTCGAATTATTAGTTTGGTTTGGCCTACTAGATTGATCTTTCTTGCAATGGGAGAAGTGCTTAGCTTTGGGTTCAATCTTGCGGTGTCCTTTCCCAGTGATAGCAGGGGCAGCAAGGCACGTATTGTATTGTTGCCATTGAGGATAAAAAGATGGGGTTTATATCATATTGCATGAGTTTATCCCTCTACATCATGTCATCTTTCTTAAAGCATTACTCTGTTCTTCATGAACTTAATACTCTAGATGCATGCTGGATAGCGGTTGATGTGTGGAGTAATAGTAGTAGATGCAGAATCATTTCGGTCTACTTGTCACAGACGTGATGCCTATATACATGATCATGCCTAGATAATCTCATAATTATTCGCTTTTCTACCAATTGCTCGACAATAGTTTGTTCACCCACCATAATAATTATGCTATCTTGAGAGAAGCCACTAGTGAAACCTACGGCCCCCGGGTCTATCTCTTATCATATAAGATTTCAATCTACTTTTATTTGCATCTTTACTTTTCCAATCTAAATCATAAAATACCAAAAATATATTTATGTCATCATATTATCTCTATCGGATCTCACTTTTGCAAGTGGACTTGAAGGGATTGCCAACCCCTTTATTGCGTTGGTTGCGAGTTCTTGTTTGTTTGTGTAGGTGCGTGGGACTTGTGAGGAGCCTCCTACTGGATTGATACCTTGGTTCTCAAAAACTGAAGGAAATACTTATGCTACTGTGCTGTATCACCCTTTCCTCTTCAAGGAAAACCAATGCAAGCTCAAGACGTAGCAGACGTTCACATGACACCACTAAGAGAATGACAACATACATATCATCAAAATATCGAACACATATCAAGTTCACATGATTACCGGCAACATGATATCTCCCGTGACCTCAAGAACGGAAGTAAGTACTCACAAATGATAAGCATGCTCAAGATCAGAGGGGTATTAAATAGGATAATGGATCTGAACATATAATCTTCCACCAAATAAACCATATAGCGATCAACTACAAGATCTAATCAACACTACTAGTCACCCACAAGCACTAACCTATAATTTTGATACAAAGATTGAACAAAAGAGATGAACTAGGGTTTGAGAGGAGTTGGTGCTGTGAAGATGTTGACGAAGATAGCCCTCCCCAAGATGGGAGAGTTGTTGGTGATGATGATGACGATGATTTCCCACGTCGGGAGGGAAATTCCCCCCGCAGAATCGCTCCACCGGAGGGAAAAAGTGCTCATGCCCAAGTTCTGCCTCGAGGCGGTGGTGCTTCGTCCCGAAAGTCCTCTCCTCATTTTTGCTAGGTCAAAATGACTTATATACCATAATATGGGCATCGAAGGTGGGCTGAGGAGGGCAGCACCCACCAGGGCGCGCCTGGGCCTCCTAGCGCGCCCAGGTGGGTTGTGCCCACCTGGTGGCCCCCCTCTGGTACTTGTTGCTCCAATAATTCTTAAATATTCCATAAAAAATCCTCGGGTAGTTTTAGCTCATTTGGAGTTGTGCAGAATAGGTTGCTTGACGTAGCTTTTTCAGGTCCAGATTTCCAGCTGCCAAAATTCTCCCCCTTGGTGCATACCTTGCATATATGAGAGAAAATACATTAGAATTACTCCAAAAAGCATTATTATACAATAATACAACATAAATAATAGTAGGAAAACATGATGCAAAATGGACGTATCACGCACTAACAGTGCATGGTTGTGGATGAAAATTGACATATTTGTGCAACCCGAAGCGAAGCAATTATACCAAGCGGCAGTGTTTGTGGATATGGGCAATGTCAGATCCTCCTTCTTTTGGGAGGACCAATGGTTAGGTGGATTCAGAATTCATGAGCTAGCACCTACTCTGTATGCCAGGATCTGATCTCGTGCGTGTGCTGCAAGGATGGTGTTCGACGAGTTAAGTGGTTCTTGGCCGCTACATTTGGTGCTCGATCTACGACATGACGAGCTAGTGTATTACCTGTCTCTCTAGAATCTAAGTAATGTGGTGGACCTCAAGGAAGAAGCACAAAATGTGGTGAGTTGGGCCAGTGAACCTTCAGGCGAATATTTTGTCTATTTTGCCTGCCCCAGCAGGTTCGCTGGTTGGGAGCACGACTTGGGGGGCACTTTCACTTGGCAGTCACGAGCCCCACTTCGGTGCAAATTGCTCTCCTGGCTAGCACTCAAACATATGTTGGATCCCGAATCGCTTTGCCTCAAGAGGACTACCGCACCAGCCGGCTTGCCCGATGCGTGATCAGGCACCTGAGAGCATTGACCACCTGCTGATCTTGTGCCACTTTGCTCAATCGATTTGGTTCGAAGTACTGGCAGACCGAGTGGACACCCACATCAAAGCATGTTTTATTCGCGTGGTGCATGTCACTCTTTTTGATGCCAACAATACGCAAAGACCTGAACATGATCATGACACTGATTTTATGGTAGGTGAAACATCATAACAACGTGGTATTCGGTGGCACCTCTCCCTTGGTGCAAACAACTATTGCCAAGATCTTAGAGGAGGGCCAGGAATGTCAGGCTACAAGCAAATTTAGAGAGGACATGGCACTTTTCTTTCATCGGTTGTACACGCAGGCGATCGTGAGTAGTTGACTATGTAAACATGTTGTACTCATGGACCCCCCCTTCTATGAATGTATTATACACATGCTTACGCGTATTCCGGAACAAGCAAAAATTAAGTGAAGAGAAACCCAGAAGTAGCCCCGAATGAAATAATTTCATCCATTATTGAGGAAACTCAAGATTCCATTGTTTTCCGATAATAAGACTGCATTTGTTAAATTGAATTGCCCATGCTTTTTCTTCCATGTCCGGCCTAAGCATGGGGCGACCATTTTTTTGCGAGTTGAGCATGGGACGACCTACTCATGATTTGAATGACAATTCATTACTTTAGGTGAGATTTGACAAATCTTCAAAATGGTTGTGCTAAAAGCAATGAGAATAATCCTATAATATATAAAATATACATGTACTATATCATGAAAGTTCAATTCAAGAATCCAAAATAGAGAAAATATGCTATAAACAATGGGCAATTCGAAATTCACTATTCTCCAACTTTTTTCGATTTTGCTACTATAAGGGCATATTTATCCCTAAGTGGTTTTGGTGATTGATGACAATGCCTTTGAGGACTAATCGTGTGCTTTGAGCATTTCAGATATCTCATGTCTAGGCACTAGACGATTCGATGCCTCTCGGAGCCTATCGAAGACGACGGTTCTCTCCGTTTCTTTTTGGTGGATTTGAGTCGTAGTAAAGTCGTACTATTAAGAGGGGGTCCACCTCGGAAAGGTATGGGTGGAATCGACACGTACACATCCCCATATACACCCACAGCTTCCTTTCCCTTCCCTGGAGCTTCTCCATGTTTTCTGTGGTGTTTCAGCAGCTTGCCAGTGGTAGTACCGCTAGTGCCCACGGTAGTACCGCTTATGTGGTAGTACCGCTGGGTACTTCCGTGGCACTACCGCTTAGGGTTTCCCCAAGCGTGCAACGTTCTGTTGTCGATCTGTAATTCATGATAGTAGGGCGGTAGTAGCATGGTAGTACCGCTCCGGCGGTACTACAGCCTGTACTACCGTCTCCACTACCGCTTGGGGGGTCTTCCTCTATGCAAGGTTCTGTTCCCATGTTGCACTAAGCAGTAGTAGAGCGGCACTAGGATGGTAGTACTGCTTGATGAACCACACATATATGGGGTCAATTTTAGCCTTTTTGATAAGTAAGAGTGTCAAACCCAACGAGGAGCAGAAGGAAATGACAAGTGGTTTTCAGCAAGGTAATGTCTGCAAGTACTAAAATTGTAAGTAGCAGAGTAGTTTGATAGCAAGATAATTTGTAACGAGAAAGTAACGATAGTAGTAACAAAAGTGCAGCAAGGTAGCCCAATCCTTTTGAGGCAAAGGTCAGGCCAAAATGGTCTCTTATGATAAGCAAAGTGTTCTTGAGGGTACAAGGGAATTTCATCTAGTCACTTTCATCATGTTGGCTTAATTCGTGTTCACTATTTTGATAATTTGATATGTGGTTGGACCGGTGCTTAGGTGTTGTTCTTACTTGAACAAACCTCCTACTTATGATTAACCCTCTCGCAAGCATCCGCAACTATGAGAAAAGAATTAAGAATAAATTCTAACCATAACATTAAACTTTTGGATCCAATCGGTCCCTTACGTAATAGCGCATAAACTGGGGTTTAAGCTTCTGTCACTCTCACAACCCACCATCTAATAACTACTCCACAATGCATTCCCTTAGGCCCAAATGTGGTGAAGTGTCATGTAGTCGATGTTCACATGACACCACTAAGAGAATGACAACATACATATCATCAAAATATCGAACACATATCAAGTTCAGATGATTACTTGCAACATGATTTCTCCAGTGACCTCAAGAACGAAAGTAACTACTCACAATTGATATAACATGCTCAAGATCAGAGGGGTATTAAATAGCATAATGGGTCATAATCTTCCACCAAATAAACCATATAGTAATCAACTACAAGATGTAATCAACACTACTAGTCACCCACAAGCACCAATCTATAGTTCTGGTACCAAGGTTGAACACAAGAGATGAACTAGCGTTTGAGAGGAGTTGGTGCTATTGAAGATGTTGATAAAGATAGCCCTCCCCAAGATGGGAGAATTCTTTGTGATGATGATGACTATGATTTCCCTCTCCGGGAGGGAAGTTCCCCCGGCAGAATCGCTCCGCCGGAGGGTAAAAGTGCTCCTGCCCAAGTTCCACCTCGAGGCAGCAGCGCTTCATCCCGAAAGTCCTCTCCTCATTTTTTCTAGGTCAAAATGACTTATATACCAGAAGAGGGGCACCGGAGGTGGGCCAAGGAGGGAAGCACTCACCAGGGCGCGCCTGGACTTCCTGACGCGCCCAAGTGTGTTGTGCCCACCTGGTGGCCCCCTCTGGTACTTATTTTCTCCAATAATCCTTAAATATTGCATAAAAATTCCTCGAGAAGTTCAGCTCATTTGGAGTTGTGCAGAATATGTAGCTTGACGTAGCTTTTTTAGGTCCAGATTTCTAGCTGCCATAATTCTCCCCCTTTGTGCATACCTTGCATATTATGAGAGAAAAGACATTAGAATTACTCCAAAAAGCATTATTATACAATAAAACAACATAAATAACAGTAGGAAAACATGATGCAAAATGGAGTATCAACTCCCCCAAGCTTAGACCTCACTTGTCCTCAAGCGAAAACCGAAATCAAAAAACAAGTCCACATGCTTAGAGAGAGAGAGGTGTCGATAAAAACAAAAATACAGACATAGCAGCATCATGGAACTTATTATAACATCAACAAACTTTAACATAAAACTTTGATCATAGAACTTTTATCATAGACTTCTCATGAACAAGTGATAATTCATCATAGCATCGAAGTATAAAGCATAAACTCTATTAGAAACCAACAAACTATGTTCTCGGTCAACTTCGCAACTAAAATTCATCATCTTTTTAGGAAGGGTCACGTATCGGAGCCTTTAGGCAAGTCCACATACTCAACCATCCTTTAGTCTTCTCTAATTGCTAACACTCACCACGTACGCATGAGCAAAATATTTCAATCGGACACATAGAAAGATAGGGGCTTATAGTTTCGCCTCACAACGCACTCGCCTCAAGGGTGATGTCAACAATAATTACTCATGTTACCCATATTCAACTTGATATGTGTGCCCAGATTTTCCTCACCACATGATGCTTGCCAAAGGAGAAAAATAAAAGGAATAGAGAGAAAAACTTTGGCTCTTGCATGAAAGTAAATACATGAAAGTAAAAGACAGGCCCTTCACAGAGGGAAGCAGAGGTTGCCATGCACTTTTTATTTGTATGCTCAACCTCTTAGTGCAAGAGAATGTCACATTATATTGCCCCTTGTGATGGCAACCTTTATTATGCAGTCTGTCGCTTTTATTCTTCACCATCACAAGTTCGTACAACGCTCAATTTTCCCTTACACTAAATGATCTCACAGTTTTAGAAGCAATTTTTATTGCCCTTTTTGCACCCTTGACAACTTACTTGAAGGATCTTACTCAATCCATAGGTAGGTATGGTGGACTCTCAAACAAGATTTGAGTTTAAGGGTTTTGGATGCACAAGTAGTATCTCTACTTAGTGCGGAGTTTTTGGCTAGCAAAGATAGGGGAAAGCACCACATGTTGAAGGATCTATGACAATATAACTTCTATGTGAATATGAACATACACAAATCACTGAGTGTTTTCCTTGTCCAACGTCAACAATTTTTGTATATAATATTTTGATGGGTGCTCACAATCATAAAGGATTTCCATGATAGTATATTTATATCTGAATCTTCTCTTCCCTCATTAATTCTTTCATGAGTTTCATCATTGACCAATGCTATGTTTGTCAATCTACAATAAAATTTTCTACTTATACTTTTCCTCGTGTAATGTCATCACTTACCATAAGATTAGCATATGATCTTCTTCTTTTATTTCCTTCCTTTCTATTGGAACAAGAAAGTAAAGAAGGCAAAACTCAAACTAAACTTTCTTATAAATCTCACACACGATTACAAGGACTGGTCACTAAGAAAACTCTTGAAAAATAAAGGATCGAACTAAACTTTTATTCATCTAATAGCAAAAGATAACCATGGACCGAACTAAGAAGGTAAATGCAAAAGATAGTGGAGACGATACGATTTCGGGGCAACTCCCCCAAGCTTGGCGAAAGCCAAGGGGAGTGCCCATACCCGATACTCAGTTTTCTTTTGGTGGTGAAGAAGAAGGTGGTGGTGATGAAGTGGAAGCGATCCAGTCCGATACATCTCTGAGTGTATCTCTTAAGTTGTGAATCTCTCGAAGGGCTTGATGAAGTAGCTCAGTGTTCTTCTCCGGACCCCAAGAGGTTGTCCTTGCATCCCTTTCTCCTGGACGAGATATGTCCCAATTGGACGATATATGCACACAAGGAGTGTTTTCGAACCCATAATTATGAATCAAATTGTGAAAATTGTTTTGATGTAACCTATGTAGAGGCCTCCTTGTAGGGAGTTCTTCCTGATCTCTTGGGCCTTGTTGATTGTTTAGGGACCTCATGGCTTGATGGGGGTTAGGATGAGTGGAGATGCCAGCCAGAGTCCCTCTCTCGGAGGCTAGAGGGTGAATTCCGAATGAGTCCCCCTCATCTTCCTCCATAACGATCTCTTCTGATTCCTCTCCCCTGGATTCTACCCTAAGCAACCAAGATTCACCTTATTCGGTGTTGGAGGAGGGAGAAGACATGATGCCTGGCTCAACAAATCTGACAGAAAATAGCAAGAAAAGAAAACAGGCGATTTCTCCGTGATACGGAGGTCAACAGGTTCGGGAGGTATATACAGATTTTTTATCTTAGGGAACAAGCTGTGGGCACAACCCACTTGGGCGCACTAGGCATGCCTGGCGCGCCCTGGTCTATCATGCCCACCAGGGTCACTTTCCTGGAAGTTTCTTATTTTCCTAATTTTCTAAATATTCGAAAACTGACAAAAAATATTTTTGTAGATTTTTTGGAGTCCGTTTACTTATCG
Organism: Triticum dicoccoides; assembly: GCF_002162155.2. Taxonomy (NCBI): domain Eukaryota; kingdom Viridiplantae; phylum Streptophyta; class Magnoliopsida; order Poales; family Poaceae; genus Triticum; species Triticum dicoccoides. The sequence goes on from NC_041381.1 coordinate 432,029,345, forward strand.
TATCACGTACCTCCCTATTTTCATGATTCTGGAGTGTTCTGGAAGGTTTCCTTTATGTTTTCTTCTGGTGTCAAAGTTTGGATAATATTGCTTTCAACATTAATGGGCGTACCTAAGATATAGTGTTTTATTCGTTGCCCATTGACAACCTTCAGGTTAGTACCTTCGACATTATTTATTTTGATAGCTCCGGATCGATAGACCTCCTCAATGACATAGGGTCCTGCCCATTTGGAGAGGATTTTTCCTGCAAGGAATCTAAAACGAGAGTTGTACAAAAGAACATATTCTCCAACTTCGAACTCACGCTTTTGGATTCTTTTGTCATGCCATCTTTTAACTTTTTCTTTAAATAACTTTGCATTTTCATAGCACTACAAAAAATACACTTTCATGATGATACATGTTTGTCACAGTAGGTCGCATTTTCTGTCATGCATGTACATCCATGACAATTTTATGACAGAATCAAGATAGTCATACCTATGCTGTTGTAGAAGTGTTCCATGACATTACCAAAATTATCATGACGGAAGTGTCCACTTCCATGACGATAAATCGCGCGTCATAGAAGTGCTTTCATCAAGGGTGACTGACACGTGGCATCCATCGTAACGGCTCGCCGTTAAGCTATCGGGTCCGGTTTTGGATCCTATAACCCATTAACAGCCCCAACCAATGGGGATTTTCCACATGTAAAATCATCATTGGCTGGAGGAAACACGTGTCGGCTCACCGTTGGGACAGATGTCATCCACTAATTGGACCTAAGGCACCTATGATACGTCGACACGTGGCACGACCCAATAGAGGCCCATTCCTGTGAAAAGGCTAGTACGTTTGATTTGGTCAAAAGGTGGTGGGCTGACCCACGGGAAGCCTGTTAACGGCCTGTTCGCATATAGCTCATTTACAACCCACTAACCCAGGGCCCATTACAACCTATTCGAATTAGGCCCAGTAGCGTCATCTGGGCCGTCCAATATGATTCCAGCCCGTTTTAACTTTCGGCCCATGTATGGCCCATGACGTCTTTCGGCCCATATGAGGCCCTTTGTAACCCTTGGCCCATTAACGGCCCATGGTGAAACTGGCCCGTGATGAACAGTGTATCACTTTATACCCATTAATGGCCCATTATTCCATTGGGCCGTTTCCATGCCATGTAATCTTTCGACCTTCTTAGGGCCCGTTTATTCTAGGGCTCATTTCTAGCATTCGGTTACTTACAGTCCGTTACTGTAATTTTCTGCTTGTGGGCCAAATTCAGCTCGTGGTTACAGTCGGCCCGTTTGTGGCCCGTTAATACATTGGGTCATTTTCATAGCGTCATCAAATATGGCCGATTAACGATGGCCCGTTATGGTCGACCCATGAATGGACGATTCCAACTCTAGCCCGTTTACGGTCATAATGTGGTCTGTTATTGGCCCATGTTTGGCCAATCGATCATACGACCCATAGAAGGCCCATTGTGTCAACGGCCCATAGAAGTCCCATTGTGTCAACGGCCCGTAGAAGGCCCATTGTTTCTACTCCCCGTAGAAGGCCCATTGTTTCTACGGCTGGTAGAAGGCCCATTGTTTCTACGGCCCGTAGGAGTCCTAGTGTCACTACAGTAAATATGTAGCCCATGGTTATTGTTGGCTAGTTTGAAAAAATAGGTTATTGCGGCCATTAGCAAACCACAGAAAAATAATTGCACTCACTACAAGCAAACAAATAAACAAGCCAACAAGGAAATAAATAAGCAAGCAACTTACGCTAGGCTATCACGGCTATTACATATATTACATCCACTAAGCATCAAAGTTCGCCACCAGTGCAAATATAGGGAACAAAGCAACATATCATATAAACTGGTTGTCAAAGTTGGCCACCAGTGCAAATAAATGCCGCAGCAAAACAAGTCCAGAACTAAAACCACTTCAGAAGATCTCAAGAAACAATATCCTGGGTACCCATAATGCTGTCAAGATGCTTAGCAAGCCTATTAACTTTCTCTTGTTTGCTTCTTAAATCCTCCAGCGCTTGTTGTTGCACCAGAAAGTATGCATCTGAATTCGGCAAGGACTTCCTCAGTCCTTCAGCTTCCTGTCGCAGCACATCTGATCGATGTCTTTCAACTTGAAGTTGAGACTCAAGAAGACAAACTGATTCAGGCAGCGAGTTCGAAGAGCTTGTGCCAGCAGTAGTGGCCAGTAACTCGAACACTACATCAAGACAGGACTTTTGGGTTCTCTCACTGTCGTCAAGATAGTTTTTATCAGCTTTCTTGGAGACCAGCAGGGATGTCTCACTATCTTGAACCGTATCTGCATTACTTCCTTTACCATTGCATAATGGGATACTGTTCTCCAATATTTTGTCTGCATTCTAAAGGAGAAACAAGTAGACACATCATAGGTTTACCATGTTGTATGTGAAACTCATTTTGGTAAATCAGTTTAGTAGTAAAGTGGACAGGATAACAGCATGAAACAAACATATATATATATATATACCATGGTCACTTATCATTCTAGTTTTTGTTGCCAAATCAAGATAGAGACACAGTTCAAATGATATTTGTTCAAGACAAAGCAGAATAGACAGAATATAAGTGTGGGAAACTACAGAGCAATAACAACACTTGTAATGTGCATGACATGAGAACATAACTGTTTATTCAATTGAAACTGAAATCAACATAGAGCAAGTTACAATAGCAAATCAGTTAAAGAAACAAGTTTAAAACATACCTGTTGCGCCATTGGAGTTTCAATTCCATCCTTTAGATTTGAAAATAGTTGGTATGAGTAAATACAGTGATGCAAGAGCAAAGGAGTACAAACCATAGCTACAAAACCTGACCTAAGAACAATTCTTCTTCTCCTTTAAGCGTTGAGTTGGGATTTGGAGTGGTGATCCTCCTGCTTTGGGCACTGCAGTTCCCTTACTAACTGCTCGTGATTGGCTGCTCTGTGGTGGAGACGGTGTTGTGTCAACTGGAACTGGGTTACTATCTGCTAGGATTGGGGTTAGAAGGGGTGTAGCTGGTTCTCAGTCCAACTGGGTAGGGGTACAATCTGCGAGAGTCTGGGTTATGTGTGGTGGGGATGGTTCTTGGGCAAGTACAACCGTGGTTCTACCTGCATCAACTGGTAGCACTATCTTTTCTGAAGACAGTGTTGTTACTTCCTTAGATACTGCCATCACCCTCTCCAATTCAAATGGCTGATAAACAAGAAAAGTAATTGAAAGTACACACATTGTATGATAGACAGGTGCGCTGATAGTGGGGAATAAAAGTGGGCATGAAATAATTCACATTTATGTTGTCTAACCAAACAGGATAGCATGACACAATTTCACATATATGATGGCTAACTAAACAAGATAGCATGATACAATTTCACATTATGATGGCTAACTAAAAGAGATGGAAAGACATAGTTCAAAATATGATGACTATGTAAACAGGATGACATGACATAACTATATAATGTGTTTATTAAATAGGTTGGCATGCCACAATTCACATACATGCCGCCTATGGAAACATGATAGCATGATATAATTCACGGATAGAATGACATAATTCAAAATATGATGACTGTAAACACTAAACAGGATGAGATGATATAACTATATGATGTCTTTATTAAATGGGTTGCCATGCCATAATTCAGATAGATGTTGTGTATGTAAACATGATGGCATGATATAATTCAAATATATGATTTATATAGTAAGCAAGTAAGCAGATGGCAATCCATATATGATGTAAAAACTAAGCAATGCAAGGCAACATGCATGACATGGGTAATATAACCCTGCCAAGTTGAGCATAGACCTCAGGGGGGAAATAGGACTGGTCATCAGTCTCTGAATCCTCCTCTGAGGAGCTCTTTGTAACCAACAAGATGTCTGCTTCAGCAGGTAGCATTGTCTGCTCTGAATACCTTGCTTTCACTACAGATACGTCCATCACCGCTTCAAATGGCTAGTGCACAGGAAGAGTAGTTGAATGTTCAAACGTTGTCAACAAATGGAACATGTAATACAAAAAAAATGATAGCATGATATAATTCACATACATGATGATTGGCTAAACAGCATGGCATTGCATAATTCACATATATAATGCCTTTGCAACAAGATAGCATTGCATAATTCACATATATAATGTCTTGCAACAAGATGGCAATGCATAATTGACATATATGGTAATTAGACACTAAACAGGTGGCATTCACACAAAGCATGTCTAAACTAATCAAATGACATAGCAATGCAAGACACCATACGCATGATATGAGCAACATAACCCTACCAAGTTAGAGCACACACCTCGAGGGGGGGGGCGTAATAGGAGTGGTCATCTGTCTCTGAATCCTCCTCTGAGGAGCTATTTGTAACCAGCGAGATATGTGCTTCATCAGATAGCATAGTCTGCTCTGAAGACCTTGTTTTCACTCCAGAATTTTCCATCACCGTGTCAAATGGCCGATGCATAGGAAGAGTAGTTGAATGTACTAACATTGTTGCCAAATGTAATACGTAACAAAAAAAAGGATGGCCTGATATAATTCACATATAAGATGACTGGCTAAGCAGGATGGCATTGCAAAATTAACATATATGATGCCTGGCTAAACAAGATGGCGTTGCATAATTCACATAAACAATGAATAAACTAAACAGATGGCATTCACACAAAGCATGTCTAAACTAAGCAGATGACATATTTGATGTATAAAGTAAGCAATGCAAGGCACCATATGCAAGATATAACCAACATCAGCATGCCAAGTTAGAGCGAAGACCTCAGGGGGTAAATAGGAGTGGTCTTATCCTTCTGAATCCCCCTTAGAACAGATATCTTCCTCTCAATTACAATCCGAAATGGGTGGAGGGGGGGCTGGCTTTGCGCCTACCATGAAGCGACATCTGCATGAATTTTTTTTGCTATGCAAGGCTCGTCTCTTTTGATCTACATGTTCAGTTCCATTGTGTACAATAACTGACATGCATAGGAATAAAACATAGTGAGATTATGTAAGGAGTACATGTAGAAATCCATAGTGATGGTAGCAACCTGTGGATAGACCCAAAACCAATGGTAGCAGGCATATAATGGCTCCAATTAAAAAATACAGATAATGGCTTCTTTACTGTTTGTTTCCCACCCAACATGAAACTCATAGTAGACACCAGAGATTAACCAGATAGTAGATAGATACTATTGATTGCGGCCCTGATATGTACCCCACAACCATTTAAAAACTCAAGTTTGACCATTAGTTTGGAGCTGACTCAGAGTCTAATCGGTGAACAGGACGATAAAGTAGAATGCAATATTAAGCGATGCATAACGTAAGCAGACATGAAAGAGTGCGACCTCTCTTGCGGACCCGTGTAGTCCTCGAGGTCATCTTCTCGGTTGATGATGGTAATGCAGTTTTCATGGCTGCCGATAGCAGGGAAGAAGATCTGAGGCGGTGAAAGACAGTCTGGAGGCCGGATCCCTGCTATGCCGGACCCTTCTGTCGTTGGAGTAGCTGAGCTGGGGTGGACGATGGTGCAGCAGGAGCAGGACAAACCACGCAAGGTTTTCTTTGACAATTATCTGTAAGAGAAGTAATTCTGTAAGGGCTCGTTTGAATTGGAGGATTCTAACAACGCAGGGATAGGAATACACAGTAATAGGATAGGAATGCACGTGCAAAATAGAGAATTTAAAAACACATGATTTCTACCAATCTAGGGTGTTTGGTTCACAAGAATTGGAAGATCACGGGATGCAAAGAAGCATGGTGAGATTAAGTCAAACCATAAGAAAATGTATGGTTATAATGCTATTATGCTACTATCTCTTAGTCTTGTGCTTCATGAATAGGAATTTGAAAAGGAGGACAAGTGGATATTAAAATTCCTACGGTTTCTCTTGCAAGGAGACACTAAAGGAACAAATCCTACAGTTTTCCTTTGCTCCATTCCTTTGAACCAAATGCATGAATAGTAGTACCATAGGAAACTTTCCAATTCCTATGTTTTCCCTTCACTTTTCCTTTCAAGCACTGGCGATTCTAGTAGGCAGGCTTGAGCAAGGAAAAGCCTACACTCAAAAAATGTTTTTGTGCTACTTCTACTACTTTGGACCCAGGCCATTGCCCTACTAGCTCAACTCCCAGTCCCATCGACAAATGCACAACTCAAACGGGCAGAGATAAATAATGATGGCGTTCAAGAGAGTCCATCATGGATAGCTAAGTTGCCTAGTACCTTACTGCTTGTCATATAAAGGAGAAACTAATCGCATTTCACGTTACTGCGTGTGTTCCGTGGACAATATATATAACATGTAGAGTAAAAAAGAGATGCAACAAGTGTACAACCTCTTTGGCGAAGCCATGTCGATCTCAGCGTGATTGGGTTGGTCGGTGAGGATAGTCCGGCTGACTTGGCTATTGGAGGAGGGGAAGAAGATCTTAGGCATCTTGAGATGGAGCCCGGGGTACTGCTCTGCTATGATGGAGGGTTTCATCGTTGGATCAGCTCCAGTGAGGTGTATGACACCCAGGCCGAAACAAGATAGGAGAGACAATGTTAACCTGAGTGGAATTCTGTAACAGAATGGTTTTTTGCCCCTTCTTTTTCTTTTGATTTTCTAAGGTTTTTGCCTGAGTTTCCTGTTTCCGTGGCTTTGTGGTCTGGAAACTGAAGAAGGTGATTTCTTCTTCCCTTCCAGAGTGGTTTGTAATCCCCTATTGTCGGTGTACTAGAGTAGGGGTACCCTAGTATCCCAAACTTGTGCACGGGCAGTTGCAGCGCCCCGCGGCAAGGCTTGCCGGGTGACTGCCAAGGTCCTCCGTGGTTCCTTTGGGGCCATTCAAGAACAAAGTATTCAAGCCAAGGAGACAAGGCCCCGGCAAGAGGAGCTTGCCGGGAAGGCCAACCAAGGCATCTCAAGGAACTTGCCGCGACGCGCCATGCGTCCCGGCAAGGCCCGGTGAGCGACAAGCTTCCGGACGCGACAAGACAACGACCGCGGCAAGGCGCTTGCCGCGGCAAGCGACCACTCTGTGCCCACGCTCCAGCGCATCCACCAACGTGTCGCCCTGGGGCCTTTCCAGGCGCGCGTGGCGAGAGGCTGTGCAGCCAGCGGTGCGTGGTGGCAAGCGACGCTGACAAGATAGCCATCGTGGCAAGTGGTGGCGTCCCTGACGGTCCCTTTTTGCACTATTTGGGCGACGTAGACGGGCATTTAATGCCTTTGTCCCCTGTCGTCAGGGTTAGGTAGGATACACTGTACAATTAGCTGTACCAACCACCCCTCCTTTTCCATTTTTACCCTTGCCTACGTTGCCACCTGTCGGTGACCCCTTGAGCATATAAAAGGAGGCCCATGCGCAACGTAGAAGGGGGGTTCGGAAACCAGAGAACACTCACGCTCGGTCTCCTTAGCAGCCTGTGTGTACTGTAGCACTCAACGCTCCAGAGTAAGAGCTCAATACAATTAGACAAGCAGCAGTAGGAGTATTATCTCTCCGAAGAGCTCCGAAGCTGGGTAAACTGCTCGTGTGCTTCGCCTCGATCCGCTCTTCATGCGATCTCCGCCCCCTGCCGAACCAAAAGGGGCTCGGTCCGTCAGTCCCCATAGGTGTACGTGGATCAGCTTCCCCGACATCTTTGGCGCGCCAGGTAGGCGGCGTCGAGGTTGTGTGAACCTGATCCGGCATTCACACAAGCCAGATCTTCATCTTCTTCATCGACATGCCACCGAAGAAGAAGACTTCGGCGGTAGATGCTCCGTCCGCGTCGATCCCACCACCACTGGAGCAGGCGAGCGGTGGGGTAGACGCTGGCGGAAGAATGAGCATCGACGAGGGAGCCCACGATGCTGCCAGGTCCAAGGACAAGGCTGCGCAGACCTTGGTGTCCGTACATCCGCCGCGCCCATCTCAGGAGGCACAGGACCGACAACGTCATGGTATTCGCAGTGCCATACGCTTGTTGGACCAAGATCAAGCTGGTGGATCTCGGGGTGCTCAAGACCAGCATGCACGCCAACGTGCTGGCACGAGCGAGACATGGTCGCCTGGACGGGATACTGCTCCTTCTAACATAGTTAGAAGTCCGAGCATATCCCGCTCCTCGCACCGTTCGCCACTGCCGCCCACCACTCCAGCAGAAGCTTTGGCGCGAGCTCAACTGCTCCTGGATTACCCTCCAACGGCAGACAAGATCGATGGATGGAGGGCCACCATTCAGAGTCTCATCGGCTTCACCAACGGCGACACTCCGCGGCGGCCGAGTACGTCACTTCCACGGCAAGACTGCCAGGCAAGAGCCGATGGCGACGAAACCGGTGGGGGTGCAACCACCATGCACTCTCCACCCCGAAGGCCAAGATCGCCGACTTGCCGGATCCACCTCGACAACGACTCCACTGCATCATCAGATCCACGAGCTCATCGCGATCAGTGCCAAGTTCTTCACGAATGACAGCAAGAAGACGCTCGAACTCGCATCAAGCGCCGAAGAGAAGCGCGACGTCAATCCGACCAGCGCGCTGGGCCCTCTGTCGACATGCATGCACCAAGGGAACCAGGCGACCTGCCGTACGCGGTAGGTTGCCCTGCATTCACTCGTGAGCTGCGGCAAGTTCGGTGGCCCAGCACGAAGAATTTCAAGCCAGATGTACCAGAGAAGTATGACGGCAAGTCGCCTCCGTCGGAGTTCCTCAGCATCTACACCATCGCGGTGCAAGCTGCCGGGGGGCGAGACGACAAGATCATGGCCAACTACTTCCTGCTGGTGCTCAAGCCCAATGTCAGATCCTGGCTCATGCACTTGCCGGACAACTCCATATCCTCTTGGCAGACCTATGCCATCAGTTTGTCGGCGCCTTTACAGGCGGCCACAAGCCTCATGGCCAAGAGAGCGACCTTCATCTGCTTGCTCAGAAGGAAGGAGAGCCCCTGCGCAAGTACATTCAGAGATTCAGCCGCGTGCAGCACAACATCCCAGATGTCCACCCTGCCGCGGTAGTCAGCGCGTTCCATCAGAATGTGCGAAACCGCAGGATGCGGGAGGAGATGGCGATGTGCAAGATCAGGGACGTCAGTGAGCTATATGCCCTGGCCGACAAGTGTGCACGTGCTGAGGAAGGGAGGAAACTCCCCGGAGAAGAGACAGGAGCAGGAGGATCTGATAGTGAGGAGACTGCCCCGGCAAAGAGAAACCGGCGGCGGAACAACAGGAAGAAGAAAGGAAAAGATGTGCTAGTCGTTGAGCAGTCCGGCGACGGAGGTGGCGCCAAGAAAACCAAAGCTGGTAGCTCCGGCAAGGAGATTGTCGTGGGCACCAACTACCAGGCTGTGGCGGTCGCCGACAAGCAGGACGGCACCGACAAGCAGTACTGCAAGATCCACCGCACCAAGGGCCATGACCTCCAGAGCTGCAAGAAGGTCGAGCAGCTTGTCGAGCAGCAAAAGGATGAATACGAACGACGTGACAAGGAAGGCCCAGGAAGGTGCTGGAGGATCCGGCAAGAAACACCCCGGCCGAGGAGGACGCCGCGGCAAGGCCAAGCAGCGGCAAGGAGACAGACCTCCCCGCGGCCGCGACAAGGATGAAGATGACGACGATGATGAAGATATGGATGATGACGAGACCGATGAGCAGGAGTTTTAGAAAGCCACAGAGGTCCTGTGCGTTGAGGGCGGTGCTTCTCTGCATACTTCACACCGCCAGCTCAAGCAGTGTGTGCAGGAAGTCAATGCGGCAGAACCACCCATCGAGTCACGCAGGCCTCTGAAATGGTCCAGCACGCCTATCATCTTTGATATTGAGGACCACCCTGATCGCATAACTGCGGTCGGGTGCTTGCCGATGTTGGTGTCACCAACTATCCGCAACCTCAAGGTCACTAAGATGCTAGTTGACGGCGGGGCCGGTTTGAACTTGATCTCCTCCGTGGTACTCCAGAAACTCCAGATCCCTGATAGCGAGCTCGAAGAGACCGGCACATTCCAAGGAATCAACCCGAGAAGGAGCAAGCCAAAGGGAAAGATCACGTTGCCGGTAACATTTGGCAGCGAGTTGAACTTCAGGACTGAGAGGGTCACTTTTGACGTCGCTGACTTTCCATTGCCTTACAATGGGATACTCGGCCGTCCAGCACTCGCCAAATTCATGGAAGCCTCTCACTATGCATACAACATGCTGAAGATGCCAGGCCCGATAAGTGTCATCTCTGTCCCTAGCGACAAGAAGGATGCTCTTATCTGCGCCGACAAGATCTACCGGGAAGCAGCAGCCGCAACAGATCACAAGTCACTTGCCGTTGAAGCTCCCGGGGCGAAGAAGAAGACCAAGTCCGGCAAGAGTTCTGATGCCCACTCCGGCAAGCGCACCTCTTCGGAGTGCTGCACTACCGTCGAGGACGCACCATCGAGCTCCACCGGCAAGTATAAGAAGACAATGGCAGCTCTACCGGAGACCAAGAAGGTGTCCACCAAGGAGGACGACACTGGTGGTACCTTCACCATCAGTGCCACTCTCGACCCTAAATAGGAAAGCGCGCTCGTTGCTTTCCTGCGGGCGAACGTCGACGTATTTGCGTGGCAACCGTCTGACATCCCCGGTGTTCCCAGGAAAGTAATCGAGCACCATCTTGCCGTCTGTCCTCATGCGCGGCCCGTCAAGCAGAAAGTCAGGAAACAAGCAGTGGAGTGCCAAGAATTCATCGCAGAAGAAATCAAGAAATTGGAAGCAGCAGGCCTCGTCAGAGGAGTGCTCCATCCTACGTTGTTGGCCAACCCTGTAGTCGTGCGCAAGGCAAACGGGAAATGGAGGATTTGTATCGATTTTACCGATGTTAATAAAGCTTGCCCCAAAGACCCATTTCCCTTTCCGCGCATCGACCAGATTGTTGACTCCATGGCCGGATGTGACTTGCTTTCATTTCTTGATGCATACTCAGGATAGCATCAGATCTTCATGGCAGAAGAGGATGAGGAGAAGACCGCATTCATCACCCCATGTGGCACATACTGTTTCATACGGATGCCTTTCGGTTTAAAGAATGCTGGTTCAACATTTGCAAGGGTTGTCCACGACACTTTTGAGCCGCAAATACACAGAAATGTGGAAGCCTACATGGACGACATAGTGGTCAAGAGCAAGGACAAGGCGACTCTGATTCAAGATTTAGACGAAACCTTTGCAAATCTGCGCAAGATCAACCTCAAGCTTAACCCCGAGAAGTGTGTGTTTGGAGTCCCCTCCGGCAAGCTTCTCGGGTTCTTCGTGTCTCAGCGGGGAATTGAAGCCAATCCCGACAAGATCAAGGCCATTGAGCAGATTGAAGCACCAAAGCGCGTCAAGGATGTACGAAGACTTGCCGGTTGCGTGGCTGCTCTCAGTAGGTTTATCTCTAGATCTGCTGAGCACGCCCTGCCGTTTTTCAAAATATTGAAAAAGGCAGGTCCAATGAAATGGACTCCGGAAGCGGAGGCTACGCTGCAGGACTTAAAGAGATACCTGTCCTCCACTCCAACACTTGTCGCACCTAAGCCACAAGAGAAGTTGCTGCTGTATATAGCGGCAACCAATCAAGTGGTTAGTGCTGCGTTAGTAGCGGAGAGGGAGGCAGATGATGAGCTAGCAACCGCGGCAGATGCATCCAGCGACAAGCAGGGGACTTCACCGACAAGCTCTGGTCCCGACAAAGATGGATCTGCACAGGCGCGTGAGAAGATGCAGAAAAGAATGGTGCAGCGCCCAGTTTACTTTGTCAGTTCCCTTCTGCAGGGGGCTAGGTCAAGGTACTCTAGTGTGCAGAAACTGCTTTTCGGCCTTCTCATGGCCTCGAGAAAGCTGCGCCATTACTTCCAAGCACATGAAATCACAGTCGTCACTCGTTTTCCGCTGAAGAGGATACTGCAAAATCCAGAAGCAACTGGCAGGATTGTCGAGTGGGCACTGGAACTATCAAGCTTTCGCCTCAAGTTTGAGAGCACTTCAACTATCCAAAGCAGAGCGTTGGCAGAGTTCATAGCAGAGTGGACGCCGACATAAGATGAAGAAGTTCCAGAAACGAGCATCCCCATCAAGGAAGCAAGCAAAGAGTGGCTGATGTACTTTGATGGTGCCTTCTCGCTGCAAGGCGCCGGTGCGGGCGTGCTACTTGTCGCACCCACCGGAGAGCACCTCAAGTACGTAGTCTAGATGCACTTTCCCAAGGAGCAAGCAACGAACAATACTGCAGAGTATAAAGGTTTGCTTGCCGGTCTCAGGATCGCAGCAGACCTTGGGATCAAGAAGCTCATTGTCAGGGGTGACTCACAACTTGTCGTCCACCAAGTGAACAAGAATTATCAGAGTCCGTTGATGGAAGCCTACGTTGATGAAGTGAGAAAGCTAGAAGAGCACTTTGACGGCCTACAGATGGAACATGTTCCAAGAGCTCAGAACGACATTGCCGATGGCCTGTCAAAGTGCTCCGCACTTAAGTTACCTGTGGAACCAGGGATCTTTGTGCTCAAGCTGACTCAACCGTCTGTAATGCCATCAATTGGACAGAGCAAGAAGAGGAAGTTGATTTCTGGTGACTATTTTCCGGCAGAGCTCCCCGAAGCCGCCGCCAAGAAGGTCCCCAAGATCAACACCAAGGGTGCTGAGGAGCAGTCTGCTCCGGCAAGCCTTAGGGTTTGTTCCGTAGTAGCAGACGCTCCCGACAAGTTTTGCTCCGACAAGCTTGCCGGGGAACATCAAGCTCCGGCTGAGCCGCAGCTTCTCGCCGTAGAAGCAGATGTTCCCACAGCAGCAGATGTGCCTTTAGTCCTTGTTGTCGAGCCGCAAGCTCCAGCATGGGCACAGCAGATAGTCCTTTTCCTTCAGACAGGAGAACTTCCCGAAGAGCAAGAAGAAGCGGAAAGAGTAGCCCGGCAGTCAAGTATGTACCAGTTTGTCGACAACACACTGTACAGAAGAAGACTCAACGGTGTGAAATTGAAGTGTATTCACCGGGAAGACGGACAAAAGCTGTTGGCAGAGATACATGGAGGCATATGTGGTCACCACATTGGCACAAGAGCACTTGCCGGCAAAGCGTTCCGGCAAGGTTTCTTTTGGCCGACAGCCCTCCAGGATGCAACTGCACAAGTAACCAAGTGTGAAGCGTGCCAGTTCCATTCCAAGCAGATACACTAGCCAGCTCAAGCTATCAGACGATCCCTTTATCCTGGCCATTTTCGGTCTGGGGGATTGATATCCTCAGCCCTTTTCCCCGAGCTGTCCGGGGCTTTGAGTACTTGTACGTCGCAATCGACAAGTTCACAAAGTGGCCAGAAGTGGAACCAGTGAGGAAGGTGACAACACAGTCAGCAGTCAAGTTCTTCAGGTCGATTGTTTGCCGTTTCGGGATCCCTAACAGGATCATCACCGACAACAACACACAATTCACGAGCCGCACCTTCATGCAGTACATCCAAGATCTTGGCGCCAAGGTCTGCTTCGCTTCTGTTGCTCATCCGAAAAGCAACGGTCAAGCGGAGAGGGCAAATGCTGAAGTGCTGCGCGGGCTCAAGACCAGGACTTTCGACAGGCTGCACAGGTGCGGAAAGAACTGGATTGAGGAGCTGCCGGTGGTTCTTTGGTCGATCAGGACGACGCCAAATCGAGCCACTGGCCAGACACCTTTCGCTCTAGTCTATGGAGCAGAGGCAGTTCTCCCCACGGAACTCGTATACGGGTCACCTCGAGTGCTCTCTAATGATGAGCTTGAGCAAGAGCAGCTGCGACAAGATGACGTGCTGCTCCTTGAGGAGGACCGTCTTCAGGCTGCTGTACGAGCTGCTCGATACCAGCAAACTTTGCGCCGCTACCATAGCCGCAAAGTTAATGCCAGAAGTCTCGAGGAAGGCGACCTTGTTCTTCGGCGTGTTCAGTCCGCCAAGAATTCCAACAAGTTGACGCCGAAGTGGGAAGGCCCTTACTGGGTGAAACGAGTCACTAGGCCTGGCGCTGTCCGCCTTGAGACCAAAGATGGCATTCCGGTGAGCAACTCCTGGAACATTGAGCATCTTCGTAAGTTTTACCCGTAAGGCGCGGTTGCCACCTTTTGTACAAGTCTTGCCGATGTTTCATGTAATCCTTTGTACAAAGCCGGGCGCAGAACCCGTGCATAAGTAAAGCTCATATGCTACGCACATCTTGTCAATTTCATGCTTTCTACTATCTTTGCATGCGTTATCTGACACTTTGTGCAGCGCCTACCCCCGGTAAGCAATAACGAGCCGTAAAGCTCCACATCTTTATTTTCTCTTCTTTCTTTTTCTCAAAAAGGAAAGGAAGGTTCCCTCGCACACAAGTTTGCCGGGGGGAAAGGAGAAGATAATGGTGTGGACCAGGCATTGTTCAAGGAAGTTTCGCCTTACCGGAAAGCAAACGACAGAAAAGCTAAGTTGCCAAAGTTTGAGCAATCAGTTTTAAATTTTTAAGTTATCTTCCTCGAACGACCGTACTTTGTATGGAAAACCTGTGCACAGAGGAACCAACTCGTGGCTAGTTGCGCCCTTACTTTGTTTCGAGTTTGCTCAACAACTTAAGTGAGCTGCGACTAGTTGCGACAAGGTTTCTTGTCGGAAGCGGCACCGCCAGCAGGCTGCTGATGTCCCGCACTCAGCGCTCGCGGCTAAGGTGCCTGCGCCGACAAGTTCCCTAAAAGCGTAGGGCAAAAACATACAAAGGAAGGAATCAAGTAAAGGAAATAACACAGCAATCTCTACCCAAAATAGAGTTATATTACAAGATAGCTTGTCGCAGCTCTAACATATTGTTCTTATAACATGACTAGCAGCAACAAGAAAAAGAGAAAACGGGCGGCCTAATCTACGCGATCGCCCTCGACCCTCTTGATCTCGCTCACCTTGTCCACAATGGGTGCGACAAGGGCCTTGAGCGCCTCCAGATCAGCATCCGGCGGCAGGGACCTAAGGACGTTGGTGAGGTTGAGGCCTGGGTTGCAGAAGGCCACCTTCACCAGCACCTTTTGAAGAACTCCCGCGCAGATCTTGCGCGACTCGTCGGCCAGCTGCTTTGGGATCTTCTCCCGGAGTCGCTGGAGGGCCGTCGCCACGCCTTTGAAGAACAAGCTGAGCTTGGCGCTAGGTTGGAGGTGCTCATCGGAGGAGTACCCGAGATCCTCCATCCCCAGCTGCGCCAGCTCCCCGTTGATGGCTGCGGCAACATCCATAAGACCCTCCGTCCAGTGCTCCACATTCTCCCTGAAAGTGTCCTGGGCGGCGGCAGCACTCGCCATCAGCGCCTCGTCGGCCTTGATCTTCTCTGTCAAGGCCACCTCCCGCTCCCTAGCGCTGCCCAGCGTCTGAGTCAAAGTAGCCATCTTCATCTCAAGATCCGCGTTGGAGTCCTTGGCGGCGCTAAGCTCTTTGCTCCTCTTAGCGAGACGACCCTACAGCTCACCATGAGCGGCGGCGTCCTTCTCGCACTCACGCTTGAGCGCAGCAAGCTCCTTGCTGCTCGTCTTGAGATCAGCCTCCAGCTGCGCCATCTTCGTCTCCAGCTCCTTCTTGGCGGCCTCGGCAGCTGCGGCAGCATCCTTTGCTTCCTTGAGAGCCCCGCCAATTGCTTGCTCGCGCGCGGCAAGCTCCTCCTCGTGGCTGTCAAGATTGACCTTGCGCTGCGCCAACTCGCCTTCCTGCGCAGACAGCTTCTCGGCAGCAAGCCGTTGTTGCTCTTTAATTTCAGCCTTCTCGAGGAGGAAGGCTTTCCGCTCCTCGGCGAATTGCTCCCGCTCCTCTGCCAGGGACCGGAGAGCTTCCTTCCTGAGACCCCGAGCTCCTCCGCGCGCTTCGCGATGTCCACTCCCGCCTTCGCGACAAGCGCTTCTCGGGATGCCAGCTTGGCCTGTCGGGCGCGGTAAAGCGACAGCAGCTTCCGCAGCAGCCGCTCCTCCTCAGGCTCGTCGCTGCTGCTGCTTGGCGCGTCGACCAGCGTCAGCCCAGCGGAGGCGAGCACCTCTCCTTCCAAAATCTCTCCTTCGACCGGCGCCCTGGAGCTTGACGCCCAGGGGAGCTTGATGAAGATACCGTCGCCGGCCTTCAAATAGGCGCCGGGCTGGGGCTCTTCGGAGCCTAGCGCTGCAGCAGCGGCGGAGGGATCGGCGATCGGCGCAGCGCCTAGCGCTCCTGCGGCCTCGGGGCCGTCAGTGCGATCGCCGGATCCCTCGCCAGCTTCTGCGGCGGCAGCCTTGGCGGCCTCTTCGCCGACGGGATCATCAGCGCCGGCTTCTCCTTCGGTGGCAACGGCGTCGTCGGTGTTGCTGCGCGCATTCTCCTTGCCGGCGACCTCGGTTTCCATCGGCTCCGTGGCAGATGGATCTGACGAAAGGAAAAAGGAGAAAAGTCAAGCAAATATCCAAAAAGAAAATCAGAAGAAGAAGAACCAAAGGGAAGTTTTCAAGCAAGTGGCTTACCTGTAATAGGACCTGCAGTCGTGGTCTCAACCACCGAAGGGTCGCTGGTGCTGTCCCTTGCCGGAGAAATGTCCCTTGTCGGAGAATTCTCCCTTGCGGAGAACGCTCCCTTGCCGGGGAATCCTCCCTTGGCGGTGTAGTCGAAGCAGATGGCATTTCGGGAGCGGCTTCCGGGCCCTCCTGGTGAGGCTGCTCTGCTCCTACACAAACCAACAGTCAGATATCAGCAAAGAAAGAGCAACCACGCGCGCCTGACAGCAGGAAGTAAAACTATATACTCACGCCGGGGGCTGCGCTGGTGGCTGCTTTGGGGAAAAGTTGCCGGGTCCGGCAAGATGGTCTCGGACACGCCCTCTGCCGTCGCGGTGGGTTCGTCCTCGATGATAATCACCGGGACCTTGGCTCTCTTCGCCGCTCTCTGGGCCAGGGTCCTGAAAAGGAATGGGTTCGGAGTAAAGCAAATCAGATACAAGACAAAACAGCAAGAATTGAAGAACTACAAACACGGCAAAGAATCTTACTCATCTTCTTCCTCGTCGGAGCTGAGCGCGGAGAGATCAAAGTCCGGCTCGCCTCCGGTGCGACGAGGCGGAGGAGTAGTTTCCCTTGTCCGCTTGGCAGGAGCAGTAGCGGTGGGCCGGGAAGACCCCGCTCTAGTTGCCGCAGTGGCGTGAGGCGCTCCCGCGGCAACAGTGCTTGCCGCGGTAGAGCGTGTCGCGCGGCACGGCGGCTGTTGACTTGTCTGCCGCCCCGCTACGTCCACGGCCTTGCGGAGATGCCTTCTTGGTGGAGCTGGGGGCTCCGCTTGCGGCAAGTTGTCTGAAGGTTCAGGTCCGCCAAGCTCTCCCTCACCGGGCTCGCTCGACTCATCTTCGGGCCCGGCAAGCTCTCCCTCGCCGGCAAACTCCTCGCGCTCGGCAAGGCTTGCCGCCTCTGCTGCCTCTGCCTCCTCCACGGTGAATCCAAACTCACCCGCAGCAGCGGCTGCCGCCGCCTCTTCCAGCCTAGTGGCGATGTGCTGCATCTCCACATCGGTGGTGTCGTGAGTAAGGCTCTTCTGCTCGTTGGAGCGGACCGACACTTCAACCAAGCCGTCAAAGAACTCCTGCACGACGGCGTCTGCCGGCTCTTGCCAGGTTGGGACAATTCCATGCGAGTCGCACAGCGGCATCATTGCACGGATGCGGTCAAGCGAGGAGTTGTTGCACAACGGAATGACACCCCTCGGCAATATGAATGGATGTTGAGGATCGCGCTTGAACAGTTCCAGGAGCATCGCGTCCAGCTCCAGGACAGTAAAGTTGAAGTTGAGGCCCGGGCGCAGCCTCATGATATCCGCCGAGTTCTGAAACTCCCAGGCGGGTCTCCTCCTCTCCTGCAGGGGGGCGATGCGGCGGCGAAGAAAATTTGCGCCAACTGCGCCTACGGTGAGCCCGGCAAGCCTGAGGCGAAGGATCCGGGTGATGGCAATCTTCAGCCTATCGTCTTCCGGGGCCACGTTGCTCCAATCGTTGCCGCGCGCTATTGGGGCTTGTCGCAGGGCGGTAAATGGCTGTGGGTTCTCCTCGACAATCCAGCACCATTCTGCTCTCCATTCCTCCCACTTGCTGCGGAGCTCTCCCTCCAGATAAGCTTCCTTCTTGCCAACTCTCGAGATCCAGGCGATTCTGCCGGATAAAGGCTCTCCTCTCTCGACTCGGGGCATAAAGAAGTGGCGAAAAAGAGCTACGTTCGGATGGACTCCGACAAAGTTTTCGCAGAGATGTGCGAAAACTGCCATGGTCAGAACGGCGTTGGGGGTGAAGTCAAGGAGGCGGAACCCGTAGGTGTTCATGATGTCACAGAAAAATTCAGAGAAGGGCGGGCAGAGCCCGCAGTAGAAGAACAGTGCAAAGAAGGGGTATCCGTTCGGAGCCAGTTCCGAAGCGGCAGCCGGGAGTACCTTCGTGCGCGGATGCCCTCGCGTCTCCGTCGACCAGAAGAGGTAGTAGTACTCCCTCAGCTCCTTCGCGGCAAGCTGAGGGGGGAAGATGGCCCGCTCCTTTCACAGCGTCGCGAGCCGCTGCGCCTCGACCGATTTCACGCCCTTCCCCTTGTCGGCTTTCAGAGCCATGGCGAAGGTGGTGGGGGAGATCGACGGCGTTGGTGGTGCTGGTGGCAATGGGGGGCGGCGTGCTTTTCTCTTTCAGCTTTGGGAAGAAGGGGGGAGCGGCGGAGATTTGTGAAATTGGAGTAACAACCGGCGAGATGGGCGAACTGCCCCTGTTTTCCCTGCTTATAAAGAGGGAGGGGGTGGACGTTTCGTCCTTCCGAATAAAGAAACCACCCACGATCTCTCCCACGACGCCGCATTCGACGCGTGCCGTTGGGGGAGGGCGTGGTGGATACGGAGTAAGATACGGCGTAACCCAGGCCGCGCGTGCCCGTGCCCTGTTTTGGGCCTGGCCCAACAACGCTCGGCACCGTGTGTGGCCCAGGCCCGGGGGCTCCTGTCGGTGTACTAGAGTAGGGGTACCCTAGTATCCCAAACTTGTGCACGGGCAGTTGCAGCGCCCCACGGCAAGGCTTGCTGGGTGACCGCCAAGGTCCTCCGTGGTTCCTTTGGGGCCATTCAAGAACAAAGTATTCAAGCCAAGGAGACAAGGCCCCAGCAAGAGGAGCTTGCCGGGAAGGCCAACCAAGGCATCTCAAGGAACTTGCCGCGATGCGCCATGCATCCCGGCAAGGCCCGGTGAGCGACAAGCTTCCGGACGCGACAAGACAACGACCGCGGCAAGGCACTTGCCGCGGCAAGCGACCACTCTGTGCCCATGCTCCAGTGCATCGACCAATGTGTCGCCCTGGGGCCTTTCCAGGCGCGCGTGGCGAGAGGCTGTGCAGCCAGCGGTGCGCGGTGGCAAGCGACGCTGACAAGATAGCCATCGTGGCAAGCGGTGGCGTCCCTGACGGTCCCTTTTTGCACTATTTGGGCGACGTAGACGGGCATTTAATGCCTTTGACCCTGCCGTCAGGGTTAGGTAGGATACACTGTACAAGTAGCTGTACCAACCACCCCTCCTTTTCCATTTTTACCCTTGCCTACGTTGCCACCTGTCGGTGACCCCTTGAGCATATAAAAGGAGGCCCATGTGCAACATAGAAGGGGGGTTCGGAAACCAGAGAACACTCACGCTCGGTCTCGTTAGCAGCTCGTGTGTACTGTAGCACTTAGCGCTCCCGAGCAAGAGCTCAATACAATTAGACAAGCAGCAGTAGGAGTATTATCTCTCCGGAGAGCTCCGATGCTGGGTAAACTGCTCGTATGCTTCGCCTCGATCCGCTCTTCGTGCGATCTCCGCCCCTCGCCGAACCAAAAGGGGCTCGGTCCGCCGGTTCCCATAGGTGTACGTGGATCAGCTTCCCCGACACCTATCCAAACCTAGACCCTGTCATTTTCATCCTAGCCCAAATCCCAATATTTTTTATTGGGAATATTCATTTTCTATTAAAAGAATAATCATTTTGCCCTAGGTTGTGAAGCAACCTATATTTCCCTCACTCCTAAAATTCCTAAATAATTATCATAATTTTTTTGGGTCATATCTTCATCAAATGTGGCAAAACTTTTCATTGCCTTGTTTAAAAATAATCTTGAAATAATTCTTTTCCTATTCTGCCCTAAATGGCACATTGTGAAGCAAGTGCTATTTTCCTTTAGCCAATTGACCTCAAACAACTTGTACATCTTTTCCTGTCCATATCATTGCCGCATGCCAAAATGCAACCTCATTTTCCTAGTAGTCATTTAATTATGATTTTCAAAAGTTTCTGTCCAGAAAGGAACTTTGTGAAGGAGGTACAAGCTAGGCATATCCAAATGAGTTGCACTTTTGCACGGTCCTTCATATCATCATATTATAGCCCTCCACCAAAGTAGAGCTCATGTCATGCCTCCATATGAGCTCATCTTCAATTCTTTGATTATGTCCAAATTTTCCGTTTGTGAAGAAAGTGCACTTTATCTTGCTCCATTATGGCTGCAAATTTTTCTAGGTGTCGTGGAATTGTCATGTCAGATGTCCTTAGTGTCAGGACTTAGTCGCGAGGCCAACGCATCTATGTGGTAGCTTGAGAGGGGTTAAGTGGAATCGAGAGACGCAACACAAGACAGGGATTTAGACAGCTTCGGGCCCCGGGAAACATCATCCGGTAATAGCCCTACATGCTGTTTGAGGCTAGGTCTCATTATCATCACGAGGGTGTCGCCGTAAACCGGCTCTCCTCTTTGTGTCTAGCCCTAAGATTGTTTCTTGCTTGTAGCCTGTCCCTCTTTGGGGAGCCCTGCCCCTCCTTATATATGTTGAAGGGGCGGGTTACATGTGGAGTCCTATTAGGATTAGGACTAGTCTCCCTTCTAATACAAACCGGATACAAGTCCGGGTCTTCCATGTAAAGTAAATATTCCTCACGCCTTTTCTCTTAAACCGGCCCACCATAGCATGATCCGGCCTTCCATAAACTGCCCGTTGGGCCACCGGGTCTTGTCGCTCCTCTGACCCGCCTGCCGGATTACCAATGAACCATAAACCGCCATGTCCAAGTGGGTTGCCAGTGAATCGCCAAACTCTAGCCGGGTCATACATCCGGCGGTTTATACCGCGGGGTATATCCCCGACATTAGCCCCCAGTTTAATTTGGATTCATCCATGTTAAACTAATCTGCAACAAGAACAAATTTGTCGGGTTGTGCTCCGGTTTAAATATACTTGTAAGCCGGCACTTGATCATCCTTAAATCCTTGTCATTTCTTCCTTCCAAGTTAATAACCATCTTCATAATCAATTTGCTTGCAAAAGATACTTGTAAATAAAGAATCCATTTGAATTGGCCTTCAATGCTTTGACTTGACAAAAATATTAGTCTCTGAAATATTCAACTGATATCCAGCCGGCTTGAAGATGTAAAACTTGCCGGTTTATGATTACCACCATTGTCTGGTTATAAAAACTGATAATTCCGGGTCATGATTGTTGCCAGCACCGGTTCATGATTGTTGCTAATGCCAGTTCATGATTATTGATGACGCCGGGTTACAGACACAGGGCCATAATGATTGGTGACACCGGGTTAATCCAGTTTGCTCAAAACAGAGAATTTGAAAATAGTTCTTCGATAATAATATAATACCTGTAGCCCCCAAGTCTTGAGCAGAACAAAGTGATGGCTTAAGACTTGCTTCACTATAAATACTGCCACTTAAGAAGAAATCCATGTTGTTCATCCCAGTGACTAGTAAAAACTGAATACTCCATACTATGTAGCCCCCAAGTGCCGGGTTATCATGCTTACAGCAACCTGGGACTTGCAATTGTCTTATACTCATAAAAACTTCAACCAGTGTAGCCCCCAAGAGCTGGGTCATTATGCAATAATGAGTAGGGACTTTGTAGGTATAATCATGTAGATTTGAGCAATGATGTGTAGCCCCCAAGGGCCGGCTCAGTAAGATAATGTTGAGCTGGGACTTTAATATATACTTCAATGAAAATAACATCATATGATGTAACCCTCATCATGGGACTTGAATCCACGTCCACAAGGTTAAGAGCCTTGTGCTTTACCAACTGAGCAGTGGACTCTTCAATATAATGAATAAAAAACTTTGTACCTTCAACTGTTGACAGGAGCAATTGGTAGCCCCCAAGGGCCGACTCATTATAATGTGATGAGTCGGGTCTTCAATAATATGAGCAGAAAATTACTTTGCATTAGCCCCCAAGTGTCATGGTGCATGCTTGCAGCGACATGAGACTTGCATGTAATCTCAATTTGAATAATGTAGCCCCCAAGTGCCGGGTCGTGAGCCTGCAGCGACTCGGGACTATTCCTTCCATTGTAGAACAAATCATATCCTTTGATAAAATAATAACTGTTGCGCTAAAGCGACTTTGAAAACTCAATAATACCGGTTACTAATAACCATAAAAATACAGCCATGTTGGCTATTCAAGATAATATAATCCGGTATGAAAAATTCATCCAATATCGTAATGAAAATTCAGCCAAATTTGGCTATTTGAATAATATAACCCAATCATTTATAAGCGCATCATTCCAATGGCGCAACCCAAATATATACTGGCGACGTATAGTCCAAAGCCAGGCCGGTTTAATAAACTCCGGATAATTTCCCATCATATACTGGCGACTTATCGTCTTAAAGCCAGGCCGGTTTAATAAACACCGGATAATTTATCATCATGCTTTATTCAACCTGTCTCTGCATACAACAAGTTTAAAGTGTCCTGGCGGTTTACCGCCGGACGGGTCATAATGCCCAACATATAACCCAGG
This sequence comes from Triticum dicoccoides, assembly GCF_002162155.2. Taxonomy (NCBI): domain Eukaryota; kingdom Viridiplantae; phylum Streptophyta; class Magnoliopsida; order Poales; family Poaceae; genus Triticum; species Triticum dicoccoides. The sequence continues at coordinate 432,052,167 of NC_041381.1, forward strand.
TTTATAACCAAGGCTGCACTTAAGAATAATCAATGAAATATATCATACCTGTGATATTGAATCACATCATTGGTTTACCAATTTTTTGTAGTAAGAGTGATAACCCCAATCTTGAGTAATGATAACTCCTTTCCTACTGTGCCGGTTGATGATAAACCGTACCGGGTTGTGATAAACACCGGTTTAACCATATATAATACTGGCGACTCGTAGTCAAACCAGACCGGGCTGATAGTCTCCGGATTATAACTTGATCCTGTATTGACAACTTGTAATTGAAAGTCAAGCCGGGTTGATAAACACCGGTTTACTCCATAATAGGATGGTAACAGAAAATCAAACCGGGCAGATGGCCTCCGGATTAAGATTTGACCGTGTTCCGTCAATTTGTAATTGACAGTTGAACCGGATTAAAACGTTGTCGGTTTAAAAAACGCAACAAAAATCAAATAACAGTTATGAAAAAAAATGGAAGCAAAGGCAATGATAAGACCATTTCCAAAAAGAGGCTTTACTGAGCCGATCAGATGGTGTTACCATGGTCGGACACGACCAAGCTCCCAATAAGGTGTAGCTATGGTTCAAGTCAGCCAGGTCCCCAAATGATTCGTGGCATATATGCCAGATCAAGAGGCGTGACAATGGTTCGGGTTCGACCAAGCCCCCAAGTGATTTTGTGGCCTTAGGCCGACCAAGAGGCGTGACTGGTTCAGACTTGACCATGTCCCCAAGTGATCTGGTGGCTGTCGCCTATCAAAAGGTGTCGCGTTGGTTCGGACATGACCAAGGCCCCCAGTGATGTTATGGCACTAGGCCGATCAAGAGGCGTGGCTATGGTTCGGATACGACCAAGCCCCCAAGTGACCAATAATATGATAAGCCAATAAGGCATGATACCCATGTTTGGACCGTGCATCATGGCAGCAAGTCTTCTTTGGCACCTTTTAACTTTTTGCAAGAGATAAATCCTTCTTGAACCGGGATTTTGAACCGGATATTGAGAGCTTCAAGGATTTGTGGGAGACATCTTTCCCTTGAACCGGATTGTAAACTGGAATCTTCATTTTCAGCCGGAAATTTTCTGATGGCCTTTCAACTCGAACTTGCGAGAAGTTAATTCCTTTTTGAACCGGACATTTTTAAACCGGATTTGAGAGTTTGAGAGCTTTGTGGGAGAATATATTTCTCTTGAACCGGATTGTAAACTGGATACTTGAGAGCTTCAGTGAGACTGACTTCCCTTGAGCCGGATTTTAAACCAGAATCCTTTCTGATGATCCGGAACTTCTTCACTGAGCCGGGATTTTGTAACTGTTATATACTTTCTAAGACGGAAATTTTCCGACAGCCTTTAAATTTTCATAACAGTAGCCTCCGGGACCGGGTTATCTTTCCCTCCATCGTCCTAGGTTTTTAACTTTGCTGAAACTGGCAAGATTTGCTGAGTTATGTCACCGTAGCCCCCGAGTCTCAAGGTGACTCGAAGAGTTGGCTTGAGATTCTCCATATTTGACCGTCATATAAACCGGCATAACTTGTATATCATTGATGTTGATAGCATGATGTGAATCCACAGAAGGTTGAGGTGACTGCGGCGGGTTATAAATGATCCCGTATGAGCCGTGCCAGCAACTCGGCCAATGGTTCCTTCCAACTGGTGATTTGAAGTTAACCAAACTGTAGTGGCGGCGACTTGTGCGCCTGCCCATTGAACCATCCAGTGCAAACGGCGATTGATAATAATTTGGCTCCAATTTGAAAGAAAGCCGGGCTACCCAAGCTGTGACTTGCTCATACTTCAATAAACAGCCCATGCAGATAGGTGCGGCCCGGTATGTTGATGTAGACCAGGCCGTGAGAAATGGACGGAAAAGATGACCTCAGCATCATAGGCGGCTCAAACAGATGAACCGGCCGCGGTGTTGTAAACCGGTGCGGACGGGCGAGTTAACCACGCCGTTTTGATGTAGTGAACAACTGTCCTGTATCACCAATATTGCAGACCAAGGCAAAGATAAACTGCTCCTTGACAAAAATGATATGTGCCAATAAAATATATCACCTGATGTGCCAGGCCGAAAATAATCCGCCATGAAATTGATGATCAGTAGGTGGAGTTGAAGTCGCTCACGGGTGAACCGGCCGCGACGTGGTAAACCGGTGCGGACGGGTGAATCGGCCGCGATGTCTGTAAGCTGGCGCGGACATGCGAGTTGTCCGTGGTGTTTGTAAAGCGGTGCGGACGGGCGAGTCGGCCGGTGCATTGATGTAAACCGGACCGCGATACGTGTGTCCGTGAAGCTGCGCGGCACAGCCGAACGTGCATCCGTGGTATAATGACATAAACAATTGTCCTGTGTAAAAATGTTACAGGGCAAAATAATTGTTCTTTAGCAGAAGACAGTAAGTGTTTAATAAGATAAATTTAGACAAATATCACCTGATGTTTGCGAATGACTGATGATCTGTATGCCGCATCATAGGCGGCTCAATATAATCTTTGGCGGTTCACGGGCGATGTGGCGCAGCCGCGGGGGAGGTGAGATGCCGGCGCAGTGGTGGCTCGTGAGCAGACTTGCAGGCGAGGCACAGGCCGAGACCAGCTTGGCGCGGCTGTTGCGGCCAGCAGCTTGCGGCAGAGGCGGAGGCGAGTCAACGATCAAGCCCAAGTCCGCGGAGAGTCTGCTTCTGAGTCATGGCTGAATGAATTTGCTCACGTCCGTGTCCTCCTCCAAGTTGTTGCCTTCTTTCCTTTGTAGATCAGATAGTCGCTGACCATTAGCTCTATTTTCCCGTGCTGATGGATCAGCGGATAGATTACTTTTTCCACACTAAGGTTTGAACACCAAGGCTATGAGTTGATCTTTTTGGATTTATAAACAGCATAACAGTGTATATGCAACCAAATTTTGACCATCCCGATGGTTTGGCAATCCTGACGGCGGTTTGATCGGTGTGGGCGACTCAGCCATGAAGCAGAATCCAGGTCGTGACTAAATCTTGAATCTGGGTCGAGGCCGTTCCCCTTGCTAATTGAAAAACCTGAACCAATACTACTATGTAGTAGCTTCACGTAATAGTACTAGTTGCTGGTTTAGTCAAAGCAATGATTAAAAAACGAATTCTGAACCTTGCTCGAATAGAACCATAATAGTATATTCCAAACGAGAGCAGCTTTCCCTCAATCATCGGTAGCCCCGCCATGTAATAATTGTTTAATTCCTTGGATCAATGCGGCCAGGTTAAACATCAATCCGTACTGATGTGGACGCGAAAAAGAGTAGGCATATGACACGGATAGTGTAATACATCTTGTCCGGTCCGTCTGCAGCGGGCAAAAATGACCTGTGCTCGGATTCGATGGGTCGCCGTGCAACGCGTGAGGCGCCGCACGCAAACCCTAACATCTTTACAAATGTCGTATCCGCTGGGTTCCCAAAGCCTTAACCATAATTCTGATCTTCCAACAAAAATTTGCCGGCTCTTCTACGTGGTTGCTCCACGCCGATTCTTTTTTCATCTGATCAATCGCGTGCTTCTTGATTCCGGAATTAGGGCCCTCCAAGAACTCAACACCACCGTGCGTAGGCCCCCACGGTGGGCGCCAACTGTCGTGGAATTGTCATGTCAGATGTCCTTAGTGTCAGGACTTAGTCGCGAGGCCAACGCATCTATGTGGTAGCTTGAGAGGGGTTAAGTGGAATTGAGAGACGCAACACAAGACAGGGATTTAGACAGCTTCGGGCCCCGGGAAACATCATCCGGTAATAGCCCTACATGCTGTTTGAGGCTAGGTCTCATTATCATCACGAGGGTGTCGCCGTAAACCGGCTCTCCTCTTTGTGTCTAGCCCTAAGATTGTTTCTTGCTTGTAGCCTGTCCTTCTTTGGGGAGCCCTGCCCCTCCTTATATATGTTGAAGGGGCGGGTTACATGTGGAGTCCTATTAGGATTAGGACTAGTCTCCCTTCTAATACAAACCGGATACAAGTCCGGGTCTTCCATGTAAATTAAATATTCCTCACGCCTTTTCTCTTAAACCGGCCCACCATAGCATGATCCGGCCTTCCATAAACCGCCCGTTGGGCCACCAGGTCTTGTCGCTCCTCTGACCCGCCTGCCGGATTACCAATGAACCGTAAACTGCCATGTCCAAGTGGGTTGCCAGTGAATCGCCAAACTCTAGCCGGGTCATACATCCGGCGGTTTATACCGTGGGGTATATCCCCGACAACGTTGGTCCACCCGAATGGGAGTGCGAGGCCATGGGTTCCATGGTGTGGGTACAGTGTGCTATCCTCCGCAGAGTGTGTTAAAATCTATTGATAGCCGCGCCCGTGGATATGGGCCCAGTTCATAGTCGGTCACACTATGGGTCACCAGTAATAATAATGATGTTCTTAATAACAACCCTGATTCGATGATGAGTTGGTTGATCTTATGTGATCGTGAGAGGATCACCGTGGTATCGAGGATACCGAGTTGTTGGATATTTGTGGTGTTATGCGAGAATCACGGGTAAAGGTCAAGCTCCTTGTGGTCATGTATTGATTACTACGGTATTTTTTATACCAAGCTTGAGTTGATCCTGAGATGATCATGTGATGTCCGAGGATGGTAAGTGATGCATGTGATGGTTACGAGGTAACCCGAGCAGAGTAAGTTGGTGCATGATAGCGTCATCATGTTGCAGGCTAGTTTTATCATGTTTATATGTTCATGCCATGCTTATATTGTGCTAGTGGTATCATGTTGTTCATGCCATGTTGTTCTGATGACATCATGTCAATTTCTGCTTAACCTGTAATTGCCATGCTGCTGTTTGTCTTGAATGCTTCTGGTTATTGTGAGCCTGCAAGTACATTCAATGTACTGACCTAGCATGTCATGCCAGTTTGCAGGTCATGTCAGATTTGATTGCTTATTTGTCGTGGATCCCTTGTTTGCGAGCTAGGATAAGCGTTCGAGTGGGAGTCCCTATGAAGTTTAGTTCACCACCATCACCATTGTTCCGCTGCTAGAGTTATTTCGCTGCTTCACATTGTTCTGCTGCTTGCGTAAAGCAATAGTGGCAGGCGTAGTCTCGCCATGCCGATGTAATTCCCCGTTATATCGAATCCCCTTGTACCCAATATATATTGTAATAAAGATCTGATTTGTTCTATGCTAAGCAATGCCGTATTCCAGAAGACTTCTCCTTGATCACTGGGCTGGAATATGGGGCGTTCCGGTTTCTCTGAGCCGGGGTGCCACAGGCTTGGTATCTGAGCAGGTCTGGCTGTAGGATGCCCTAGCCTACGCGAACGTTAGAAAATGGTAGCATAGACCCCCATTTGTTTTGTTGCACTTGATTGTTGCATTTGTTTGTTGCATAACATGCATATAGACTCATTATATTGTCACTAACGGTTTATCTTGTGAGTGTAGGTGGCATCGGTTTCGATCCACTACCTGCACCCTCCTTCTTAGCATGCCCGCTCTTCAGTGTTCGGCGTCATCTTTGTCCTAGCAGGGTGATGCCCTGGTACCCAGTGTTCCATACACCATTTGCAGGAGTTATGCTCAGGTATCGCGTTGATATCTTTCCGCCACCCGCCATATCGTTTCGGTGATAGATTTGTTTCTATCATGAATCGTGCCATCCATCTTGTCCCTTTGGCAACCCTTACTAATCTTTGTTATTAGAAAAGGGCAATGCCATCAAGCCTTGCTTTTCCAACGCTACCCTACCCTATCATCTCGTTCTTTGGACGTGTATGATTCCCTTTCGTACGCTTGATGATGATGTGGCCCTGACCTCCATTTCTCGCTACACGATCGCCAAGTCCATCCTCGCCTCTGTATCCATCCAGACCCAGCCGGTGTTCAGCCAGCGCTTGGTGTAGCCTTGGTTAGACCAACTCATTCCACATGGAAACTCACTTTCATGCACACCGCCACAACATATTAGACCGTAATACCGGAGTCTCTGTGAGATTTGTGTGCTTAGGTATGCATGCATATTATTGTGTGAGTAGTAGTAATATGTGATGATTGTTTGAGATTAGTTACATTATTTGTGTGCTTGTGTGCTTTTGTTTTTGTTGTTTCTTTTGTTTCTTTCTTTGGGCCTTCGGTGTTGCAAATTTTCCCCTTATTAAAGTTGCTCGTCAACCGAGACCGGACCCGAAGAATCAACAATGAGTTCAAATGTTTGGAAGCTCAGCTAAACAGAATGGAATCATCAGCAGACTGCAGTGAAATTGGGAATATCTTGTCTGGATGCAAAAGAAATCTTGGAGGGACTGCCAGTATCGAGTTTGCATTAGCGTGCATTTTTCCCAATAGTATCCTTAGCCGACTGCATTGTGATTTTGGGATATCTTATCATGGTACGGATAATAAAGTCTGCCTCAGTGTGCACTCTTCATAGCAGCAATGATCAAATTAGCAAGAAGATAAGCTATGTGCAAGATTGACAGTATATTATCAGTCAAAGGCATGGTTCAGATACAAGGTTTGATTCTTCGTTGAGGATGATTCTGAAACATGATATGCCTGGAAGAAAGCAAGGCTGTGCCATATACTCAGAAAGGAGGATAGTCCCGCATAAGTCATCCAATCTTCCTCAGTATGGCATTGGTACAAGATATTCCACTACGGATTGACAGTATATGCCAGTGCATCTCAAGGACCAGGTTCGCAATAGTTTAGTCAGAAGCAAGAATCAGTCAGAAAGCAAGTCTGCCTCGGGAATTAGATTCTCAAATATATGCGGTAGCATTGCCCCTAGGTTTTGCAAGTCACTCGGATAAGGATCTGACAACCACATGAGGATTGTTAAAGGAAGCAAGCTAGCTATACACCGCAGTGTGATAAAGGATTATGAAGATTGACGACAACAATGAGCTCAGTACAAGTACCTGTGAACCTGGAAGATGATCCTGATGAGCCCTTGTCTCCTTTTCTCGAGTAAAGGCACCACACCTGTGATATGAGCTGTTTTTAGCTATCCGGGGTGGATCCCGATTTTTATTTCTCTATTCAACAACCGTCACGATATCTGAGCTACTTTTCAGCCGTCTCGTAATGCTGTTGAGTTTCTTTTTGTAGCAGAAGCCCTATAGTTGCTTTTTGGCTATTTTAGGGAGCTGCCACCTTCTTCTTATCGACGTCTCATGCTCTGAGCTGCTGTTCAGCCGTCCTGAGTCATGGTTGAGTTATTTCAGTAATGTCCCAGATCTAAGTTGTAAAGACTGTTCTGGTGGCTACTGATTTATTTGCCGATTTCTTGCAAGGGTTCGGATAATCATTTTCCTACGGTCAGAACTTGGGAGGTGATGAACCTGCCATTTAGACAATAGCACCATGTCAGAAGATGCAGATAGGAGAACGGCTGTCAGAATATTGCACCCGACAGAAACTATGGTCACATGGAGAAACAATATGATCCTTCTCCTTTAGCCAAGGATCCAGACAAGGAAAACAGTAATGAAGGAGCAAGACCAGTGATGTAGGTATGAAAACTGTTGCAAGACTCACATGGTGCAGATACCCCAAACAGTTTGAGTCAGTATGGATCACCATGAATATATATTTTTTGACAGAAAGACTGTAAGGGAACCCCCTACAGTATAATTGGTGCAACAAAGCCAAATTGGAAGTACCATGCCTTGAACCTGGGTGGGTGGGAAGGCATCAGCCCCTTCCCACCACTATGCTATGCCTTAGTCTGCACCATGAATATTCACCTGCGGTGTCTACTCAATTTTGGTAAGGAACCCCATATCCAGACAACCTGCTCAGTTGACCACATGTGCTCAGATTTTCCTGTATCGAATAACTGGGTCTGTGAAGTCCGATCAAAGGACAATTCAACAGTTTGACTCCAGCAAATATGGTAAAGCAGCACACAGCCCACTATCTCCAAGGATATGCCGACATAGTGAGTGATCAGTATGTGGAATAACAGTCTGGAAGTGTGTGCCCTCAATTATGAGAATCACCAAAGGATAGCTTGGCATGGATAAAATTTCGTCTGTCAGAACCACCGTCAGTCAAGTCTGGGGATAATATCATAAAGGTTCGTACCCCTTTAAACTGGCCAAGACAAATATTTGGCATAGATCTAATACTCAAGACAGTGGATCCAGTTAAGATGATTCAGAAACTTCTCCGATGAGTCAGAATCTATCAGGAAACGGTTATGCGTCAACTCACAGTTTGGAACTCGAAGGACCTGCCTTTACTGGAGAAACCCAATGCAAGCAGTCATATCTTGGGGTGTTCATCAAGAAAATCTGATCATCACTTCATGGAAGGTTGTCAATGCAGACACAACAACTGGAAATCACCCTCGAATTTGTGAGACAGGCAATATATCTCAGTCAGGGTAATCTATCACACTCAGCTAAGTCAGCAGATATGAAAAGAATTGAAGCCAGTATAAACATGAACAAGCAAGGTAAGATCCGTCAGAATGTGGATATAGTGAGACAGACCACCCAGAGCCAGTCAGATAAAAATTTAGTGGGAACAACAATAAAGGAAAAAGGATACCCGAGTTGGAAACGGTTTCCTTAAGTCAGTATATGCATACTTGTTCCCTGAGCAACCAAATCTCGAGGATGAGATTTCTTTAAGGGGGTAAGAGTTGTAACAGCCTGGTTTTGGCCCCTTCCTTTTCTTTTCCCTTCCAGAGTGGCTTGTTGTAACCGCCTGGATTTTGGCCCTTTTCTTTTTCTTTTGATTTATTTGTTTTTTGCTCTGTTTTTCTTTTTGGAGTGGTTCTGTGGCCTTGCCACCTGGGAAATCATCCTCATTCCCCCTCCCAAGTGGCTAATCATTCTCAAAACCTTGCCAAGATCATGTCACTTCACTCCTTGACCAGACCCTAAAATATTTTGCCAGGGAAAATTCCTTTTTCATTAAAGGAATAACCCTATCTGCCCTAGGTTGTGAAGCAACCTATATTTCTATCCATCCAAAAATTCCCAATTAATTCTCATAATTCCTTTGGGTCATATATAGCTCAAATATGCCCAAACATTTCCTTGTCCAGTTCAAAAATAATTCCCCAATAATTATTCTTCATTTCTGTCCAGTGTGGTTTTCTGTGAAGGAAGTGCCACCTATCTTTTCTAGATTGCTCCCCAACTCCTTGGGCATGCTTATATGTCCAAATAATTACCTCATGCACAAGTTAAACTTTATTTGCCTAGCCAACCTTCCTCAACAATTTTTCAAAGTTTCTGTCAAACACAAGCCATTGTGAAGGAAGTACTAGCTAGGAATATCCAAACGAGTTGTAATTTTGTACACTCCTTAAGGTGCTCATATTAACCAACTCCACCCATTCGCAGCCCCATCCAATCATCTATGTGAGCACAGGAGCCAATCTTTGATTCTTGCAATATTTTCAGGTTGGGAAGCAAGTGTATTTTATATTGCTTCAAAATGTCGTCTACCCCTCCGTGACCACTGAATCAATAGCTCATCACCTTCGCGCGCCCTCCCGTGCTCGCTGGCCGTCTCCAGAGCCTCGGCCGGACGTGCCCGACGGCTCCCGAGCCCATCGCTCTCGCCTAGCTATATATAGCCCTCCCCCGAGCCCTCCGAGTTCATCACTAGCCTCCCCACACTCCCATGGACCTACCTAGCCTATCCACCAAGCCGGATCTGCTCCCCTACTCTTACATCGCCGCCATGGCCGCCACAAATCTCGGCTTAAATCTGAGCCATCGGAGCCCTCCCCCTCCCTCCTAACCCCACCATAGCTCCACCCAGACTCCGGCAGCTCTCCCTGTGCCCTTGCCCTCTCGTCGGAGCCCCTCTAGGGCCGTGCCCCGGAGACCACTGCCACCCCTGCTTCTCTGTTACCGCGAGTCTCCATCGGCCTCGACCCTTCCCCAGTGTTGCTGTGGTGCTGGATGGGTGCGGTGCTCCGCGTGGAGGCCGCCGGTGCCAGCGCCTCGACCCGAGGTGGCCGGAGCCGGCCAGGCCTTCGCCGGCAGCGCTCTGTCGCGCCTCGCCTCTGTTCCCAATTGGGAGGAAGAAGAGGAGGAGCGGGAGGAGAGAGAGGAGGGAGTTGACCAGGCGCATGGACCCCACGGCCCCACCAGTTCGTGATCCGGGGGGTTGACCTTGTTGACGCTGACGAGGCAAGTGGAGACGCATTTTGGACGTGTACGCTTTCATCCACCAAAAAGCGTATTCTGCTTCTTATTCATACGGAATTGTGTTTTCCCTTCTCGAAAACGTCTTTCTGAAAAGGCACGTTTAGTTTAAACCACCAGGGACCTGTTTGTAGAAGATATTTTTACAGATTAGTCCCTGAGTTTTAAACGTCCATATCTTTTTGCTCGTAGCTCCAAATGAGGTGAATCCGAAGCCCACTTCTTCGTTTCGTCAAGACCGTTCTGATGGAATCACTTTCACCATGTTTTGTCATTCTGAAAATGACCATTATGCCCTTGCCCCTATTCAGCCCCCTCCGATAGAGAACGTTTTCCGGCGATTCATTCCGCGAGTTTCTCACACTTTCTCCCAGTGATTTCTTCCACCCCATGCAAGCCACACCCTCCATTTGCATCACTATAATGCAGTGACATGGTTTAATTTATTTAAACTTGTTTAAATATTGTTTTAGCTACTTCTGATCTATGCATGGCATTTTCTCGGACTATTATTATGATCTTGTTGATGCCATGCTATTGTTTGGATTACTAGGAGTTATGTTTGTAGTTGATGAGTATCTTGTTGCCATTGGAGTATTAGTGGTTGATGTTATGATTGTTTTTCATGAGGGTATCTGTTATTACACTAGAGTATTACTTTAATGTCATGCTGCCTTTGGATTATTAGTGGTTAGTATGATTATCTTCATGATGTTAGTCGATGTTCTGTTACTGTTGCTTGGAGTATTAGTTTCAGAGATGATGTTTATGCGTGAATCTTAGCTGGATAGCGTTGTTATTGTTGTTGGAGTAGTAGGATTATTGTTTTCGGATTCATCATGATAGTAGTGTTGTGCTACCCTTGGAGTATTTTGAGATGATGATATTATGCTTGGATTATTGGTTGGATATTGCCATGACTTGGATTATAGTTGATAGTTGATATCGAAGTATCAGTTATCATAGTTATATTTTTGGGGTTAAATTCCGTCATTAAGTTGGTCAGGTGCCACTGAACCGGGCTTTTCAAGTGCAACCACATTTGCCGGTATGGGACGGCCCTAATGCGATGCTATTGTCGTGCCCCGCGCCGATTCCTCCAACGAGGGAAGGTTATGGGCGCGCTACCCTGATCAGGTAGGCGGACATAAGCCTTGTGTGCATGTAGTTGTTATAGCCGGCAGGTCCCCGTTTGGGACCGTTTATCGTTTTGGCCACAATGGTGGTCGTTGTGTCTTTGGTAGACACGGGGCCACCCATGACTTAGCCCAGAAGGGAGTTAGTCGGAGTGGCCGGGAGAGTGTCATGGCAGTAGATTGGTTTTGTCGAAACACCGTTGGTCCACCCGAATGGGAATGCGAGGCCATGGGTTCTGTGGTGTGGGTAAACTGCGCTACCTCTACAGAGTGTGTTTGTTTAATCTATCGATAGCCGCGTCCTCGGTCATGGGCATAAGTTCGTACTAGGTCACACCGTTCGATCAACACTCACATGACGGAATGACTTATATGTGATTTATATGTGGACATTTTGAGCAGTACAGATTGGCACAGGATGTTGATGATGTTGGGGACCAAGTGTTGGTCATGGTAGTGATCGTCGGAAAGATCACCGTTTGAGACCAAGTGTTGGTCATGGTTGTGATAGCCGGAATGATCACCGTTTGGTTTTGATCACGAGGTGATCGAGATGGTATATTGCTTGGCTGGTTACCAAGGGAGATATGGTTATGGAGATTTGAGATGGTGATTTATCAGTATTGTAGTAGTTTCATATCGTGCTTAGTAGTTGATGTTGTGTCATGGTAGCTGTTAATTTAATTAACCTGTTTAATGCTATGTTGTTGTCTTGCCTTGATGTTTTTGGTTGTTGTGAGCTTGCAAGTACATTCAATGTACTGACCTGGCGTGTCATGCCAGATTGCAGGTGATGCCGTGATTGTTTGCTTGCTTGTTGTGGCTTCCGTTCGTGCGAGCTAGATCGTGTCCCAGCCAGAGTCCCTGTGGAGTGGAGTTCACTACCTTCGTCGTTGTTCCACTGCTAGAAGATTTCTGCTGCTACGAGTTGTTCTGCTGCTAGCATAGAGCAAGCGTTGTATCGTAGGCTTAGTGTCGCTGTGCTGATGTGAACCTTTGTAACATCAGACCCATGTATTATTATTCTTGTAATAAGAGCTGATTTGTTCTATGTCAAGGAGTGCCGTATTCCAGAGACTGCTCCTTGATCTCTAGGCTGGAATACGGCGCGTTCCGGTTTCTTTCAGTCGGGGTGCCATAGGCTTGGTATCAGAGCAGGTCTGGCTATAGGACATCCTAGTCAGCACGAGCGGTAGAAACCGGTAGAAATCGGTAGTATAGAGTCTGGCTTGTTTATTGCATTTGGTTGCTGCATTTGTTTGTTGCATAGCGTGCATATAGCCTTATTATTTGTTGCCAACGGTTTTATCTGGTGAGTGTAGCTGGAATCGGTTCAGATCCACTACAGTTCAGCCTCTGCATTTCTCCAGTTCCTTTTTCTTTCGGTGTTTGGTGTCATTTCTGACCCAGCACAGTGATGCCAAGTGATCCCGACACTGTTTGCAAAAATGGTGCACAGGTATCACGCGGATGTCTTTCTTTCAGTCCCGTCTATCGTTTTGGTGATGGACATGCTTCTATCCCGGATCATCCTTTTTATTTTGTCGTGTTGGAAACCCTTAACTATCTTAGTTATCAAGAAAGGGCAATGTCACCAGCCTCAGTTTTTCCCCGCTAGCCTATTTCTTGGATGAGTACGGATCTTGTTCCGTCCGCTTGATAATAATGTGGTTGCGACCTTTATCTCCTACTGCATGATTACCGAGTACGTCCTCCGTCCGAGCTAGTTCAGGTTGCCACCTGGCTAATTAAGCTAGCACTTGGTGTAGCGTTGTTTACACCAATTCTTCCACACATTTATTCGTCCTTGTGCACATCGTCACAGCATGCTAGATCGTACAACCAGAGATGTGAGATTTGTGTGCTTAAGTAGGCATGTATATTGTGTGACTAGTAGTAATATATGACATTGATTGTGTGAATTGATTGTTGTTGTGTTCTTTTGTTTAGTTTAGTTTTCTTTTGCTTCTTTATTTTTGGGCCCCGGTGTTACATTATTTTCCCCCTATAAAGAGTTGCTCATCAACTGACACCGGACTTGAAGAAGCAATAACGATTTCAAATATTTGGAAGAAGCTCAGCTAAGCATTATGGTCTACCCAATCAACTGCATTATGGCATTAATATCTGCTTAGAATACCAATGGTGTTTTGGATTGACCATCAGCATCGAGTCTACATTAGTGCAAAATCCTCACAGCAGTTATGATCCAGCCAGTAGAAAGACAAGTCAGGTACAAGACCAACGATATATTTTTAGACAAAGGTATGGATCATATACAAAAGTTTGGCTCAGCAATGCATGATGCTTGAAATATGTTACTATCTAAAATAAAGTCAGAATGTGATATGCTCAAGGAAGACAACCAAACCATTTTTCTCATGCAAATAATCAACCTCAGAATATTATGGGCATGTGTATGGATTTCAGTCTGCATGAAAGTATGAAGTTTTGGATATAAGGAACCTAGTATTCTTCCACACGCTATCGGAAGAAATTTATGATGCAAGGCTCCTCAATTTTCCTCAGTATGATATGTGAACAATTTCCGGCCCGCGATACCCAGTCTTTCACAACAAGACACCTCAGTAAAGGCTCCTGACAGACGAAAATGATTTTTTCTCAACAAGCAAACCTGAGGAGAATCTTCTCAAGTACGGAACTTAGGCTTCTCCAGCACAATAATCAGATCAAGCTTTGTGTGTAAGCTATAAACACTTCTTCCGCATGATAACTAGACAAAAGATTTGAGCAGAAGTTAACAAGTCTTCCTCAGCAAGCTACTCGGATGGATTCTCTTGTAGGCCACCCAGTCTGCGTCAGTACCACAATATTGCACCATCCTCAGAGATTATATGATGAGTTGCAAATGTATGGCAGTACAGTTCAAGGACCAGACTTGCAATAATTTTGTCAGAGGTAAAATCCAGTCAAAACATATGCCTACCACAAGGATCGAGTGATCGGTGGCATATTCTTCTTACATATGGTGAGCATGCATCCCCAGTCATATCAGTCACTCATATGAGACGCGACAGTGATCCAACAGATATACCCAAGAAAAGTAAGGGTTCAACAACCTCCCTAGTCAGGAAAAGGAAAATAAGCAGAGATACATCTCATGTGATGCAAGGAGCGATAATATTTGGAGATGGCATCACATAATCCACAGTCATGACAATGGATACCAAAGTCATTATTCCCACAACTGACAAGGAGATATCATAAAACCTTGTCTTGTATGATTGATCTCAACAACAAGCTCTATACAGCTACAAGCCCCGAGTATATGTCATATATGTGCGGACACAGGTCAGAAAAACAAGCCCAAGGAATAATGTCAAAACTATCGCACTAATCACGTCCATGGTCATAAGAAGAATCAAGGACATGTGTGGCCAAGATATTTCAATACGGTACTCTAACAAAATAAATCATGACAATAAAAAGGATGAGACTGACAGCAAAGGTATGATGATTTTTGCACGACCATCAGGGTCCAGATACCCAAATCAGTTGGAGGCCATTATTCCATATGGATCCCCAAAGGCATACTCTCAAGGGCCTACTCTGTTTTACAAGGATTTTCATATCCCGCTGACTCGCTTGACATGGTTAGCTTGGAATATCCAATTCCGCTCTGTCAGAACCAAGATTTCTTTGCAAGCTCTGCAGTTTGACTTCAGCGGCAGCATGAAAGCATACAACGGCCTATTACCACAGATGGGTATATCGACCACATGAGAAAAATCAAAAGCCGAACAATCAGCTCAGACTTGGTATACTCACTGATGGAATCAAGTTCACGGTCAGTCCATCAGGAAAAGCTTTTGTCCGTCAGCCCCCTGTCGGGCCAGTATCAAGATGTAAATATTTGAAGTATGGCACCACTATATCTCCCTACACCATTATATTGCTCATGACAGAAGGCAGTCAAATCTCTTGTATATGCCACATGCTCGAGCCAAAGAAATAAATCAAGATAAATCAGTACCATCTATGAGTAGTCAGATTCTGTCAGAAGATGGCCATGATTAATTCCCAGCATTTGTTGAAACCAGAAGGCCTGCATTTATTTGAAGCAACCCCATGATAGAAGTAAAAAGGTTTTCATGACCAAAGAAAGTTTTATGCTCAGATCCATGGTATATCATCGCAGATAAGAGAGAATTGACGTCAGCAAAAGGATTTTGTATATGAGCAAAGACCCGTAGAATTTGGGGAAAGGTGAAGCAAACCACCCCACATCAAGGTAAGTGGATGTTATGGAATTCTTGGGGGAACAATAAATAAAGGAACAAGGATATCCGAGTTGGAAACGGTGTCCCCAAGTCATACTTGTTCCCTGAGCAATCGAATCTCGAGGAAGAGATTTCTTTAAGGGGTTAAGAGTTGTAACAGCTTGGATTTTGGCCCTTTTCTTTTTCTTTTGATTTATTTGGTTTTTGCTCTGTTCTTCTTTTTGGAGTGGTTCTGTGGCCTTGCCACCTAGGAAATCCTCCTCATTCCCCCTCCCAAGTGGCTAATAATTCTCAAAACCTTGCCAAGATCATGTCACTTCACTCCTTGACCAGACCCTAAAATATTTTGCCAGGAAAAATTCCTTTTTCATTAAAGGAATAACCCTATCCGCCCTAGGTTGTGAAGCAACCTATATTTCTGTCCATCCAAAAATTCCCAATTAATTCTCATAATTCCTTTGGGTCATGTATAACTCAAATATGCCCAAACATTTCCTTGGCCAGTTCAAAAATAAATCCCCAATAATTATTCTTCATTTCTGTCCAATGTGGTTTTCTATGAAGGAAGTGCCACCAATCTTCTCTTGATTGCTCCCCAACTCCTTGGGCATGCTTATATGTCCAAATAATTGCCTCACGCACAAGTTCAACTTTATTTGCCTAGCCAATCCTCCTCAACAATTTTTCAAAGTTTCTGTCAAACAGAAGCCATTGTGAAGGAAGTACTAGCTAGGAATATCCAAATGAGTTGTACTTTTGCACACTCCTTAATGTGCTCATATTAACAACCTCCACCCATTTTCAGCCCCATACAATCATCTATGTGAGCACATGAGCCATTTTCAGGTTGTGAAGCAAGTGTATTTTATATTGCTTCAAAAATCCTGATAAATTACCAGATCATTCTTATACCCATAAAACATATCTCCACCCTTTTTGGGCATATTTCATCAAGACATTATCCCTCTAGAATTTTTGCAAGTTTCTGTCCAAAGGAGATGCTTGTGAAGGAAGTACCATTTTAGTTTATCCAAATGGTATGAAACCTTTCTCATCATCTTCATATGATAAAATAATCAAGCTTTGCCCAATCTTTGCCCTAGTTGCTACTATATGTGAGAGCATCATCATGATCTTCATTTCTGGACCAGTTTTGCAGTTGGAAAGCAACTATATTAAAGCCTGGTCCAAATCTTCTCAAAGTTACCAGGATGAAAGTCCTTCTTACCCTCAACCTCGCAGACAACTCCATTGCTCCCAAAATCCTTCCTGTTGATCACGAGTGCTCACCCAAGTTTACTGCAGTAAACTTCAGAGGGTGATAACCATTTAACAATAACAATTTTAACCAAACTACCACCATAGTTGAGACCTCCCCTGGATGATCTTATCACTAGTCAACATTTGCCAACGCTTGGCGTCTTCTCCTTGCCAGCTCACGCGGTGACCATGGCCCTAGCGAGGATTAAACGCGCTCTGGTGTGACCTCGGCGCTGTGCTTGTCCATGCTCTCCTTGTCTCGACCCCCAAGCTTGTCCAGTGGCTACCCCGTGATCAACCGCATCGCCCTGACGTCACTCCCCCTCCGTCCATTTGCTCACCGACACTCGCCGCTGAACGCCCACGGGAGCACAATGCCCCGACATGTTTTAATGGTGCTCGGATTCTTTCTCTACTCCCCAGCGTCGTCTACCCCTCCGTGACCGCTATATGAATAGCTCGTCGCCTTCCCGCACCCTCCCGTGCTCACTGGCCATCGCCAGAGCCTCGGCCGGACGTGCCCGGCGGTACCCGAGCCCATCCTTCTCGCCCGACTATATATAGCCCTCCCCGAGCCCTCCGAGTTCATCACTAGCCTCCCAAAACTCCCAGGAACCTTCCTAGCCTCTCCACCAAGATGGAGTTGCTCTCTTGCTCTTCCATTGCCGCCATGGCCGCCGCGAAGCTCGGCTTAAATCCGAGCCATCCGAGCCCTCCCCCTCCCTCCTGACCCCACCATAGCTCCACCCAGACTCCGGCAGCTCTCCCCGTGCCCTTGCGCTCTCGTCGGAGCCCCTCTAGGGCCGTGCCACGAAGACTACCGCCGCCCCTGCTTCTCTGTTGCCGTGAGTCATCGTCGCCCTCGACCCTTCCCCAGTGCTCCGAGTGGAGGCCGCCGGTGCCAGCGCCTCGACCTGAGGTGGCCGGAGCCGGCCAGGCCTTCGCTGGCAGCGCTCTGCCACGCCTTGCCTCTATTCTCGATGGGGAGGAAGAAGAGGAGGAGCGGGAGGAGAGAGAGGAAGGAGTTGAACAGGCGCGTGGACCCCATGGCCTCACCAGTCAGTGACCCGGGGGGTTGTGAAGGAAATATGCCCTAGAGGCAATAATAAAGTTATTATTTATTTCCTTATAATCATGATAAATGTTTATTATTCATGCTAGAATTGTATTTACCGGAAACATAATACATGTGTGAATACATAGACAAACAGAGTGTCACTAGTATGCCTCTACTTGACTAGCTCGTTAATCAAAGATGGTTATGTTTCCTAACCATGAACAATGAGTTGTTATTTGATTAACGAGGTCACATCATTAGTAGAATGATCTGATTGACATGACCCATTCCATTAGCTTAGCACCCGATCGTTTAGTATGTTGCTATTGCTTTCTTCATGACTTATACATGTTCCTATGACTATGAGATTATGCAACTCCCGTTTACCGGAGGAACACTTTGGGTACTACCAAACGTCACAACGTAACTGGGTGATTATAAAGGAGTACTACAGGTGTCTCCAATGGTCAATGTTGAGTTGGCGTATTTCGAGATTAGGATTTGTCACTCCGATTGTCGGAGAGGTATCTCTGGGCCCTCTCGGTAATACACATCACATAAGCCTTGCAAGCATTACAACTAATATGTTAGTTGTGAGATGATGTATTACGGAACGAGTAAAGAGACTTGCCGGTAACGAGATTGAACTAGGTATTGGATACCGACGATCGAATCTCGGGCAAGTAACATACCGATGACAAAGGGAACAACGTATGTTGTTATGCGGTCTGACCGATAAAGATCTTCATAGAATATGTAGGAGCCAATATGGGCATCCAGGTCCCGCTATTGGTTATTGACCAGAGACATGTCTCGGTCATGTCTACATTGTTCTCGAACCCGTAGGGTCCGCACGCTTAAGGTTACGATGACAGTTATATTATGAGTTTATGCATTTTGATGTACCGAAGGTTGTTCGGAGTCCCGGATGTGATCACGGACATGACGAGGAGTCTCGAAATGGTCGAGACGTAAAGATTGATATATTGGAAGCCTATGTTTGGACATCGGAAGTGTTCCGGGTGAAATCGGGATTTTACCGGGTTACCGGGAGGTTACCGGAACCCCCCGGGAGCCATATGGGCCATCATGGGCCTTAGTGGAAAGGAGAAAGGGGCAGCCCAAGGTGGCTGCGCCTCTTTCCCCTCCCCTAGTCCTATTAGGACTAGGAGAAGGTGGCCGGCCCCCCCCTCTCTCCCTTCCCCTCCGAGGAATCCTAGTTGGACTAGGATTGGGGGGAGGAATCCTACTCCCAGAGGGAGTAGGACTCTCCTGCGCCTCCCTCTTTGGCCGGCCAGCCTCCCCTCCTCTCCTCCTTTATATACGGAGGCAGGGGCACCTCTAAACACACAAGTTGACACAAGTTGATCCACGTGATCGATTCCTTAGCCGTGTGCGGTGCCCCCTGCCACCATATTCCTCGATAATACTGTAGCGGAGTTTAGGCGAAGCCCTGCTGCTGTAGTTCATCAAGATCGTCACCACGCCGTCGTGCTGACGAAACTCTTCCCCGACACTTTGCTGGATCGGAGTCCGGGGATCGTCATCGAGCTGAACGTGTGCTCGAACTCGGAGGTGCCGTAGTTTCGGTGCTTGATCGGTTGAATCGTGAAGACGTACGACTACTTCCTCTACGTCGTGTCATTGCTTCCGCAGTCGGTCTGCGTTGGGTACGTAGACAACACTCTCCTCTCGTTGCTATGCATCACATGATCCTGTGTGCGCGTAGGAAATTTTTTGAAATTACTATGAAACCCAACAGTGGCATTCGAGCCTGGTTATTGATGTTGATGTTATATGCACGAGTAGAACACAAGTGAGTTGTGGACGATACAGGTCATACTGCCTACCAGCATGTCATATTTTGGTTCGGCGGTATTGTTGGACGAGACGACCCAGACCAACCTTACGCGTACGCTTACGCGAGACCGGTTCCCTCGACGTGCTTTGCACAGAGATGGCTTGCGGGCGACTGTCTCTCCAACTTTAGTTGAACCAAGTATGGCTACGCCCGGTCCTTGCGAAGGTTAAAACGGAGTCTATTTGACAAACTATCGTTGTGGTTTTGATGCGTAGGTGAGATTGGTTCTTACTTAAGCCCGTAGCAGCCACGTAAAACATGCAACAACAAAGTAGAGGACGTCTAACTTGTTTTTGCAGGGCATGTTGTGATGTGATATGGTCAAGGCATGATGCTGAATTTTATTGTATGAGATGATCATGTTTTGTAACCAAGTTATCGGCAACTGGCAGGAGCCATATGGTTGTCGCTTTATTGTATGCAATGCAATCGCGATGTAATGCTTAACTTTATTACTAAACGGTAGTGATAGTCGTGAATGCATAAGATTGGCGAGACGACAACGATGCTACGATGGAGATCAAGGTGTCGCGCCGGTGACGATGGTGATCATGACGGTGCTTCGGAGATGGGGATCACAAGCACGAGATGATGATGGCCATATCATATCACTTATATTGATTGCATGTGATGTTTATCTTTTTATGCATCTTATCTTGCTTTGATTGACGGTAGCATTATAAGATGATCTCTCATTAAATTATCAAGAAGTGTTCTCCCTGAGTATGCACCGTTGCCAAAGTTCGTCGTGCCCAGACACCACGTGATGATCGGGTGTGATAAGCTCTACGTCCATCTACAACGGGTGCAAGCCAGTTTTTGCACACGCAGAATACTCAGGTTAAACTTGACGAGCCTAGCATATGCAGATATGGCCTCGGAACACGGAGACCGAAAGGTCGAGCGTGAATCATATAGTAGATATGATCAACATAACGATGTTCACCATTGAAAACTACTCCATCTCACGTGATGATCGGTTATGGTTTAGTTGATTTGGATCACGTAATCACTTAGAGGATTAGAGGGATGTCTATCTAAGTGGGAGTTCTTAAATAATATGATTAATTGAACTTAAATATTATCATGAACTTAGTACCTGATAGTATCTTGCTTGTTTATATTGATTGTAGATAGATGGCTCGTGCTGTTGTTCCGTTGAATTTTAATGCGTTCCTTGAGAAAGCAAAGTTGAAAGATGATGGTAGCAATTACACGGACTGGGTCCGTAACTTGAGGATTATCCTCATTGCTGCACAGAAGAATTACATCCTGGAAGCACCGCTGGGTGCCAGGCCTGCTGCTAGAGCAACGCCAGATGTTATGAACGTCTGGCAGAGCAAAGCTGATGACTACTCGATAGTTCAGTGTGCCATGCTTTACGGCTTAGAATCGGGACTTCAACGACGTTTTGAACGTCATGGAGCATATGAGATGTTCCAGGAGTTGAAGTTAATATTTCAAGCAAATGCCTGAATTGAGAGATATGAAGTCTCCAATAAGTTCTATAGCTGCAAGATGGAGGAGAACAGTTCTGTCAGTGAGCATATACTCAAAATGTCTGGGTATAATAATCACTTGATTCAATTGGGAGTTAATCTTCCGGATGATTGCGTCATCGACAGAATTCTCCAATCACTGCCACCAAGCTACAAGAGCTTCGTAATGAACTATAATATGCAAGGGATGAACAAGACTATTCCCGAGCTCTTCGCAATGCTGAAAGCTGCGGAGGTAGAAATCAAGAAGGAGCATCAAGTGTTGATGGTTAACAAGACCACTAGTTTCAAGAAAAAGGGCAAAGGGAAGAAAAAGGGGAACTTCAAAAAGAACGGCAAGCAAGTTGCTGCTCAAGAGAAGAAACCCAACTCTGGACCTAAGCCTGAAACTGAGTGCTTCTACTGCAAGCAGACTGGTCACTGGAAGCGGAACTGCCCCAAGTATTTGGCGGATAAGAAGGATGGCAAGGTGAACAAAGGTATATGTGATATACATGTTATTGATGTGTACCTTACTAGAGCTCGCAGTAGCACCTGGGTATTTGATACTGGTTCTGTTGCTAATATTTGCAACTCGAAACAGGGACTACAGAATAAGCGGGCACTGGCAAAGGACGAGGTGACGATGCGCGTGGGAAACGGTTCCAAAGTCGATGTGATCGCAGTCGGCACGCTACCTCTACATCTACCTTCGGGATTAATATTAGACCTAAGTAATTGTTATTTGGTGCCAGCGTTGAGCATGAACATTATATCTGGATCTTGTTTAATGCGAGACGGTTATTCATTTAAATCAGAGAATAATGGTTGTTCTATTTATATGAGTAATATCTTTTATGGTCATGCACCCTTGAAGAGTGGTCTATTTTTATTGAATCTCGATAGTAGTAATACACATATTCATAATGTTGAAGCCAAAAGATGCAGAGTTGATAATGAAAGCGCAACTTATTTGTGGCACTGTCGTTTAGGTCATATCGGTATAAAGCGCATGAAGAAACTCCATACCGATGGACTTTTGGAACCACTTGATTATGAATCACTTGGTACTTGCGAACCGTGCCTCATGGGCAAGATGACTAAAACACCGTTCTCCGGTACTATGGAGAGAGCAACAGATTTGTTGGAAATCATACATACCGATGTATGTGGCCCGATGAATATTGAGGCTCGTGGCGGATATCGTTATTTTCTCACCTTCACAGATGATTTAAGCAGATATGGGTATATTTACTTAATGAAACATAAGTCTGAAACATTTGAAAAGTTCAAAGAATTTCAGAGTGAAGTTGAAAATCATCGTAACAAGAAAATAAAGTTTCTACGATCTGATCGTGGAGGAGAATATTTGAGTTACGAGTTTGGTGTACATTTGAAAAACTGTGGAATAGTTTCGCAACTCACGCCACCCGGAACACCACAGCGTAATGGTGTGTCCGAATGTCGTAATCGTACTTTACTAGATATGGTGCGATCTATGATGTCTCTTACTGATTTATCGCTATCATTTTGGGGATATGCTTTAGAGACGGCCGCATTCACGTTAAATAGGGCACCATCAAAATCCGTTGAGACGACGCCTTATGAACTGTGGTTTGGCAAGAAACCAAAGTTGTCGTTTCTTAAAGTTTGGGGCTGCGATGCTTATGTGAAAAAGCTTCAACCTGATAAGCTCGAACCCAAATCGGAGAAATGTGTCTTCATAGGATACCCAAAGGAAACTGTTGGGTACACCTTCTATCACAGATCCGAAGGCAAAACATTCGTTGCTAAGAATGGATCATTTCTAGAGAAGGAGTTTCTCTCGAAAGAAGTGAGTGGGAGGAAAGTAGAACTTGACGAGGTAACTGTACCTGCTCCCTTACTGGAAAGTAGTTCATCACAGAAAACTGTTTCAGTGACACCTACACCAGTTAGTGAGGAAGCCAATGATAATGATCATGAAACTTCAGATCAAGATACTACTGAACCGCGTAGATCAACGAGAGTAAGATCCGCACCAGAGTGGTACGGTAATCCTGTTCTGGAGATCATGCTACTAGATCATGATGAACCTACGAACTATGAAGAAGCGATGGTGAGCCCAGATTCCGTAAAGTGGCTTGAAGCCATGAAATCTGAGATGGGATCCATGTATGAGAACAAAGTATGGACTTTGGTTGACTTGCCCGATGATCGGCAAGCAATTGAGAATAAATGGATTTTTAAGAAGAAGACTGACGCTGATGGTAATGTTACTGTCTACAAAGCTCGACTTGTCGCAAAAGGTTTTCGGCAAGTTCAAGGAATTGACTACGATGAGACCTTCTCACCCGTAGCGATGCTTAAGTCCGTCCGAATCATGTTAGCAATTGCCGCATTTTATGATTATGAAATTTGGCAAACGGATGTCAAAACTGCATTCCTGAATGGATTTCTGGAAGAAGAGTTGTATATGATGCAACCAGAAGGTTTTGTCGATCCAAAGGGAGCTAACAAAGTGTGCAAGCTCCAGCGATCCATTTATGGACTGGTGCAAGCCTCTCGGAGTTGGAATAAACGTTTTGATAGTGTGATCAAAGCATTTGGTTTTATACAGACTTTCGGAGAAGCCTGTATTTACAAGAAAGTGAGTGGGAGCTCTGTAGCATTTCTGATATTATATGTGGATGACATATTACTGATTGGAAATGATATAGAATTT
Source organism: Triticum dicoccoides (assembly GCF_002162155.2). Taxonomy (NCBI): domain Eukaryota; kingdom Viridiplantae; phylum Streptophyta; class Magnoliopsida; order Poales; family Poaceae; genus Triticum; species Triticum dicoccoides. The sequence continues at coordinate 432,076,057 of NC_041381.1, forward strand.
CTGGATAGCATAAAGGGATACTTGAATAAAAGTTTTTCAATGAAAGACCTCGGTGAAGCTGCTTACATATTAGGCATTAAGATCTATAGAGATAGATCAAGACGCTTAATTGGACTTTCACAAAGCACATACCTTGACAAAATTTTGAAGAAGTTCAAAATGGATCAAGCGAAGAAAGGGTTCTTGCCTGTGTTACAAGGTGTGAAATTGAGTAAGACTCAATTCCCGACCACTGCAGAAGATAGAGAGAATATGAAAGATGTTCCCTATGCATCAGCCATAGGCTCTATCATGTATGCAATGCTGTGTACCAGACCTGATGTGTGCCTTGCTATAAGTTTAGCAGGGAGGTACCAAAGTAATCCAGGAATGGATCACTGGACAGCGGTCAAGAACATCCTGAAATACCTGAAAAGGACTAAGGATATGTTTCTCGTATATGGAAGTGACAAAGAGCTCATCGTAAAAGGTTACGTTGATGCAAGCTTTGACACTGATCCGGACGATTCTAAATCGCAAACCGGATACGTGTTTACATTAAACGGTGGAGCTGTCAGTTGGTGCAGTTCTAAACAAAGCGTCGTAGCGGGATCTACATGTGAAGCGGAATACATAGCTTCTTCGGAAGCAGAAAATGAAGGAGTCTGGATGAAGGAGTTCATATCTGATCTAGGTGTCATACCTAGTGCATCGGGTCCAATGAAAATCTTTTGTGACAATACTAGTGCAATTGCCTTGGCAAAGGAATCCAGATTTCACAAAAGGACCAAACACATCAAGAGACGCTTCAACTCCATCCGGGATCTAGTCCAGGTGGGAGACATAGAGATTTGCAAGATACATACGGATCTGAATGTTGCAGACCCGTTGACTAAGCCTCTTCCACGAGCAAAACATGATCAGCACCAAAGCTCCATGGGTGTTAGATTCATTACAGTGTAATCTAGATTATTGACTCTAGTGCAAGTGGGAGACTGAAGGAAATATGCCCTAGAGGCAATAATAAAGTTATTATTTATTTCCTTATAATCATGATAAATGTTTATTATTCATGCTAGAATTGTATTTACCGGAAACATAATACATGTGTGAATACATAGACAAACAGAGTGTCACTAGTATGCCTCTACTTGACTAGCTCGTTAATCAAAGATGGTTATGTTTCCTAACCATGAACAATGAGTTGTTATTTGATTAACGAGGTCACATCATTAGTAGAATGATCTGATTGACATGACCCATTCCATTAGCTTAGCACCCGACCGTTTAGTATGTTGCTATTGCTTTCTTCATGACTTATACATGTTCCTATGACTATGAGATTATGCAACTCCCGTTTACCGGAGGAACACTTTGGGTACTACCAAACGTCACAACGTAACTGGGTGATTATAAAGGAGTACTACAGGTGTCTCCAATGGTCGATGTTGGGTTGGCGTATTTCGAGATTAGGATTTGTCACTCCGATTGTCGGAGAGGTATCTCTGGGCCCTCTCGGTAATACACATCACATAAGCCTTGCAAGCATTACAACTAATATGTTAGTTGTGAGATGATGTATTACGGAACGAGTAAAAGAGACTTGCCGGTAACGAGATTGAACTAGGTATTGGATACCGACGATCGAATCTCGGGCAAGTAACATACCGATGACAAAGGGAACAACGTATGTTGTTATGCGCTCTGACCGATAAAGATCTTCGTAGAATATGTAGGAGCCAATATGGGCATCCAGGTCCCGCTATTGGTTATTGACCAGAGACGTGTCTCGGTCATGTCTACATTGTTCTCGAACCCGTAGGGTCCGCACGCTTAAGGTTACGATGACAGTTATATTATGAGTTTATGCATTTTGATGTACCGAAGGTTGTTCGGAGTCCCGGATGTGATCACGGACATGACGAGGAGTCTCGAAATGGTCGAGACGTAAAGATTGATATATTGGAAGCCTATATTTGGATATCGGAAGTGTTCCGGGTGAAATCGGGATTTTACCGGAATACCGGGAGGGTTACCGGAACCCCCCGGGAGCTATTTGGGCCATAGTGGGCCTTAGTGGAAAAGAGAAGGGGCTGCCCTAGATGGGCTGCGCGCCCCCCCTTCCCCTAGTCCTATTAGGACTAGGAGAGGTGGCCGGTGAAGGAAATATGCCCTAGAGACAATAATAAAGTTATTATTTATTTCCTTATTTCATGATAAATGTTTATTATTCATGCTAGAATTGTATTAACCGGAAACATAATACATGTGTGAATACATAGACAAACAAAGTGTCACTAGTATGCCTCTACTTGACTAGCTCGTTAATCAAAGATGGTTATGTTTCCTAACCATGAACAATGAGTTGTTATTTGATTAACGAGGTCACATCATTAGTAGAATGATCTGATTGACATGACCCATTCCATTAGCTTAGCACCCGATCGTTTAGTATGTTGCTATTGCTTTCTTCATGACTTATACATGTTCCTATGACTATGAGATTATGCAACTCCCGTTTACCGGAGGAACACTTTGGGTACTACCAAACGTCACAACGTAACTGGGTGATTATAAAGGAGTACTACAGGTGTCTCCAATGGTCAATGTTGAGTTGGCGTATTTCGAGATTAGGATTTGTCACTCCGATTGTCGGAGAGGTATCTCTGGGCCCTCTCGGTAATACACATCACATAAGCCTTGCAAGCATTACAACTAATATGTTAGTTGTGAGATGATGTATTACGGAACGAGTAAAGAGACTTGCCGGTAACGAGATTGAACTAGGTATTGGATACCGACGATCGAATCTCGGGCAAGTAACATACCGATGACAAAGGGAACAACGTATGTTGTTATGCAGTCTGACCGATAAAGATCTTCGTAGAATATGTAGGAGCCAATATGGGCATCCAGGTCCCGCTATTGGTTATTGACCAGAGACATGTCTCGGTCATGTCTACATTGTTCTCGAACCCGTAGGGTCCGCACGCTTAAGGTTACGATGACAGTTATATTATGAGTTTATGCATTTTGATGTACCGAAGGTTGTTCGGAGTCCCGGATGTGATCACGGACATGACGAGGAGTCTCGAAATGGTCGAGACGTAAAGATTGATATATTGGAAGCCTATGTTTGGACATCGGAATTGTTCCGGGTGAAATCGGGATTTTACCGGGTTACCGGGAGGTTACCGGAACCCCCCGGGAGCCATATGGGCCATCATGGGCCTTAGTGGAAAGGAGAAAGGGGCAGCCCAAGGTGGCTGCGCCTCTTTCCCCTCCCCTAGTCCTATTAGGACTAGGAGAAGGTGGCCGCCCCCCTCTCTCCCTTCCCCTCCGAGGAATCCTAGTTGGACTAGGATTGGGGGGAGGAATCCTACTCCCAGAGGGAGTAGGACTCTCCTGCGCCTCCCTCTTTGGCCGGCCAGCCTCCCCTCCTCTCCTCCTTTATATACGGAGGCAGGGGCACCTCTAAACACACAAGTTGACACAAGTTGATCCACGTGATCGATTCCTTAGCCGTGTGCGGTGCCCCCTGCCACCATATTCCTCGATAATACTGTAGCGGAGTTTAGGCGAAGCCCTGCTGCTGTAGTTCATCAAGATCGTCACCACGCCGTCGTGCTGACGAAACTCTTCCCCGACACTTTGCTGGATCGGAGTCCGGGGATCGTCATCGAGCTGAACGTGTGCTCGAACTCGGAGGTGCCGTAGTTTCGGTGCTTGATCGGTTGAATCGTGAAGACGTACGACTACTTCCTCTACGTCGTGTCATTGCTTCCGCAGTCGGTCTGCGTTGGGTACGTAGACAACACTCTCCTCTCGTTGCTATGCATCACATGATCCTGTGTGCGCGTAGGAAAATTTTTGAAATTACTACGAAACCTAACAGGTTGACCGTGCTGACGGTGACGTGGCAAGTGGAGACGCATTTTGGATGTGTACGCTTTAATCCATCGAAAGCGTATTCCGCTTCTTCTTCGGGCGGAAATGCGTTTTCCCTTCTGGAAAACGCCTTTCCGAAAAGGCACGTTCAGTTTAAACCGCCAGGGACCTGTTCGTAGAAGATATTTTTACAGATTAGTCCCTTAGTTTTAAACGTTCGTATCTTTTTGCTCGTAACTCTAAATGAGGTGAATCCAAAGCCCACTTCTTCCTTTCATTGAGCTCGTTCTGATGGAATCACTTTCACCATGTTTTGACATTCTGAAAATGACCATTATGCCCATGCCCCTATTCAGCCCCCTCCGAGAGAGAACGTTTTTCGGCAATTCGTTCCGCGAGTTTCTCGCACATTCTCCCGGTGATTTCTTCCACCCCAGGCAAGCCACACCCTCCGTTTGCATCACTGTAATGCAGTGACATGGTTTAATTTTTTTAACTTGTTTAAAATATTGTTTAGCTACTAGTGATATGTGCATGGCATTTTCTCGGAGTTTTATTTTGATCTTGTTGATGCCATGGTATTGTTTGGATTACTAGGAGTTATGTTTGTAGTTGATGAGTATCTTGTTGCCATTGGAGTATTAGTGGTTGATGTTATGATTGTTTTCCATCAGGGTGTCTGTTATTATATTGGTGTATTACTTTAATGTCATGCTGCCTTTGGATTATTAGTGGTTAGTATGATTATCTTCATGATGCAAGTCAATGTTTTGTTACTGTTGCTTGGAGTATTAGTTTCGGAGATGATGTTTACGTGTGAATCTTAGCTGGATAGGTTTTTTATTGTTGTTGGAGTAGTAGGATTATTGTTTTCGGATTCATCATGATAGTAGTGTTGTGCTACCCTTGGAGTATTTTGAGATGATGATATTATGCTTGGATTATTGGTTGGATATTGCCATGACTTGGATTATAGTTGATAGTTGATATCGGAGTATTAGTTATCACAGTTATATTTTTGGGGTTAAATTTCGTCATTAAGTTGGTCAGGTGCCACTGAACCGGGCTTTTCCAGTGCAACCACATTTGCCGGTATGGGACGGCCCTAATGCGATGCTATTGTTGTGCCTCTCGCCGGTGCCTCGACGAGGGAAGGTTATGGGCGCGCTACCCTGATTAGGTAGGCGGACATAAGCCTTGTGTGCCCCTAGTTGTTATAGCCGGCGGGTCACCGTTTGGGACCATTTATTGTTTTGGCCACGACGGTGGTCGTTGTGTCTTTGGTAGACACGGGGCCACCCATGACTTAGCCTAGAAGGGAGTTAGTCAGAGTGGCTGGGAGAGTGTCATGGCAGTAGATCGGTTTTGTCGGAACACCATTGGTCCACCCGAATGGGAGTGCGAGGCCATGGGTTCTGTGGTGTGGGTAAAGTACGCTACCTCTGTAGAGTGAGTTTGTTTAATCTATCGATAGTCGCGTCCTCGGTCATGGGCATAAGTTCGTACTAGGTCACACCGTTTGATCAACACTCACATGACGGAATGACTTATAGGTGATTTATATGTGGACATTTTGAGCAGTACAGATTGGCAGGATGTTGATGATGTTGGGGACCAAGTGTTGGCCATGGTAGTGATCGCCGAAAAGATCACCGTTTGAGACCAAGTGTTGGTCATGGTTGTGATCGCCTGAATGATCACCGTTTGGTTTTGATCACGAGGTGATCGAGATGGTATATTGCTTGGCCGGTTAGCTAAGAGAGATATGGTTATGGAGATCCGAGAAGGTGATTTATCAGTATTGTAGTAGTTTCATATCGTGCTTAGTAGTTGATGTTGTATCATGGTAGCTGTTAATTTCATTAACCTGCTTAATGCTATGTTGTTGTCTTGCCTTGATGTTTTTGGTTGTTGCGAGCTTGCAAGTACATTCAATGTACTGACTTAGTGTGTCATGCCAGATTGCAGGTGATGCCGTGATTGCTTGCTTGCTTGTTGTGGCTTCCGTTCGTGCGAGCTAGATCGTGTCCCAGCCAGAGTCCCTGCGGAGTTGAGTTCACTACCTTCATCATTGTTCCGCTGCTAGAAGATTTCCGCTGCTATGAGTTGTTCTGCTGCTAGCATAGAGCAAGCGTTGTATCGCAGGCGTAGTGTCGCCGTGCTGATGTGAACCTTTGTAACATCAGACCCTTGTATTATTATTATTGTAATAAGAGCTGATTTGTTCTATGTCAAGCAGTGTGTTATTTCACAGACTTCTCCTCGATCTCTGGGCTGGAATACGGGGCATCCGGTTTCTCTTAGCCGGGGTGCCACACTTGTCATCCCCTATCCAACCCTAGACCTTGTCATTTTCATCCTAGCCCAAATCCCAATATTATTTTTATTGAGAATATTCCTTTTCTTTTAAAGGAATAATCCTTTTGCCCTAGGTTCTGAAGCAACCTATATTTCCCTCACTCCTAAAGTTCCCAAATAATTCTCGTAAATCATTTGGGTCATATCTTCGTCAAATGTGGCAAAAAATTTCATTGCCATGTTGAAAATAATCCTCAAATAATTCTATCCCTATTCTGCCCTAAATGGCACATTGTGAAGCCAGTGCTATTTTCCTTTACCCAATTGACCTCAAACTCCTTGGACATCTTTTCCTGTCCATATCATTGCCACTTGCCAAAGTGCAACCTCATTTGCCTAGTCATTTAATTATGATTTTCCAAAGTTTTTGTCAAGAAAGAAACTTTGTGAAGGAGGTACAAGCTAGGCATATCCAAATGAGTTGCCCTTTTGCATGGTCCTTCATATCATCATATTATATCCCTCCACCAAAGTAGAGCTCATGTCATGCCTCCATATGAGCTCATCTTCAATTCCTTGATTCTGTCCAAATTTTCAGTTTGTGAAGCAAGTGTATTTTATCTTGCTCCATTATGGCTGTAAATTTTCTAGGCCGTCTCTTATCCATATAAACTCCCTCCACCAAGTTGTGGCTCCATCCATCTAGCCATTTTTCCTCTAGAATTTTTGCAAGTTTCTGTTTAGTGGTTATGCTTGTGAAGCAAGTACCATTTTGGTTTATCCAATTGGTATCAAACCTTTTGCAACATCTTCACATGACCAAATAACTCTGCCTTTCCCAAGTTCAGCTAAAGTTAACACTCCTAGTGAGTGCTTCTTCCTCATTTCCAAATCTGGCCAGTAGGGCCATTTCTACAACAAGTGCTATCCAAACTCCTCTTCTTGAGCTGACACCTTGCCATCCTAATCACCTTAGTGATTGATCAAACCCAGTCAAAGCTCAGCCGTGATGGACAAGCATGTGAGTCACAACAAGATACAAACACCTTGTTGTTCGACTGAAACACTGCAAGCCCTAGTCACCAATCAAATCCCTGTGCTCGTTTTCTTGCACTTTGGCTCTTATTGTTGGATGTCCTATCTACTGGACATGGTTGGCTGGCCAGGGCGCAACCACGTGCGCCAGCTTAGGCGGTGACCATGGGTCATGCCATCCAAACATGCGCTCTGGTGCCTCTGTCTCCTCCTCCCCATCTGTGCACTCGTCCCCTCACTGTCTAACCATGTCTAGCATGTTCCATGTGTCGTCGCCGTCCTCCTGGAGCCATCTCCCCCTCTCGAAGCCTCCTCGCCGGCGCTCGTCATCGTGCGCCCATAGGCAAACTATTGTCGGCCGTTGTCTTCCTCCTCTATCCTCTTCCTCCCCTTGTCCCCGAGCTCTGCCTCGTCTCTATGACCTTTGTGCTTCGTGTGCGTCCTCCCTCGTCGCCTTCCCACGCCCCCCCCCCCCGTGACCCTATCCGTGCTAGAGCACCGATGACACGTCACCG